>NW_027507789.1:215913009-215956536 GCF_037356315.1 Lithobates pipiens | reverse complement strand
AGGCCATCAGGAGTACCCGAGTACCTGTCACCAGGCCATCAGAGTACCCAAGTACCTGTCACCAGGCCATCAGAGTACCCGAGTACCTGTCACCAGGTCATCAGAGTACCCGAGTACCTGTCACCAGGCCATCAGAGTACCCGAGTACCTGCCACCAGGCCATCAGAGTACCTGTCACCAGGCCATCAGAGTACCTATCTGCAGCCCATCAGAGTACCCGAGTACCTATTTGCAGCCCATGCCTCATAGAATATATACGTTGGGGTGTTTGCTTTCCAAAATGAGGTCATTTTGTGGGTAATTCCATTGTCCTGGTGCTCCAGGACCTTCAAAAGTGTGATGGGTAGGAATGAAATGAGATGTGTCATTTATGCTCCTAGAACGCCTGAACGTACTACTTCAATGTTCGGCCTCTCTATGTGGCCAGGCTGTGTAAAAGTCCTACACAAGTGGTATCGCCATACTCGGGAAGAGTAGCAGAATGTATTTTGGGGTGTAATTTGTTGTATGCATAAGGTGTGTGTGAGAAATAACCTGATAATATGACAATTTTGTAAAAAATAATAATAATTAAAACAAAAATCTTCATTTTGCAAAGAATTGTGGAAAAAAAAATGACAACTTGAAAAAACTCACCATGCTACTTACTTAATACCTTGGAATGTCTACTTTGTAAAAAGGGGTCATTTGGGGGTATTTGTACTTTCCTGACTTGTTAGTGTCTCAAGAAATGAGACTCACCTGATGTACTGAAGGCCTGATCAGAAGTGATCAATTTTCAGTGATTGGCACCATAGTTTGTAGACTCTATAACTTTCACAAAGACCAAATAATATACACTAATGTGGGTTATTTTTACCAAAGATATGTAGCAGTATAAATTTTGGCCAAAATTTATGAAGAAAAATACTAATTAGCAAAAATTTATGACAGTAACAAAGAAAAAGGCATTTTTTTTCACAAAATTTACGTTTTATTTTATTTATAGCACAAAAAATAAAAAAAACCCACTAGTGATTAAATACCACTAAAAGAAAGCTCTATTTGTGTGAAAAAAAGGATGCAAGTTTCATATGGGTACAGTGTTGCATGACTGAGTAATTGTCATTCAAACTGTGAGAGCGCTGAAAGCTGAAAATTGGTCTGGTCAGGAAAGGGGTGTAAGTGTACTGTATTGAGGTGGTTAAATACATGTACAAAGCTGTAAAAAATCCCCACGCGTTTCGGACGTTAGTCCTTAGTCATGGCTGATCACGCCATCCAGCGGGGCCGGACGCCTGTGAACTCCCAGTGTGCATGGGGGGTCTAATAGACCACAAAAGAGCCATTATGAGTTATTTACAGAATCTAATCTGGAACAGAAGCATGCATACAGCAAATGCCAACCGAGAGGACAAACCTTTGCCAAGAAATGTCGTCAGAACTGCCCACCTGTACAATGACACTGATAAGAATTCTTCTACCGGGTACACATGCACACAGATGGCACCTATTTACATTAGCTGCCTACTAAAACAGAACATTTGGCGCACTCGCTGGCGTCCTTTTTACCAGGTGATGTGATACATTGTTTCATTTTATTGCATTGTTTACATATTTTTTTCAACTTTATTGAGCGTGTACAAATTTCCACTCCATTCAAGTCTGTGCGCTGCGGCACGCGGCGCTGTGGTGACAACCCAATGCCTTGTGTACAAATGTCCGCGTTTTTCTTCACTACACATCACACCTGCATCATGGTGGAAACAGAGCACATAGAAAACAATTGTTTGTGGTGAGTTGGTGTGGTGAGTTGGTGTGATGAGTGGTGTGGTGAGTGGGCGTGGTGAGTTGGCGTGGTGAGTTGGCATGGTGAGTGGTGTGGTGAGTTGGTGTGGTGAGTTGGTGTGTGGTGTGGTGAGTTGGTGTGGTGAGTTGGTGTGATGAGTGGTGTGGTGAGTGGGCGTGGTGAGTTGGCGTGGTGAGTTGGCATGGTGAGTGGTGTGGTGAGTTGGTGTGGTGAGTTGGTGTGGTGAGTTGGTGTGTGGTGTGGTGAGTTGGTGTGGTGAGTGGGCGTGGTGAGTTGGCGTGGTGAGTGGTGTGGTCAGTTGGTGTGGTGAGTTGGTGTGTGGTCAGTTGGTGTGGTGAGTCGTGTGGTGAGTTGGTGTGGTGAATGGGCGTGGTGAGTTGGTGAGGTGAGTGGTGTGGTGAGGTGAGTGGTGTGGTGAGTTGGTGTGTGGTGTGGTGAGTTGGTGTGGTGAGTTGGTGTGGTGAGGTGAGTGGTGTGGTGAGGTGAGTTGGTGTGGTGAGTTGGTGTGGTGAGTCGTGTGGTGAGTTGGTGTGGTGAATGGGCGTGGTGAATGGGCGTGGTGAGTTGGTGTGGTGAGTTGGTGTGGTGAGTGGTGTGGTGAGTGGTGTGGTGAGTGGTGTGTTGAGGTGAGTTGGTGTGGTGAGTTGGTGTGGTGAGTTGGCGTGGTGAGTGGTGTGGTGAGTGGTGTGGTGAGTCAGTGTGGTGAGTCAGTGTGGTGAGTGATGTGGTGAGTTGGTGTGGTGAGTCGATGTGGTGAGTGGTGTTGATCAGGTGCAGAAGACTAACAGTTACTGCACACGGTGTGAACGGGTCCTTAAAGAGGAGGTCCAGACCCCCCCACTCCCACAAAAAAAATTCAACAACTACAAATACATTGGCTCCCTCTCCTGTCAATCAACTCCAGTGATGAGGGGTGGAGTCCCGCTGTCTGTGTCAATGGACGCAGCAGCGGGGGCTTATGAGTGAGCACGTATGAGTGCCCCCATGGGAAGCAGCTTCCTGTGGTAGAACGAAGGGGGAGGGGATAGTGGGCACCTTGTAGTAGAAGGATGGGGGAGGGGACAGTGGGCACCTTGAAGTAGAAGGAAGGGGGAGGGGACAGTGGGCACCTTGTAGTAGAAGAATAGGGGAGGGGACAGTGGGCACCTTGTAGTAGAAGGGTGGGGGAGGGGACAGTGGGCACCTTGTAGTAGAAGGGTGGGGGAGGGGACAGTGGGCACCTTGTAGTAGAAGGGTGGGGGAGGGGACAGTGGGCACCTTGTAGTAGAAGGATGGGGGAGGGGACAGTGGGCACCTTGTAGTAGAAGGATGGGGGAGGGGACAGTGGGCACCTTGTAGTAGAAGGATGGGGGAGGGGACAGTGGGCACCTTGTAGTAGAAGGATAGGGGAGGGGACAGTGGGCACCTTGTAGTAGAAGAGTGGGGGAGGGGACAGTGGGCACCTTGTAGTAGAAGGAAGGGGGAGGGGATAGTGGGCACCTTGTAGTAGAAGGGTGGGGGAGGGGACAGTGGGCACCTTGTAGTAGAAGGGTGGGGGAGGGGACAGTGGGAACCTTGTAGTAGAAGGATGGGGGAGGGGACAGTGGGCACCTTGTAGTAGAAGGATGGGGGAGGGGACAGTGGGCACCTTGTGGTAAAAATAAGGAAGAGGGGGACAGTGGGCACCTTGTATAGGGGAGGGGACAGCAGGCACACACCTTGTGCTAGAACAGGGGAGGGGACAGTGGACACATTGTGGTAGAATGGGGAGAGTGGACAGTGGGCACCTTGTATAGGACGGGGGACAGCAGGCATGCACCTTGTGGTAGAACAGGGGAGGGGACAGTGGGCACACTGGGGTAGAACAGGGGGAGGGGACAGCGGGCACCTTGTGGTAGAAGGGTGAGGGAGGGGACAGGAGCCATCTTGTGGTAGAAGGTCGAGGGAGGTGGTAGCGTGCACCTTGTGGTAGAAGGGTGATGGAAGGGACAGCCGGCACCTTGTGGTAGAAGGGTGGGGAGGGCACAGTGGGCACCTTGTGGTAGAAGGCCGGTGAAGCAGACAGGGGGCATGTTGTGGTAGAAGGTTGGGGTAGGGGACAGCGGGCACCTTGTGAAAGAAGGCCGGTGGAGCAGACTGGGGGCATCTTGTGGTAGAAGGTTGGTGTAGGGGGCTACAGGCAACTTGTGAAAGAGGATGGGCAAGGGGACAGTGGGCACCTTGTAGTATGACAGAGGAAGGGACAGTGGGTACCTTGTGGTAGAAGGATGGGGATAGAGGGCACCTTGTAGTAGGACAGAGGAAGGGACAGTGGGTACCTTGTGGTAGAAGGATGGGGATAGAGGGCACCTTGTAGTAGGACAGAGGAAGGGACAGTGGGTACCTTGTGGTAGAAGGATGGGGATAGAGGGCACCTTGTAGTAGGACAGAGGAAGGGACAGTGGGTACCTTGTGGTAGAAGGATGGGGATAGAGGGCACCTTGTAGTAGGACAGAGGAAGGGACAGTGGGTACCTTGTGGTAGAAGGATGGGGATAGAGGGCACCTTGTGGTAGAACAGAGGGAAGGGACAGTGGGCACCTTGTGATAGAAGGCCAGTGGAGCAGTCTGAGGGCACCTTGTGTTAGAAGGTTGGGGTAGGGAACAACGGGCACCTTGTGGTAGAAGGGGGATAGGCAATAAGACAGTGGGCACCTTGTAGTAAAACAGAGGATGAGACAGCAGGAACATTGTATTACAAGGATGGGGGAGGGGACACTTGTTGTGGTGAGTGGTGTTAGCAGTTACTGCAGTGTGAATCGGTCCTTAAAGAGGAGCCCCCCCCCCTCCCCTCCCCACAAAAAAAAAAATCAGCAGCTACAAATACTGTAGCTGGTGAGTTGTAATGTATGGACACTTACCTGTCGATGTCAGGCACCTCAGTCGATCTTCGGGTGCAGCCGCCGCCATTCCTGGTAAGGGAACCCGATATTGAAGCCTTTCAGATTCACAGCCAGTTCCCTACTGCGCCGGCGGCGGAGGAAGTGGGAAACTGTACCTGTCACAAACGGGTACCCGTTCCCTCCTCCCCCATGAAAGGTGCCAAGGGTGGCACCGGAGGTGGGGGAGGAGACGGATAAGCAGAAGTTCCACTTTGGAGTAGAACTCGGCTTTAAATTGGTTCTAAAAGCTTCAAGGTTTTTAAAGTAAAAAACATTCTCTGCCTCAAGGTCCCCCCCCAGCCCCCCCCCCTTATTCTTACCTGTGTCCAATCCAATGACGTGCACAAGTCTCACTCCTCATTGGGCAGATTGACAGCAGCGGGAGCCATTGGCTCTCTCTCCTGTCAATCAACTCCAGTGATGAGGGGTGGAGTCCTGCTGTCTGTGTCAATGGACGCAGCAGCAGGGGCTTATGAGCGAGCACGCACAAGTGCCCCCATGGGAAGCAGCTTCCTGTGGTAGAACGAAGGGGGAGGGGATAGCGGGCACCTTGTAGTAGAAGGATGGGGGGGGGGGGACAGTGGGCACCTTGTAGTAGAAGGATGGGGGAGGGGACAGCGGGCACCTTGTAGGAGAAGGATGGGGGAGGGGACAGCGGGCACCTTGTAGGAGAAGGAAGAGGGAGGTGACAGCGGGCACCTTGTAGGAGAAGGATGCGGGAGGTGACAGCGGGCACCTTGTAGGAGAAGGATGCGGGAGGTGACAGCGGGCACCTTGTAGGAGAAGGATGGGGGAGGGGACAGCGGGCACCTTGTAGGAGAAGGATGCGGGAGGTGACAGCGGGCACCTTGTAGGAGAAGGATGGGGGAGGGGACAGCGGGCACCTTGTAGGAGAAGGATGGGGGAGGGGACAGCGGGCACTTTGTAGGAGAAGGATGGGGGAGGGGACAGCGGGCACCTTGTAGGAGAAGGATGGGGGAGGGGACAGTGGGCACTTTGTAGGAGAAGGATGAGGGAGGTGACAGCGGGCACCTTGTAGTAGAAGGATGCGGGAGGTGACAGCGGGCACCTTGTAGGAGAAGGATGGGGGAGGGGACAGCGGGCACCTTGTAGGAGAAGGATGGGGGAGGGGACAGCGGGCACCTTGTAGGAGAAGGATGGGGGAGGGGACAGCGGGCACCTTGTAGGAGAAGGATGGGGGAGGGGACAGCGGGCACTTTGTAGGAGAAGGATGAGGGAGGTGACAGCGGGCACCTTGTAGTAGAAGGATGCGGGAGGTGACAGCGGGCACCTTGTAGGAGAAGGATGGGGGAGGGGACAGCGGGCACCTTGTAGGAGAAGGATGGGGGAGGGGACAGCGGGCACCTTGTAGGAGAAGGATGGGGGAGGGGACAGCGGGCACCTTGTAGGAGAAGGATGGGGGAGGGGACAGCGGGCACCTTGTAGGTGAAGGATGGGGGAGGGGACAGCAGGCACCTTGTAGTAGAAGGATGGGGGAGGGGACAGCGGGCACCTTGTAGGAGAAGGATGAGGGAGGGGACAGCGGGCACCTTGTAGGAGAAGGATGGGGGAGGGGACAGCGGGCACCTTGTAGTAGAAGGATGAGGGAGGGGACAGCGGTCACCTTGTAGAAGGATGAGGGAGGGGCCAGCGGGCACCTTGTAGGAGAAGGATGGGGGAGGGGACAGCGGGCACCTTGTAGGAGAAGGATGGGGGAGGGGACAGCGGGCACCTTGTAGGTGAAGGATGGGGGAGGGGACAGCAGGCACCTTGTAGGAGAAGGATGAGGGAGGGGACAGCGGGCACCTTGTAGGAGAAGGATGGGGGAGGGGACAGCGGGCACCTTGTAGGAGAAGGATGGGGGAGGGGACAGCGGGCACCTTGTAGGTGAAGGATGGGGGAGGGGACAGCGGGCACCTTGTAGGAGAAGGATGAGGGAGGGGACAGCGGGCACCTTGTAGGAGAAGGATGAGGGAGGGGACAGCGGGCACCTTGTAGGAGAAGGATGGGGGAGGGGACAGCGGGCACCTTGTAGGAGAAGGATGAGGGAGGGGACAGCGGGCACCTTGTAGGAGAAGGATGGGGGAGGGGACAGCGGGCACCTTGTAGGTGAAGGATGGGGGAGGGGACAGCGGGCACCTTGTAGTAGAAGGATGAGGGAGGGGACAGCGGGCACCTTGTAGTAGAAGGATGGGGGAGGGGACAGCGGGCACCTTGTAGGAGAAGGATGAGGGAGGGGACAGCGGGCACCTTGTAGGAGAAGGATGGGGGAGGGGACAGCGGGCACCTTGTAGGAGAAGGATGGGGAGGGGACAACGGGCACCTTGTAGTAGAAGGATGAGGGAGGGGACAGCGGGCACCTTGTAGTAGAAGGATGGGGGAGGGGACATCGGGCACCTTGTAGGAGAAGGATGGGGGAGGGGACAGCGGGCACCTTGTAGGAGAAGGATGAGGGAGGGGACAGCGGGCACCTTGTAGGAGAAGGATGGGGGAGGGGACAGCAGGCACCTTGTAGGAGAAGGATGGGGGAGGGGACAATGGGCACCTTGTAGTAGAAGGATGAGGGAGGGGACAGCGGGCATGCACCTTGTGGTAGAACAGGGGGAGGGGACAGTGGCACCTTTTGGTAGAAGGATGAGGTAATGGACAGCGGGCACCTTGTGGTAGAAGGACTGGGAGGGCACAGTGGGCACCTTGTGGTAGAACAGGGGGAGGGGACAATGGGCACCTTGTGGTAGAAGGGGCGAAGGAGGGGAAAGCAGGTATCCTGTGGAAGAAGAGCGAGGGAGGGCACAGTGGGCACCTTGTTATAGAATTTGAAAGAGTGGACAGCGGGCACCTTGTGGTAGAAGGGTGAGGGAGGGGACCCCTTGTGGTAGAAGGAGGGGGAGGGGACACCTTGTGGTAGAAGGATGGGGGAGGGGACACCTTGTGGTAGAAGGATGGGGGAGGGGACCCCTTGTGGTAGAAGGAAGGGGGAGGGGACACCTTGTGGTAGAAGGATGGGGGAGGGGACACCTTGTGGTAGAAGGATGGGGGAGGGGACACCTTGTGGTAGAAGGAGGGGGAGGGGACACCTTGTGGTAGAAGGATGGGGGAGGGGACACCTTGTGGTAGAAGGATGGGGGAGGGGACACCGTGTTGTAGAAACCCCTCCAGGTTGGTCCTCTTTCCCCCTCACATCAAGTCAGTTTCTCCTCATGATAGACAGACACAATGTCAGGGTTTCTTTTATTTTACCTTCAGACAGCTCAGTCTCCCCGGGTCTCCTCACAGTACAGCGTCTCTTCCTGTTTACACTCAGCCAGCCCCGCCCCCGCAGAGCTGAAGACAGACTTCCTTCCTCTCAGAGAACATGAAGCCCCGCCCTCTCCGCTCTGAGCGGAATTTCCTCAGACTTTGTGCGGGAGAAATGGCCACGCCCCTCTCCGTATAACGTCGGCAACTAAGCACCACCCCCTCCGCAGCGCCCGGGGATTACCTCAAGCATTACCGCAGGTTCTGTGCTTCTTCCTGAGAGTTAGGAGGGGTCCTCAGGTGCTCCCGGGGGTGTCCCTCACAGTGCCTGCTTGAATGGGGTATGCTCTTTTATTCTGTTATTTTATTCCCTCTGGGACTCTGAGGTTCCAGGGGTGTGGCCAAAATGGGCTTCAATCTCAACAGGCAACTAAGCCCCGCCCCCTCTGGTTACCTCAGGCTCTGTGCACTGAGATTGGAGGGGGGTCTTTGAGTGCTCTTGGGGTGCCCACAACAGTGCCTGTCTGATGGAGTGTGCTATAACTAAGTACGAAACTTATAACCCCTGCCAGGTTTTTATCACTGTCTGTGTCCCACCCCCTTAGAGAGATTCACCTTCTCTATGTGTTCTATTTATTGTAATCACCAAGAGGGAAAGAAAGTCCCACATCCTGGGCTGTCCCTAGAAGGGAAATCTTCCAATGGGGACACCCAGGAATCCCCTCACTTCCTGTTTTGTCCCCATAGGACACAGATAGCAAAACAAATGTCCAGGACAGCTGTCATATAACATTGTACTCATATGATATTTTTATTATTTGTTTTTTTTCCCATTGCGCTCCAACCCCACCAAGTTGTGTGACCATAGCCAATGAATTTTCATTTTTTCACACTAAAACTTCTCCCGCACCCGCTAGCCTGGAGCCGCTGCCCAGACTCCGCACCAATTAGCCTGGAGCCACTGCCCGCACCCACTAGCATGGAGCCACTGCCCGAACCCACTAGCCTGGAGCCACTGCCCGCACCCACTAGCATGGAGCCACTGCCCGAACCCACTAGCCTGGAGCCACTGCCCGCACCCACTAGCCTGGAGCCACTGCCCGCACCCACTAGCCTGGAGCCGCTGCCCAGACTCCGCACCCACAAGCCTGGAGCCACTGCCCGCACCCACTAGCCTGGAGCCACTGCCCGCACCCACAAGCCTGGAGCCACTGCCCGCACCCACTAGCCTGGAGCCACTGCCCACACCCACTAGCCTGGAGCCGCTGCCCAGACTCCGCACCCACTAGCCTGGAGCCACTGCCCGCACCCACTAGCCTGGAGCCGCTGCCCGCACCCACTATCCTGGAGCCGCTGCCCAGACTCCGCACCCACTAGCCTGGAGCCACTGCCCGCACCCACTAGCCTGGAGCCGCTGCCTGCACCCGCTAGCCTGAAGCCGCTGCCCAGACTCCGCACCCACTAGCCTGGAGCCACTGCCCGCACCCACTAGCCTGGAGCCGCTGCCTGCACCCGCTAGCCTGAAGCCGCTGCCCAGACTCCGCACCCGCTAGCCTGGAGCCACTGCCCGCACCCGCTAGCCTGGAGCCACTGCCCGCACCCGCTAGCCTGGAGCCGCTGCCCAGACTCCGCACCCACTAGCCTGGAGCCGCTGCCTGCACCCGCTAGCCTGGAGCCGCTGCCCAGACTCCGCACCCACAAGCCTGGAGCCACTGCCCGCACCCACTAGCCTGGAGCCACTGCCCACACCCACTAGCCTGGAGCCGCTGCCCAGACTCCGCACCCACTAGCCTGGAGCCACTGCCCGCACCCACTAGCCTGGAGCCGCTGCCCGCACCCACTATCCTGGAGCCGCTGCCCAGACTCCGCACCCACTAGCCTGGAGCCACTGCCCGCACCCACTAGCCTGGAGCCGCTGCCTGCACCCGCTAGCCTGAAGCCGCTGCCCAGACTCCACACCCACTAGCCTGGAGCCACTGCCCGCACCCGCTAGCCTGGAGCCACTGCTAGCACCCGCTAGCCTGGAGCCGCTGCCCAGACTCCGCACCAATTAGCCTGGAGCCACTGCCCGCACCCTCTAGCCTGGAGCAACTGCCCGCACCCACTAGCCTGGAGCCACTGCCCGCACCCTCTAGCCTGGAGCAACTGCCCGCACCCACTAGCCTGGAGCCGCTGCCCGCACCGGCTATCCTGGAGCCGCTGCCCAGACTCCGCACCCACTAGCCTGGAGCCACTGCCCGCACCCACTAGCCTGGAGCCGCTGCCTGCACCCGCTAGCCTGGAGCCGCTGCCCAGACTCCGCACCCACTAGCCTGGAGCCACTGCCCGCACCCACTAGCCTGGAGCCGCTGCCCGCACCCGCTAGCCTGGAGCCGCTTCCCGCACCCGCTAGCCTGGAGCCGCTGCCCAGACTCCGCACCAATTAGCCTGGAGCCACTGCCCGCACCCTCTAGCCTGGAGCAACTGCCCGCACCCACTAGCCTGGAGCCACTGCCCGCACCCACTAGCCTGGAGCCACTGCCCGCACCAACTAGCCTGGAGCCACTGCCCGCACCCACTAGCCTGGAGCCCCTGCCCGCACCCACTAGCCTGGAGCCGCTGCCCAGACTCCGCACCCACTAGTCTGGAGCCACTGCCCGCAACCGCTAGCCTGGAGCTGCTGCCTGCACCTGCTAGCCTGGAGCCGCTTCCCAGACCCCACACCCGCTAGCCTGGAGATGATGCCCAGACCCCGCACCCACTTGCCTGGAGCCATTGCCCACACCCGCTAGCCTGAAGCCGCTGCCCAAACTCCACACCCACTAGCCTGGAGATGATGCCCAGACCCCGCACCCACTTGCCTGAAGCCATTGCCCACACCCGCTAGCCTGAAGCCGCCGCCCAGACCCCACACCCGCTAGCCTGGAGCCGTTGCCTGCACCCGCTAGTCTGGAGCCACTGCCCAGACCCTACACCCACTAGCCTGGAGCCGCTGCCAGCACCCGCTAGCCTGAAGCCACTGCCCAGACCCCGCACCCACTAAACTGGAGCCGCTGCCTGCACCTGTTAGCCTGGAGCCGCTGCCCAGACCCCAAACCCGGTTCTCTGGAGCCGCTGCCCGCACCCGCTAGCCTGGAGCCACTGCCCAGACCCCGCACTCGCTAGCCTGAAGCCGCTGCCCGCTAACCTGGAGCCGCTGCCCACACCCGCTATCCTGGAGCCACTGCCTAGACTTTGCACCCACTAGCCTGGAGCCGCTGCCCGCACCCGCTAGCCTGAAGCCGCTGCCCGCACCCGCTAACCTGGAGCCGCTGCCCACACCCGCTATCCTGGAGCCACTGCCTAGACTTTGCACCCACTAGCCTGGAGCCGCTGCCCGCACCCGCTAGCCTGAAGCCGCTGCCCGCACCCGCTAGCCTGGAACCACTGCCCAGACCCCGCACTCGCTAGCCTGAAGCCGCTGCCCACACCTGCTAACCTGGAGCCACTGCCTAGACTTTGCACCCACTAGCCTGGAGCCGCTGCCCAGACCCCACACTATAACAATATAACAACACCCAAACTTGAACAAAAAAAACATTATTAATAATAATAATAATTAACTACTGACCTTAAAAAATTGAAATACTTTATTATTAATAATAATAATAATAATAATAATAATAATAAAAAAACACCCAAACTCAAACCAAAAAATACATGATTAATAATAATAATAATAATATTAATTAACTGCTAACCTTAAAAATAATGAAATATTTTATTATTAATAATATTTATTCATTTTTTATTATTCCTATAATAATGATAAATTAAATAAAATAAAAAACAAATAACCCTAATCCTAACCTGAACACTTTACCGTAACGAAAAAACATTATAATAACTCCCCAAAAAAACTCTGGAAAATATCTGACAGACGCTACGCTCAGGTGTGAATGCAGCTTCAGCGTTAGGAGGGCCCTGCTCATTAGAACATACAATCTAATAATCTGATTGATAAGGAAATGAGTGATTTGTAAGCGATCGTTTGATGTATTGATCTTGGATTGGACATTAGGGTGCTGTGATGCTGCAGGAGGAGGAGGAGGAGGAGGAGGAGGAGGACAGGTTCTCTTGGAGTCTGTGCAGCCTGAGCAGGTCAGGGGAGGAGCCAGGGAAGGTGCAGTCCCTGTATTGTCTATGAATGAAGGAGACAGGGTTGGCCTCTTCCCCCAGCAGTCCAGCCTCTGCTACTTGTCAGGCTGGAAGAATAGGAGAGGGAGAGCAGGAAACTGAGGACAGCACACAGGCCCCACCTTCCTCCCACAGCCCCTCCATTCCCAGCTCCATCCACAGCCTGCCAGCAGCTGACATGACGGATAATATCCCCCTACAACCTGTCAGGCAGAAGAAGAGAATGGACAACAAACACAAGAGAGGGTAAGCAGGCCGGGGGGAGGGGTCCTTGTATACACACTGACCCCCACCACCTACCCAGGGGTCTTGTCTCACAGCTGCAGGTGTGGTGCTGGGCGGCGGGCGGGGGGGCACAATCCAGGCTGGGTGGACTGGCACACACCACTGACAGCACACTGATTGCAGCCCTTCCCAATCACAGGAAACCCCCTTCCTCTGATCTTCCCTCTTCTGTATACATTTCTCATTCTTTGTATGTAGCTATAAGGCCTGAGATTGAGCCAGCCAGAATATTCACAATGGAACGTCAGGGTATTCACAATGTAACGTCGGGGTATTCACAATGTAACGTCAGAATATTCACAATGTAACGTCAGAATATTCACAATGTAACGTCAGGGTATTCACAATGTAACGTCAGGGTATTCACAATGTAACGTCAGGGTATTCACAATGTAACGTCAGGGTATTCGCAATGTAACGTCAGGGTATTCACAATGTAACGTCAGGGTATTCACAATGTAACGTCAGGGTATTCACAATGTAACGTCAGGGTATTCACAATGTAACGCCAGGGTATTCGCAATGTAACGTCAGGGTATTCGCAATGTAACGTCAGGGTATTCGCAATGTAACGTCAGGGTATTCGCAATGTAACGTCAGGGTATTCGCAATGTAACGTCAGGGTATTCGCAATGTAACGTCAGGGTATTCGCAATGTAACGTCAGGGTATTCGCAATGTAACGTCAGGGTATTCGCAATGTAACGTCAGGGTATTCGCAATGTAACGTCAGGGTATTCGCAATGTAACGTCAGGGTATTCGCAATGTAACGTCAGGGTATTCGCAATGTAACGTCAGGGTATTCGCAATGTAACGTCAGGGTATTCGCAATGTAACGTCAGGGTATTCGCAATGTAACGTCAGGGTATTCGCAATGTAACGTCAGGGTATTCGCAATGTAACGTCAGGGTATTCGCAATGTAACGTCAGGGTATTTACAGTGTGACAGACACACGTATGTTATTGTCTATGTATAATAGACGTGACCGTTTTGGGTCCGCCCACTTAATATTCCACATTTACCATCCAATCATACGATCTTTGTACAATCCACTAAAGATTTATTCAAATCTAATATGAGGACCTACCCAACCTATCCAATTCGGGGACCTTTCACCACACACACTATATTACCGAAAGTATTGGGACGCCTGCCTTTACACACACATGAACTTTAATGACAACCCAGTCCGTAGGGTTCAATATTGAGTTGGTCCGCCCTTTGCAGCTATAACAGTTTCAACTCTTCTGGGAAGGCCGTCCACAAGGTTTAGGAGTGTGTCTATGGCAGTGATGGCGAACCTTGGCACCCCAGATGTTTTGGAACTACATTTCCCATGATACTCAGCTACACTGCAGAGTGCATGAGCATCATGGGAAATGTAGTTCTAAAACATCTGGGGTGCCAAGGTTCTCCATCACTGGTCTATGGGAATGTTTGACCATTCTTCCAGAAGTGCATTTGTGAGGCCAGGCGCTGATGTTGGACGAGAAGGCTGTTTTAGATGTTCTATTGGGTTGAGGTCAGGACTCTGTTCAGGCCAGTCAAGTTCCCCCACCCCAAAATCGCTCATTCATGTCTTTATGGACCTTGCTTTGTACACTGGAAGAATGGTCAAACATTCCCATAGACACCCTCCTAAACCTTGTGGACGGTCTTCCCAGAAGAGTTGAAGCTGTTATAGCTGCAAAGGGCGGAGCCAACTCAATATTGGACCCTACGGACTAAGACTGGGATGTCATTAAAGTTCATGTGCGTGTAAAGGCAAGCGTCCCAATACTTTTGGTAATGTAGCGGCCATAACCCTTGCAGGGCGGCCTTGACTTATTGGGCTCACCAGTTACCTTCTCTTGGCCTGCTCTTCCACGTCTAGAGGTTCCCAGGGTTGATACCCAACGACTTGAACGCTGACACAAATAAAGTCCTTTTGAGGCTGGGTTCACACCGCTGCGGCTGGGAGACCCGGATGTGATTCGCACTGCAGTGCAAATCACATCCAATCTCTGTGCGATGCGATTTCAGCCATACAGATAGTATGGCTGAATTCGCATCGCACCCGCTCCAAACTCGCACAGGACCCTTTTTTTGGTCTGCAGCAGAATCGGATCGCATGGGTGTTCACACCATGCGATCCGATTCCTGTCCGAGTTTGCAGATCGCACTGCAATATGCGAACTGATCTGGGGGTGTCATTAAGGTTTCACTGACACTCCCAGCAGTCCGCATAGGGCAGTGTGAACTGCCGGCGGGAGGCATGCGATGTGGGAACCCGCCGCGGATTCGCGGCGTTCCCGCATCGCTCCAGTGTGAACCCAGCCTGAAAGGTTTTATTTTGCAGTGATAACATCCAATAACACAGTCTCTCATGGGAACGGTTGAAGAACTCGGGCACCTTGAACTGCAGGTCTAGCAAAGTCTCTAATTCCACCCAGAGAGTAGCCACTCGCAGCTGGGTACTTCAAGGCTGAACCGACCTCTAGCCAGAGATCATGGCAGTCAGCACGTCGAATAAAATTCTTGAAACAATCCTCTGAACGTGTACAAGTTGTAACTAAGGGTGAACAGGAACCTTTTTCTTCAGTACCTGGAACGTTCTCCGTCTCCTCAATGGTACTGGAAAACGTGAATTTGTCAATGTCCTTCCCAACTCAGTAACCAGGCACTTCCCAGGATGCCACTTGTCTACCCTCCTCCGAAGAGTCCTCCCCCGGTCACTTCCACGAGCTGTGGTGTCCCTCCAAGCCGAGAGCACACCCGGACACCTTGAATCCTCCCTCAGTTACTGCGCCTCGGACCAGCCGGTTCCGAGACTCTGGAACAGACGGATCCCTACCCCAGACCAGACGGGTCTATCAGGGGCCTCTAACAGAAACATGTTGCGGGATGTCGAACACCCCGTGACCGGGACCCCTCACAGGGCTACCCTGGTCCTGGAACCAGACCAGACCACACGGGCCTCACAAACGCCTCTCCCCTCACCACGTGACCCACACATCTTAAGTACCCCTTCCCAGACTCCTCAGCAGGCCCGGCACTCCCACTGATTGGTTCCCGAGAAGGCTGATACCTAAACATCCAACCAGGCCTTGTTCTAGCCTGTCATGTCTACCTCACTGTCCACATGACCAGGCAGAACTTCCAACACCGCCAGGCCAGACTGATGTCAAGGCCAACCTACGTAATTAACCCTCAGAACCCCACTACTGTTCTGAGGCAAGAACTACATTTACATGCGAATGACATTTTGCCCAAAATGTCATCTGCTACAGTAATATAGTGTGTGGTGAAAGGTCCCCGTCTAATTGGAGATGTGCGGTAGGTCCTCATATTACATTTAAATAAACCTAAAGTGGATTGTACAAAGATCATATGATTGGATGGTAAATGTAGACTATTGGGTGGACCAACCTAAAACTGTCACGTGTATTATACATAGACAATAACATACGTGTGTCTGTTGCATTGTAACTATTCTAGATCAGTGATGGAGAACCATGACACTCCAGATGTTTTAGAACTACGTTTCCCATGATGCTCAACTACACTGCAGAGTGCAAGAGCATCATGGGAAATGTAGTTCTAAAACATCTGAGGTGCCGAGGTTCACCGTCTCTGATCTAGAATATTTACAGTGTAACAGACACACATATGTTATTGTCTATGTATAATACACGTAATACATGTGACAGTTTTAGGTTCAACAGGTTTAGGTACCAAGGTTCACCATCACTGATCTAGATGTTAGACAGTTTTGGGTCCATCCACTGCGGTCCTGGCCGGCAGAACACAGTGACTATTGCAAGCAGCTATTATCGCTTGAATAATCCGATCGATCTATTTGGCTACAATCAGCCTGCCCATGCATGGATCGAATCCTGGCCACTCCCTACTTCGAACCGTCTACGGCCGGCTTTAGGCACACAACGGAACAGGTGGGCCCAGCTGGGAACGTAGATATGGAGGGCTCGCCAGCCATGAAGCTGGTGGTGGTGGGGGGGGGGGGTTCCTTCACCAAGGATGGGGTGATGCTTTAAGGTTTAACTGAGTGCTCCATTGGGGGGGGGGGCTCTATACAGTTGTAATTAAAGAATCAACCCCCCCCCCCCACAAAACCTCAGCGTGTCTCTGTGTTCAGCAATGTCTGGAATGGGTTAAAGTCTACTTGTCATGAGGGAAATGCCAACCCTTCGTTGTTGACTGTGAAGATGCGAGTCGCCTGGCTGGATTTGGTTCTAGTACTTGAGGCGCAGGGGGCAGGGATAAGTAAGAGGCAGGTGACCCTCCAATGTATTCTAGAATGTTCCTATTTCTCACCGCTTACCCTGCCATGGGATCTGCACATTTCAGATCCCCCCCCCCCCCCCTAGGGTTGCCACCTGTCCAGGATTCACCCGGACAGTTCGGGTTTGGAACTATTCGTCCAGGTTTCAGACTGCCTGAAACCCGGACACATTATTCAGACTGGATCATGGCTTCCCAGCAGGGTCACTGGCTGCAGTTATCTAAGCTGAGAGTGTCTGTTACACCCTCTTTCACACTGCCTAAAGCCAGCACCCCCCCCCCCCCCCCAAACACACACACAGACAGGAAAGGAGAGAGGGCTTGATCTGTATATTTTACTCTCTTAATTAGAAGTCCAGCAGCCTCAGATACATCTGGGTGAGAGGTGCTGACTGCCAAGGGGTGAGTGAGCTCACCATCCATCCCTGTCTGTGACTGAAGTCTCCCCCCTTCTCTCTCCTGCCTCTGAGAGAGTACACTTAGGTAAATCAGGGTTCTCAGAGAACCCTTTACATGAGAGTTCCCCTTTACACCAAAGGGCACAGTGTTCCTTCTTACATCAGTCCTCTCCGTACATCGGAGTTCTTAGGGTTCCCCCTTAAATCAGGGTTCCCAGAGCATCCCTTATGTTAGAGTCCCCAGAGTTCTCCCTTACATCAGTGTCTGCAAAGTCTCCTCTTACAGTGAAAGGGAACTCTGCAAGTTCAGATGTAAAAGGGGAAATCTGTGGACTCCGATGTAAAGGAGAACTCTTGTTATTACTGTCATATGATTAGAAATGATATTTAATAGCAAAATATATCTATAGTTTATACTATAAAAAAAAATTGCCCTGCGCCAATAAAGTGTTCGGGTTTGACTTGAAGAAAAGGTGGCAACCCTACCCCCCCCCCCCCCCCCCATCCAGCAGATCCAGACTTATCCTGCTGAGATCCTCGATTGCCCTGCCGCCATATCTGGGCCCCGTGCCCCGCCATATCTGGGCCCCGTGCCCCGCCATATCTGGGCCCCGTGCCCCGCCATATCTGGGCCCCGTGCCCCGCCATATCTGGGCCCCGTGCCCCGCCATATCTGGGTCCCGTGCCCCGCCATATCTCGGTCCCATGCCGCCATGTTTGTGGTATCATCGAGAGGCCCGCAGACTATTCTGGGTTCAGCGGGTGGGCCTCCCCATAACACGCCACTAAGACAGACCGACAGATCCTATCAGACCCCTTTCACACTGGGGGCGCTTTGCAGGCGCTACAGCGCTAAAAATAGCGCCTGCAAAGCGCTCTGAAAGAGCCGCTGTGGTCTCTCCAATGTGAAAGCCCCGAGGGTATTTTTTTTCACACAAATAGAACTTTCTTTTGCTGGCTTTTAATCACGATTGGGCTTATTTTTTGCAAAAAAAAAAAGGAAAAGGCCAAAAACTTTGAAAAAAAAAAAAAGCGTTTCATAGTTTGGTATACATTTTTGAAACCAAGGAAATGTTCTCCTTCATTGACGTGCACTGATGGGGCTGCACTGATGGAGACTGATAAGGTGGAGCTGATGGTTGGCACTAATGGGTGGCACTGATGATCGGTGGCCCTGATTGGCATTGGTAGGTGGCCCTGGTGGGCACAGATGAGGCAGTGACAGCTCTGTGACAGAAGCCGGCGATTGGCTCCCCCCCCCCCCCCACGCCGGCGATTACCGATCTTTTGTTTACATCACGTTATCTGTCATTGGCTGACAGCTGATCACGTGGTAAGGGGCCAGGATCGGCCCCTTACTGGGATCTGTGATCAGCCGAGTCTCGGACTCTGTGATCACTGAGCGCGCCCCACAGGGAGTGCGCAGGCAGCTCATGCACAGGAGGATGTCATGTGACGGCCTCCTGGCAATTTAGGGCCCACGCTGTAACCGTCACTTGGCTGTAGCGCGGGCGGGAGGAGGTTGAAGTTGGTCATACCCTATACAAATTTCAGCAGATTTCTGAATAACCGGGTGAAATACGCTACAGGGCTTTTTTTCAGCGGGAACGTGGGGGAATTAATGCTGGCTGCTGAGGGGATCTATTGTTGCATGGTGGTCTATTTTAGCTGGAGAGGACTATTATTGCTGGTGGAGGGGGCGGCAATTGTTGCTGGAAGGAATCTCCTTTAAAGGAGGGGTCTATTGTTTCTGGAAGGAATCTTCTTTAAGGGAGGGGTCTATTGATGCTGGAAGGAATCTCCTTTAAGGGAGGGGTCTATTGATGCTGGAAGGAATCTCCTTTTAAGGGAGGGGTCTATTGCTTCTGGAAGGAATCTCCTTTTTAAGGGAGGGGTCTATTGCTTCTGGAAGGAATCTCCTTTAAGGGAGGGGTCTATTGTTTCTGGAAGGAATCTCCTTTAAGGGAGGGGTCTATTGTTTCTGGAAGGAATCTCCTTTAAGGGAGGGGTCTATTGATGCTGGCTGCTGGGAGACCTGTTGTTGCTGCTAAAGTTCCTTTGATGCTGGGGTGCCATTTTTTTTCCAGGGGTCCATTGTTGTCGGGGTAGATCTATTGTGTGTGCATATATATATAAAAAGCACCAAATTAAAAAAAAAGAAATCTATTTCATTTGTAAATTACTTTTCATTGCTTTGTACCATTGCATTACCAGTAGACTAAAATTGACTGGAGATTTAGTCGACTAAATACGACTAAAACTAAAACAATTGCAGAAGACTAAAATGAGACTAAAACTAAAATGCCATTTTAGTCCTAAGACTTATGCACACACGGTCGGATTTCCTGACGGAAAATGTTCGATGGGAGCTTTTTGTCGGAAATTCTGACAGTGTGTAGATCTCAAATTTTACGAAATCCGTATGTGGAAATTCCGATCGCGTGTATGCAATTTCCGACGCATGCTCGGAATCGAGCACTGGCTATTGAACTTAATTTTCTCGGCTTTTCGTACGTGTTGTACGTCACCGCGTCCTTGACGTTCGCAATTTCCGCAACATTTGTGTGACCGTGTGTATAAGACGAGTTTGAGTCAACATCAGTCTGAAAAAATCACACAGATTTTTTTGTCGTAATGTCCGATCGTGTGTATGCGGCGTTTGACTAAAACAAAATCAAAATTCGTTGCCAAAATTAACACTCCCCCTGGGAAAGGGGTCTTAAAACTGACCTATTATTATTATTTTTATACAGGATTTATATAGCGCTAACAGTTTACATAGCGCTTTACAACTTGAGGGTAGACAATACAATACACTTTAATACAGTAGGAATCAGATGGCCTTGCTCTTTAGGACCCTTTCACACTGGGGCGGGAGGTGCGTCGGCGGTAAAGCGCTGCTATTTTTAGCGGCGCTTTACAGTCGGATTTGCTGCACTATTCGACCCCTATTCGTAAAACCCCACCCCCGCTAGTGGCCGAGAAAGGGTTAGAAACCACAGCGAAGCGCCTCCATTGATTTCAAGGAAAATTTTGCCCCCTTCGTGACCAGAGCACTTTTTGCGATTCGGCACTGCGTCACTTTGACAATTTCTTTTTCTTTTGGTGGTATTTGATCACCTCTGCGCTATAACCAAAAAAAAAAGAGTGACAATTTCGAAAAAAAACGCAATCTTTTTTACATTTTGCTATAATAAATATCACCCAAAAATATATAAAAAAAACATTTTTTTTCCCCTCAGTTTAGGCCGATGCGTATTCTTCTACATATTTTTGGTAAAAAAAAAAATTAGCAAAATATAGTGATAGCATTTGCAAAATAGGGGATAGTCTTATGGCATTTTTATAAATTATTTTTTTAATAGTAATAGAGGTGATCTGCGGTTTTATTTTATTTATTTTTTCATGACTGCGGCATTATGGCAGACATTTTTGACACATTTTTGGGACCATTGTCCTTTATACAGCAATCAGTGCTACACAAATGCACTGATTCCTGTGTAAATGACACTGGCAGTGAAAGGGTTAACCACTAGGGGGGCAGTGTGGGGGTTCAGTGTGTCCTGAGGCGTGTTTCTAACTGTGGGGGGGGGCGTGGCTACATGTGACATGTCACTGATCATAGCTCCTAATCACAGGGAGCAGAGATCAGTGACAGTGTCATTAGGCAGAATGGGAGATGATTGTTTACTATAGCATCTCCCTATTCTTCCTCTCCGTGAGACGATCGCAGGTATCCCCGTGGCGATAGAGTCCATGGGACCCGCGGCCTGACTCACAGAGGTCCCGGCCAGGCGTATGTGCAATGGCACGGCGGCAAATTTAAAGGGACATACCTGTACTCCCATTTGCCTGTCCGTGCCATTCTGCTGACGTACATCGGCGTGCGCCGGTCGGGAACTGGTTAAAGTAGAACTTAAAGGGAACACTTTTTTTTTTTTTTTTTTTTTTGATAGAATAAGGGACGGTTATAGCCCCTATCCGGTTTATTTTTTTTTACCATCCCTGTCCCATTGGAGAGATTTACCTTCACTTCCTGCCCCATAGCCAAACAGGAAGTGAGAGGAAATCTATGCAAATTAAGGGAATCCATTGCCCACCCCTCCAGGCCCTCAGAACTAGTGTTCCCACTCGAAACTTTCAGGGCGGGTCTTAAACAGCAAGGGGTGTGGCATTGACAGGAATGGGTCATATTTAAATTAGGGGGTTCTAAAAAAAAAAAAAAATAAACCCAGCTGCTGTAATTCATGCGCCCGATGCCCTAAAAGGGGCCGGACGTATGAATAGGGGGCTGGCCTCACAGCCATTTGATAGATTCATGCATAGCATAAATCTATCTATTGGAGAGAGGGTGGCGCCCCTAATGCATACCTCCCAACATTTTTGAGATGGGAATGAGGGACACCTACTAACGAACATATGTAGGCATAGGACACGCCTCCTGCCACACCCCCTTAAAGGGGAAATAACCCAGAAAAAGATTAAATAAATCAAATTTTTTTACCACTACTATTCCTTTATATTGGCTTTTAAAATGTACAAATGCAGAAATTTAGAAACCTAAATGAAAGGTTTAGCGCTGGGAAACACTGTTTGAAACATAAAAAAGTGCATTTTATATACAACTATATGGATCAGACCAAAATGAGGCACAAATGAGGAAGAAAGAGGGACAGAGATACTTTGTTCCAAATCGAGGACAGTCCCACGAAATCAGGGACAGTTGGGAGCTATGGGGACAGTCCCACGAAATCAGGGACAGTTGGGAGCTATGGGGACAGTCCCACGAAATCAAGGACAGTTGGGAGCTATGGGGACAGTCCCACGAAATCAAGGACAGTTGGGAGCTATGGGGACAGTCCCGCAAAATCGGGGACAGTTGGGAGCTATGGGGACAGTCCTGCAAAATCAGGGACAGTTGGGAGCTATGGGGACAGTCCCGCAAAATCAGGGACAGTTGGGAGCTATGGGGACAGTCCCGCAAAATCAGGGACAGTTGGGAGCTATGGGGACAGTCCCTCAAAATCGGGGACAGTTGGGAGCTATGGGAACAGTCCCTCAAAATCGGGGACAGTTGGGAGCTATGGGGACAGTCCCTCAAAATCGGGGACAGTTGGGAGCTATGGGGACAGTCCCTCGAAATCGGGGACAGTTGGGAGCTATGGGAACAGTCCCTCAAAATCGGGGACAGTTGGGACAGTCGGGAACTGGTTAAAGTAGAACTTAAAGGGAACACTTTTTTTTTTTTTTTTTTTTTGATAGAATAAGGGACGGTTATAGCCCCTATCCGGTTTATTTTTTTTTACCATCCCTGTCCCATTGGAGAGATTTACCTTCACTTCCTGCCCCATAGCCAAACAGGAAGTGAGAGGAAATCTATGCAAATTAAGGGAATCCATTGCCCACCCCTCCAGGCCCTCAGAACTAGTGTTCCCACTCGAAACTTTCAGGGCGGGTCTTAAACAGCAAGGGGTGTGGCATTGACAGGAATGGGTCATATTTAAATTAGGGGGTTCTAAAAAAAAAAAAAAAAAAAAAAACCCAGCTGCTGTAATTCATGCGCCCGATGCCCTAAAAGGGGCCGGACGTATGAATAGGGGGCTGGCCTCACAGCCATTTGATAGATTCATGCATAGCATAAATCTATCTATTGGAGAGAGGGTGGCGCCCCTAATGCATACCTCCCAACATTTTTGAGATGGGAATGAGGGACACCTACTAACGAACATATGTAGGCATAGGACACGCCTCCTGCCACACCCCCTTAAAGGGGAAATAACCCAGAAAAAGATTAAATAAATCAAATTTTTTTACCACTACTATTCCTTTATATTGGCTTTTAAAATGTACAAATGCAGAAATTTAGAAACCTAAATGAAAGGTTTAGCTCTGGGGAAACACTGTTTGAAACATAAAAAAGTGCATTTTATATACAACTATATGGATCAGACCAAAATGAGGCACAAATGAGGAAGAAAGAGGGACAGAGATACTTTGTTCCAAATCGAGGACAGTCCCACGAAATCAGGGACAGTTGGGAGCTATGGGGACAGTCCCACGAAATCAGGGACAGTTGGGAGCTATGGGGACAGTCCCACGAAATCAAGGACAGTTGGGAGCTATGGGGACAGTCCCGCAAAATCGGGGACAGTTGGGAGCTATGGGGACAGTCCTGCAAAATCAGGGACAGTTGGGAGCTATGGGGACAGTCCCGCAAAATCAGGGACAGTTGGGAGCTATGGGGACAGTCCCGCAAAATCAGGGACAGTTGGGAGCTATGGGGACAGTCCCTCAAAATCGGGGACAGTTGGGAGCTATGGGAACAGTCCCTCAAAATCGGGGACAGTTGGGAGCTATGGGGACAGTCCCTCAAAATCGGGGACAGTTGGGAGCTATGGGGACAGTCCCTCGAAATCGGGGACAGTTGGGAGCTATGGGAACAGTCCCTCAAAATCGGGGACAGTTGGGAGCTATGGGGACAGTCCCTCAAAATCGGGGACAGTTGGGAGCTATGGGGACAGTCCCTCGAAATCGGGGACAGTTGGGAGCTATGGGGACAGTCCCTCGAAATCGGGGACAGTTGGGAGCTATGGGGACAGTCCCGCAAAATCGGGGACAGTTGGGAGCTATGGGGACAGTCCCTCAAAATCGGGGACAGTTGGGAGCTATGGGGACAGTCCCTCGAAATCGGGGACAGTTGGGAGCTATGGGGACAGTCCCTCAAAATCGGGGACAGTTGGGAGCTATGGGGACAGTCCCTCGAAATCGGGGACAGTTGGGAGCTATGGGGACAGTCCCTCGAAATCGGGGACAGTTGGGAGCTATGGGGACAGTCCCGCGAAATCGGGGACAGTTGGGAGCTGTGGGGACAGTCCCGCAAAATCGGGGACAGTTGGGAGCTATGGGCACAGTCCCGCGAAATCGGGGACAGTTGGGAGCTATGCCTAATGGACGGGCCGCCAATGGGCAAGTACTGTGATCTCTATGCACAGAGCATGACTTGTTTACACTTCTACAGAAAAGTAAGACTGTGAGGACGTTGTACTCGGATATGTTGAAGTGAGTTGGGATCGGCTCTCTTGCCAGGTCCTTGACGACAAGGTTGTAAACTGGATTTTCTGGTTCCCCTCCTAAGTGGATTCTCAAGTAAATCTTTGGAACATTTACCATTCAGCCAGGAGCACTGTGATGTCACCATGACCTTACAGCCACTGCCTTTGCTCCTATATGTTCTACCATCTACGCAACTTTGTTATGCATGTTTGTTTTTCCCAGTTGTGTTCGCAGTGGTGTGGATTATCTTTGTTTGCTAAGCTTGTAGGCTTCTAAACATACAGAAATGTCACCGAAATGTCTTCTCTACGGAGAACAGCGTCCATCTGGTCATGGCCGGCATAGTACTAACTAGGCCACGGCTCCTCTGAGCTAGATTATGGATGTGATTGTAAAGATTAGTGCACTCGGGGTAGTCATTGTGTGGTGATCGCTCTGTGAGAGCAATATAAGGAGATTCCATCACCAGATCTGAGTCGGGGACCTGAGATTGTGAACTTCTTGAGGGCAGGGATTGATGTGAATGTACAATGTACACTATATTGCCTAAACCAAGAGAGAATGTCCCCTAAAGTGGACTTTAAAGGCACATAGAAGTGTAGCGGGGTCTCTTTAAGGACTATAAAACTACTGTTCCCAGAACCCCGCTGGTTCCCAGGATGTTTGGAGTTATGCCTCAAAGACTCATGGGGGAGGAAATATAAGGAGGGGCAGAGGCCTAGTTCGCTCTCTTTGGACACCCCCCTCTCTCCTAGCAAGAGGAGGTCTGTGCTGAACTGCTGGAGGGACAAGGCCTGAAGCCTGGGCCTTGTGCTCTTTTCCAAAGAGCTCTCTGCCAGCCTAGCTGCACCTGAGAGACATTTTCTCATCCTTGCTGCAGTACACCAGAAGTATTGAAGACTCGGAGGTCGGTGGATTCCTGTTCCTAGACGAAAAGGCAGAGAAACCGGACTTGGACTTGTCCGGGTGGTGAGAGCTGTTTAAAGACAGATGCTTTATCTTTATTATTCGTTTGGATTACAAAGTTGTTCTTCAAGTGCACCACCGAAAGATTGCTAGCGAATATTGTTTTACTGGACTTCCATCTAGATCAGTCAGGCCTGACTGCATAGGTAGATAGTGCTGGGTGTTAGTTTACCCATGCAGGGAAGTAGCTGAAAAAGGGCAGCGTTAGAGTTGCATAGCAATACTTTATTATGCTGATTACTCTGTTTATCTTTATTACTGGTTACTGCAGGGACCTGCTTATGTGTTGCAATCCAAATGTTTGATTCATGTTATTCCTTTTATAAAAACAAGTAAAGTCAGTTATATACTTTCAAGGATTGTCTATGAGCTTGAGTTATCCACCCACGCACACACACATATTTAGAGTATAAGTGATTTAATGTTTATTGCTAGATACTAACTGTGCCAGAGTGGGTAGTGCAGATTGCCGGGGGGTTGGCGGAGCTGTGCTCAGGACCCAAACCAAACTTGCGGCACTCTTAAGTGAGGGTATCGCTATAGAAGTATAGTTGAAATAGCGTACAAAATATTTATAGTACAAAAAAAATGTATTGGTGATTAAACATGATCACTAAAATAGTACATATGTAGATATAGAACGATGGAATGTTTAAACAATTTGTGATGTTGTCACCATATTGATAAACACGTATGAAGTCCTCTTCGCACCCAACGCGTTTCGGCATACAGTCTTTCTCCTTCTTCAGGGGTCTATGAAGAGGGAAGTGTATCTATAACATAGTTAAAGAACAATGCATTTCTAATAATAAAAAATGATGATCAAGTAAACAATTCTGTATAAAAAGTTTAACTCGTACACTTACATAGTACTTGATAGCAAGAAGAATTTTTGACATTCCATCATGTAACGTTTAAAAACAAGAGAAAGCTATAGCAGTAAGAGCTGTCTGTGGAGTCGCTATTACAAAGCTGTAATCTGGGCGTACTATATTACCAAAAGTATTGGGACGTCTGCCTTTCCACACACATGAACTTTAATGACCTCCCAGTCTTAGTCCGTAGGGTTTAATATTGAGTTGGCTCCGCCCTTTGCAGCTATAACGGCTTCAACTCTTCTGGGAAGGCCGTCCTCAAGGTTTAGGAGGGTGTCTATGGGAATGTTTGACCATTCTTCCAGAAGTGCATTTGTGAGGTCAGGCGCTGATTTTGGACAAGAAGGCCTGGCTCGCAGTCTCTGCTCTAATTTATCCCAAAGGTGTTCTATCGGGTTGAGGTCAGGACTCTGTGCAGGCCAGTCAAGGCCAGTCAAGTTCCTCCACCCCAAACTCGCTCATCCATGTCTTTATGCACCTTGCTTTGTGCACCGGTCCAAATCATTTGGAGGAGGGGGGGGATAATGATGTGGGGTTGTTTGGGGTTGTTTTTCAGGGGTGGGGCTTGGTCCCTTAGTTCCAGTGAAGGGAACTCTTAAGGCGTCAGCATACCAAGACATTTTGGACAATTTCATGACCCCCAACTTTGTGGGAACAGTTTGGGGACGGCCCCTTCCTGTTCCAACATGACTACGCACCAGGGCACAAAGCAAGGTCCATAAAGACACGGATGAGTGAGTTTGGGGGTGAAGGAACTTGACGGGCCTGCACAGAGTCCTAACCTCAACCCGATAGAACACCTTTGGGGTGAATTATAGCGGAGACTGCGAGCCAGGCCTTCTCGTATGGGCATAATCGATCACTTTGAGTTTTTATCAAAAAGACCTCAGATCTTGTATTTACACTAAAATGCAATAAAAAAACAAAAAATTGTCAAAAAAAAAAAAACGTCCCTTTTTAAGAGCTATGGGCGGAAGTCCCTTCCACCCTGCAATTACATGGAGATGGGTGGGGGCCATCTTCCCCTCACTCGTCTCCATGTCTAGCAGGAAGAAGGATCCGTTCGCCTCCGCCACTGCCCACAGCTACGGGAAGTGGATGGGGAGGTGGGCCCTCTCCTGCCGCTGATGAAAGTGATCTTGCGGTGAATCTGCCACAGAGACCACTTTTTTCTGAAAGTGGACCATCCACTGAAGAAGAGGATACCGGGGTTATGGCAGCTAGCTTCTGCCATAACAATGATATTCCTCTTCAATGTACCGATGTAAAACTGTGGTGGGCGGTCCATAAGTGGTCAAGCCCTGGAAGGTTTACCCCCTTCACGAT
Organism: Lithobates pipiens; assembly: GCF_037356315.1. Classification (NCBI taxonomy): domain Eukaryota; kingdom Metazoa; phylum Chordata; class Amphibia; order Anura; family Ranidae; genus Lithobates; species Lithobates pipiens. The sequence continues at coordinate 215,929,271 of NW_027507789.1, read as the reverse complement.
TAGGCCATTTTTTGTGATACGGCACTGCATTACTTTAACTGAGAATTGCGTGGCCGACGCTGTACCCAAATAAAATGTATGTCCTTTTTTTTTTTTTTTTTTTTTTTCCCCACAAATAGAGCTTTCTTTTGATGGTATTTATAAACAAAAAAGACTGACAATTTTTGAAAAAAAACAACTATTTTTTTTTACTTTCTGCTATAAATCACATCCAATAAAAAAAAATGCAAAAAAATCGAATTTCTTCATAGATTTAAGCCAATATAGAAGACAGCGGGGGAGACGGAGGAAGGGCCGGACATTGGATAGATTTCAGCGGATACTGCGGCGATCTTTTGCCGGTGTTCTGGCAGATAGTGTCCTGCCATCATATAGTGTCCGCCTGCGCAGTACGAGGCAGAAGAAGCTTCGGAAAATCTCCGAAGATGAATAGGGTTCGGAAAATTAGAGGGCCACTCGCCACACTTCGGGCTCGGCCTCACTGCGCTCGGCTCTTTTATATTCCAGCTCTATGTCCACTTGGATGGTGGGGATAGAACCTGGACTCACGGCGCAGGCGCCGTTCATCCTCGGCTATTTTCGGAATCTGTGTGTGCTGTGTACTGTGCATGCGCAGTACACAGCGGACACTATCCGATGGGGGACCATATATGATAGGACACCGGAAGTGAGAGAAAATTGCTGGATTAGACGGGTATCTCCCCCCCCCCCCTCCCCCGGAAAAGCCAAATGTGACACCGGGGAGGGGGGGGGGGACCAAATCAGCGGAAGTTCCATTTAATTTCCAAGGGGGAAAGCGGACATGTTGTTACACCCACCGGAGTTTTGCATTTTACACGTATTTATAACAGTAAAGTCAGTTCCTATAGTGAAATGCAGGACTTACAACTCCGTCTGACTGCTTAGATGTTGAATTTTAAAACGGTGAACTTCTGTCAGATTAGCAAACCTGTGAGATGAGAAGGGTTGCCGCTGCTTTGTAAAATTCAAGATCTAACTGGTCAGACGGAGTTGTAAGTCCTGTATTTCACTATATAAACTGACTTTACTGTTATAAATACATGTAAAATGCAAAACTCCAGTGGTTGTAACAACATGTCCGCTTTCCCCCCTTCTTAGCCCTTGTACACACGGTCGGAGATTCCGTCGGAATGTGTCCTATTGGACCGTTTTGTCGGATATTCCGACTGTGTGTGGTCTCCATCGGACTGTTTCCGTCGGAATATCCGTCGGACCAAATTTTCCAACTTGCTGGAAATATTTTCCGACAAACTGCTCTGATCGGACATACTCCGATCATGTGTAGCCTACTCCGACGGACAAAGTGCCACGCATGCTCAGATCAAATTCCTAGACCAAAGCTATTGGCTACTTGCCTGAACGTAGTCCCGTCGTAACAAAATAACGTCATCACGTTATGTACAATCGGATTTTCTGACAACTTGGTCCGACCGTGTGTATGCAACAGTTTCGGACAAAATCCGTCGGACAAAATCCATTGGATTTGGTTGTCAGAATGACCGTGTGTACAAGGGCTAAGTGTATCCTTACTGTGGACCAGTGTGGGGTGTAGCAAGATGGCGGGGACGGAACGTCACTTCCGTAGCAAACTGCGATGGGTCGCCGAATATGTCCTTACACCGGTGTTCTGTCAAAATAGCCAATAGATCAGCAGTCATGTCCCGTTACTGTAAATCTTCAGCAATTGGAGATTTAGAAGAGTTGCTGTTTTGACACAACACCGGCAACCGGCGCACACGCAGGTACATGATATTATGAATGGACATTTTTAGTCTGCCCGTTACTAACCAACAACATGGCCGCCTCCAAGGCAGTGACAACTTTTTCCTCCTTAGCCGCTGTTCTGTCAAAACGGCAAACTCTTCGTGTACCGTGTGCCGGTGTTGTGTCAAATCAGCAATTTGTCGAAATCTCCAATTACTGAAGATTTACAGTATCCGGGGGCGTGACGTGATTGGCAATCTCGATGAATTGGCTCTTGTGACAGAACACCGGCACGCAGAGCTCGGTGAACTCCAGTAGATCTGACCATGTGCAGTCTTGAGCTTTAAGGTTATGGAGCCCCTTTTTTGTTGCTAGTGTGTGTGTGTGTATATATGTATGTATGTATGTATGTATGTATATATATATATATTAGTAGCACTAACCCCCGAAGGAGCTGCTGGTTTGCTTGGGCTTACCGTTACCTTCTTCTCCTCGATTTGTGTCTAGGGGTTTCCCATGGTAGATGTCCCAGAAACTATAGAGACCGACGACAGATCCGCTTAAAGGGATTTTTATTTGCAAAAACCGTAGTTAACGAACCGTCTCTTAGTATAGGATCAGAGGGTTAGGAGGAAAGTTCAGGTACTCTTGGTGTCAAAGTCAATAATGAAGGACTTGCTTGCTTTGACTAAATCCAGAGAATAGCCAATCACAGCTGGATGTTCACTCAAGTTGGACAGTCCCTCTCTCACAAGGCCTAGCAGCCAACAAGGTGCTTAACTCAGGAACAAGTCTCTGCCACAGACGTTGTTGTAGAACATGCAGGAAACAAAAACTTGTAGAACACTCGTGTGATACCTGGATCTTTCAGCCAGCTTGGCGATACCCATGAGACAGGATTCACTTAGGTACTTCAGCCCCACCAGGCTCTTGCTAAGAAGCCAACCCGTATGTGGCCTTCTTCTGTAGAGTCCTCCCCTGGATAGCTACAAAGTTACTGGGTTTCTCCACGACCGGAGACAACACCGAACCACCTCACAATCCTTTCTTTCGTTTCCTTTCCTCAGGCTAGCCAGCCACGAGACATAAAGTCAGGTGGATCCTCACCCCAGGCCATAGGCGTCCTGGGGGCTGGTCAGGAGGACCAGGACCATGGAGTCAGAACATACTTCTGGACTGGAACCCCGAACCACGTGACATCCGTATCTTAAGTACCCTCTCCCAGAAAGCACAGCAAGAGTGACAATCCCACTGGGCGGGCTCCGAGAGAAAGTAACCTTAAAGCACCCAACCAAACTGTGGTTCCATGCCTGCCATAAGAGACAGTGCTCCCCTATGGCTAGGCTGAACATCCTATAGTCCAGTCAGACTGATGCTGAGGTCCAAATTTGGAACAATTATACCCAAACCAAACTGCAGTTCAGGTCTAACATTAACTTTCAAAACATATAGCGTGTGCTCTTCAGGAGCCGGCGCTACATTAATATATAATATTTTATTAGTATATAATTAGTATAACTATAATTAAACATCCCAAAGCTAAATATTGCTGCCACCCACATGCTGGGTGTACCTGCTGCATAAGGACGGGGTAATTTTGGTGTATGACTAGCTCGGTGGCGGTCAGCTGTTAGCAGTTGGCGTGTTTGTGTAAGGCGTACTGCCATCACTATACAGATCATAACAAAGGTGTGTCTTCATCTACCAGAAACATTATGCGAAGTTCTCACCTCCTCTCTTCTCATATGAAGCTGCGGTCAGTTTGGATAGAGTGGGAGATGGTTAGAACCTCTGTCGGGTTTTACTGCAATCCAGGGCTCTGTTGGAGAGTTATTTTATTAGTATATAATATAATTAGTAAGTATACAGTGCATCTGGAAAGTATTCAGAGCGCTTCACTTTTTCAACATTTTGTTATATTACAGACTTATTCCACAATGGATTCAATTCATTATTTTCCTCAGAATTCTATAAACCATCCCCCTCAATGACCACGTGAAAGAGGTTTGCTTGAAATCTTTGCAAATTTATATTTAATATTATATTATATTAAATTGTATTCACAGCCTTTGCTCAATACTTTGGTGAAGCTCCTTTGGCACCAATTACGACCTTAAAGAGGGATTCCGCCAAAAAAAAAAAATATTAAAAGCCAGCAGCTATAAATACTACAGCTGCTGACTTTTAATAAATGGACACTCACCTGTCCCGGGTTCCAGCGATGCCGGCAGCCGAGGCCGATCGCTCGGGCCTCGGCTGCTGCCGCTGCCATTCTAGGTGAGGGAATCAGGAAGTGAAACGAATCGGCTTCACTTCCCGGTTCCCTACTGCGCATGCGCGAGTTGCGCCGCGCTATAGGAAATCTCCGCGCTGTCACTGGGACCCGTGTGTGTCCCAGCAGACAGCGCGGCAGGGCAGGAAATGGCGTAGACTCCCGTGGGAGTCTATGCCGGGAAGTGGGTGAAAATACCTGTCTTTGACAGGTATCTCCACCCCCCCTCCCCCCTGAAAGGTGTCAATTGTGACACCGGAGGGGGGGAGGGTTCCGATCAGCGGAAGTTCCACTTTAGGGTGGAATCTCGCTTTAAGTATTTTTGAGTATGATGCTACAAGCTCAGCACACTCATTATTGGGCAGTTTCTCCCATTCTTCTTTGTAGGACCTCTCAAGCTCCATCAGGTTGGATGGGGAGTGTCGGTGCACAGCCATCTTCAGATCTCTCCAGAGATGTTCAATTGGGTTCAAGTCCGGGCTCTGGCTGGGCCACCCAAGGACATTCAAAGAGTTGTCCCATAGCCACTCCTTTGTTATCTTGGCTGTGTGCTTAGTGTTGTTGTCCTGTTGGAAGATGAACCTTCTCCCCAGTCTGAGGTCCAGCGCGCTCTGGAGCAGGTTTTCATCAAGGATGTCTCTGTACATTTCTGCATTCATCTTTCCCTCGATCCTGACTAGTCTCCCAGTTCCTGCCACTGAAAAACATCCCCACAGCATGATGCTGCTGCCACCACCATGCTTCACTGTAGGGATGGTATTGGCCAGGTGATGAGCGGTGCCTGGTTTCCTCCAGACATGACGCTTGCCATTCAGGCCAAAGAGTTCAATCTTTGTTTCATCTGACCAGAGAATTTTGTTTCCCATAGGCTGAGAGTCCTTCAGGTGCCTTTTGGCAAACTCCAGGTGGGCTGCCATGTGCATTTTACTGAGGAGTGGCTTCCGCCTGGTCATTCTAACATGCAGGCCTGATTGGTGGAGAGCTGCAGAGGAGTTGTTCTTTTGGAAGGTTCTCCTCTCATCACAGAGAAATTCTGTAGAACTGTCAGAGTGACCATCCGATTCTTGGTCACCTCCCTGACTAAGGCTCTTCTCCCCCGATCGCTCAGTTTGGCCAGGCAGACTGCTCTAGGAAGAGTCCTGGTGGTCCCAAACTTCTTCCATTTACAGATGGAGGCCACTGTGCTCATCTGGACCTTCAATGCTGCAGAAATATTTCTGTTCCCTTCCCCCGATCTGTGCCTCCATACAATCCTGTCTCGGAGGTCTACAGACAATTCCTTGGACTTCATGGCTTGGTTTGTGCTCTGACATGCACTGATAACTGTGAGACCTTCTATAGACAGGGGTGTGTCTTTCCAAATCATGTCCAATCAACTGAATCTACCACAGGTGACCTCCAATCAAGCTGTAGAAACATCTCAAGGATGATCAGTGGAAACAGGAGGCACCTGAGATCAATTTTGAATGTCTTGGCAAAGGCCGTGAATACTTGCCTTATTTATCGATGTATAACACGCACCCCAAGTTTAGGGGGGGGATTTTACAGAAAAAACCTTTTAGGAGGGAAGTTTAAGGAAAAAAACTTACCTTTAAATGCCCATCAATGCAGCCTTGTCAGTCCCCAACTGCAGCCGTGTCATTTGCAGCCGTGTCATTTGCAGGGAGCGGTCAAAAGGCTCACAATCGGCGGGGGATCAGCGTATAACACGCACCTACGATTTTCCCCTGATTTTAAGGGGGAAAAAAGTGCATGTTATACACCGATAAATACGGGTATGTAGATGGAGTTTTTATGTTTTTAATAAATTTGCAAAGATTTAAAACCAGCTTGTATCACGTTGTCATTATGGGGGATGTTTGTAGAATTTTGAAGAAAATAATGAATTTAATCCATTTTGGAATAAGGCTGTAACATAACAAAATGTGGAAAAAGTGAAGTGCTGTGAATACTTTTCGGATGCTCTGTAAGTTGGTGAGCGTGGAGGTTTTTTGGGGTTTTTACCAATTCTAGAACTACTTGATCATCATGGCTGCTGCCTCCATTATTCTTTGATATTGGCAACATGGAGCTATGGCCATACCCCCAGGATGGACCTGGGCCGGTCTCCATTGTGCTTCTGATGTGCGAGGCAACAGGGCCGGCAGTGTTTTTAAATTGGCTAATTCTGGTATTAGGAGAACACTCCGCTCCGAACGATCTGAGACATCATTATGTGAGAAGATGATTCAGCGGTTTCCTTGGCCTCTTGTGAATGATGTCAGCGGCTGGTACTGAAGACGCTTATCTTACAGGAAGACTTGGTGAAGCTAGAACTTCATGTTAATGGATCTGTAATGGTGTTTTCTTTATCTGTTCATTACTGTAAGTCTTGATTGAGTCCCCTTGTGCATTAGACATAGAGGAGGGATAGCTCCAGCATTTCTGTACCATCACCGCTAAAACAGACACTCAGCACTATGGAGGAAACCCCAGGATAATGGGACTGGAAAAGGCGCTGGTGGCTGCATGCAACGTGTTGGAGAATGTGTGCGCTTTTTTTATAAAGTGTCTAATTTAAAAAAAAAAAACATATTTTTACAGATCAGATGCTTCAATGTATCATGTAATTGTTTAGTTCAATATGTTTTCAAATGCAACTCTGCACAGAGTTTTTGATCTAAATTTAATAGGCTGTTGAGTTTGATTAGCATTGGGTGTAGCAGGCCAGGGTTTAAGTATTTGAGGAGCAACTTAGGTTGGTGATGTCAGTGGCAGGACTATTGCCCCGTCACTGGGAGTCTGTGGCACGGACTATTGCCCCGTCACTGGGAGCCGGTGGCGCGGACTATTGCCCCGTCACTGGGAGCCGGTGGCGCGGACTATTGCCCCGTCACTGGGAGCCGGTGGCGCGGACTATTGCCCCGTCACTGGGAGCCGGTGGCACGGGCCGGTGCCTTATTGTTGGTGTTGGATTTTTTGTTCTAGTATAATTTTCCATCCTGCTCTTTTGATTTATTTTGGCAACGTGGCCGATTAATGATCATCAACTTGACCCCCATTAACTTTTAGAAAATTGGACGACTGTTCTGAAATCAAAGTAGTAGGAAATACAACTAGTGTGTGGCCAGCTTAAAGATCCATTCTAGTTGCAGGGCAGTAAGGCTAACTCTTAAGCCAGTGATGTGTCAAATACTGTCCCCCATCTGAGAGTGTCCGCCCTGTACTGTGCTTGCGAAGGTCTCCGAAGATGAACGGCGCCTGCACACTGAGTCCAGGTTCAAGCCCCACCATCCAAGTGGACATAGCGTTAGAATATAAAATAGCTGAGCGAAGCGAGGCCGTGCCCAAAGCGTGGGGAGCAAAGCAAGCCCGCGATGGGCCCTGTTACTATGTGCTACCGTATGTCCACTTGGATGGTGGGGCTTGCACCTGGACTCAGTGCGCAGGCGCCATTCTTCTTTGGAGACTTTTGGAGTCTCCTTGTTCTCCGTACTGCGCAAGCGCTGCACCTGCGCAGTGCGGAGCAGACACTATCCGATGGCCGGACACTTTTTGATAGAACAGGCCATACATGGATTGAATTTCGGCGTGTTCAGCAGGGACCAGCTGAATTTCAATCCATGCGGCAGGATGGTTGCACAAAAGACAATCTACCAATCGACTTCTGTACAAACGCCCTGTCTGATCTTAGCCGCGTGATCAGCACCGGAGTGACTGGAGAGCAACGCGTCGTCCTCGCCTACCCAAGAAAGAAGGAAGCGCTGCGTTTTACAGACCAAAAAGTGTCAGAGGCTTGGAATAAAAAAGTTGCTTTATCGGTTGAAAGTCCGCTTTTGAGTTCAGATTTCGGAACCGATAACATTGGAGGAAAGGAGCTTCCACCAGAGGCTTCTCACACCAGTACTTTGGTTTGTGACACAAAAACCTGTAATGTATGTTGTAAGAGGAAGTGTTCTATTATCTGGCTGAATATATATATATATATATATATATATATATATATATATATATATATATATATATATATATATATATATATATATATATATATATATATATATATATATATATATATATATGTGTATGTGTGTATATGTGTGTATATATATATATATATATATATATATATATATATATATATATATATATATATATATATATTATGTATATATGTATATATGTATGTATATGTGTGTGTGTGTGTGTGTGTGCAATTTATATTACAAATCCTCCCTATAGAAGACCATTGCCATGGCTAATATTGGGTTTGATCTGTGACGGGAAATTTCCTCTGCTTGTATTTCTACTGACCTGCAGGACCGGAATAACGAGTTTCTTGTCATCTCCTGCAGCAGTACAGATGAGGTTTTCTCTTATGGCTTCATATTTCCAGATTACAAAGATCAGATGATATGCAAATGCGGTTAGTTTGGTGCTGAAATGAGTCAGTATCTTGCATACCTTGACCTCTGACCTTACTCAAACGGTGACTTTGATGTCACCCTATCCTTGTTATGTAAAGTATTCATACCCCTTGACATTTTCCCACATGTTGTCACGTTACAACCAAAAACGTAAATGTATTTTATTGGGATTTTATATGATAGACCAACACAAAGCCGCACATAATTGTGAAGTGGAAAGAAAATTGATAAATTGTTTTCTAAATCTTTTACAAATATGTGAAAAGTGTGGGGGGGGGGGGGCATTTGTATTCCTCCCCCCCTTTATTCTGATACCCCTAACTACAATCTAGTGGAACCAATAGCCATCAGAAGCCACCTAATTAGTAAATAGAGTCCACCTGTGTGTAATTTAATCTCAGTATAAATACAGCTGTTCTGTGAAGCCCTCGGAAGTTTGTTAGAGAACCTTAGATAGCAAACGACATTATGAAGGCCAAGGAACACACCAGACAGGTTAGGGATAAAGTTGTGGAGAAGTATAAAGCAGGGTTAGGTTATAATAAAAATATCCCAAGCTTTGAACATCTCGCGGAGCTCTGTTCCATCCATCTGAAAATGGAGAGTATGGGCACAGCTGCAAACCTACCAAGACATGTCCATCCACCTAAACTGACCGGGCCGGGCAAGGAGAGCATTCATCAGAGAAGAGCCAAGAGGTCCATGGTAACTCTGGAGGAGCTGCAGAGATCCACAGCTCCCTGACTGACAGCAGAAGGCAGTGGGTGGATTTGAAAGGTGCGACTAGACTGAATAGTGACTTAACACTGCCATGCGCTGTCAATAGAGCCTCACCTACCTTTACTTACAAAACCGCTCTGCCATGCGGCTGCTGGTGTGATGGGCACAGTATCCGGGGAGGAAGGGAGCTCCCTGGACACTCCAACCTCAGTGCCAGGCTCCAACTGATTCATGTACCTGGCAGAGACAGAATTGGGTGCAACACCAATACATTTGGTGCCCAACCTGGCTGTATTTCTAAAGGGCGTCCTCAACGTCTTTTATGAATGCCCCTCGTTATAACAGGCAGAGAGCACACCGAAGGGATTATCTCACAGGGTCAACGTGTATTTTTGCACTTGCTGAACAGATAAGTGAAATCTTCTTCTATTTATCGGAGCAAAATAAGAGAAGTGGTTTGCAAGCACTTGGAATAATTACCAAACCCTCAAAACTGTTTAATGAAGGGTTGGTGCGCCTTATCATTTGCACAGCATCAACTGCCCTGGCTTGTCAGGTTCACTCAAAGAGGAACTGCAGTCTGCTCACATGATTTGTAATAAAAACCTCTTTGCCACTCTGAAGCTTCCCTCCAACCACTTTGCATATTATTTTATATATACTGTGATTCTGTACTTGCCAAATATGCTGCAGAAATCTCCCTCCATTGAGTCTGGCTGCAGCCATTTGAACTCCTTCAGATCCGCGGTATAGCCGAATGACTGCTACAGTGCGGACTTACTTTGCCAGGACGCCGTCAATAGACGTCCTCCCCTTTGCACGCTCCGCACACACCCCCTACAGGGGCCCCGCAATGTGATCACCAAGTCAATGAGACTCGGCGATCACAGATCGGAGTAAGGGTAAGTAAAAAAAAAAAAAAAGCTGATCACCGGCTTTTGTGCAAGGGACATCGGTCCCGAAAGAGGAAGAGGCACAGCCTCCACATCTATGCCAACCAGTACTGCCTGCCAGTGCCCACAGTGCCATGAATCAGTGTCCATCAGTGCCACCCACCAGTGCCACTGGCTGTAAAGACATATTCAGCGACCCATCAAAGTTTGGCACGGAAGTGACATTCCATCGCCGCCATCTTGCTACACCCCACACTCGTCCACAGTAAGGATACACTAAGAAGTGGGAAAGCGGACATGTTACACCCACCGGAGTTTTGCATTTTAGACGTATTTATAACAGTAAAGTCAGTTCCTATAGTGAAATACAGGACTTACAACTCCGTCTGACTGCTTAGATGTTGAATTTTAAAAGCAATGAACTTCTGTCAGATTAGCAAACCTGTGAGATGAGCAGGGATGCCGCTGCTTTTAAAATTCATGATCTAAGTCGTCAGACGGAGTTGTAAGTCCTGTATTTCACTATAGAAACTGACTACTTTACTGTTATAAATACGTGTAAAATGCAAAACTCCGGTGGGTGTAACAACATGTCCGCTTTCCCCTTTCTTGGTGTATCCTTACTGTGGACGAGTGTGGGGTGTAGCAAGATGGCGGTGACGGAACGTCACTTCCATAGCAAGCTGCGATGGGTCGCCGAATATGTCGTTACACCCCTGTTATCAGTGCCCATCAATGCAGCCTATCAGTGCAATCTCCTCAGCATACATCAATGAAGGAGAAAAATGACCGGTTTGCAAAATGTATTAAAAAAATATAAAACCGTTTTTTGTATATATTTTTTTACACTGTATTTGTGGGGAAAGAAATGATAAAAAATTTAATTTGAGTACAGTGTTGTATGACCGCGCAAAGGTCGTTCAAAGAGTGACAGCGTCAAAAGCTGAAAATTGGTCTGTGCAGGAGGGGGGTTTAGGTGCCCAGTAAGCAAGTACTGCTGCCTGTTCACTTCCTGGATTTACACAGAAGCGCACCTCCAGCTCTGCAGCTCTCATTGGCCCTCTTATGACTCATCCCTCCTCCCTTTCCCGGCAAACTCTGAGTGAGAGAGAGAGCTGTGCATGATGTCATAAGCCTAGGATAATGACAAGACAAACAGGAAGTGGGCTGTATAAGGGATTTACTGTCAGAAAAAAAAAGTTTTACTATCCAAAGTTAAAACAACAAGGGCAGAAGATTTAATAGATGGAAGAAAAAAAAGACGGAAGGTCCGCTCTAAGAGTAGAGTGCGGAAGTTTGTCTGATCCTGGAACAAAAGGTTTCCCAGTGCTGACAGCGAGTCGCCTCGCATGACGTGGTCTATTGAGTGACTTTCTGTTGTGTTATCCCAGCCTGGAGCTGCCAGGTCACTGTGCAAACATTCCAGAACACGAGCGCCACATGCTGCAGGCTGAGCAGCCCAATTCATGTGCCTTGGTCAGGGGTGGGGGAATGAATGAAGAGTTCCTCAGCCGGCCGGTCGGTCGATCGCTCCATCCTAAGAACATGCAGGTGCTTTTTATGGTCTCAACCAACTTAACTTGTGTTTAAATTGACAGCAAAGGTTTACATTCCCGTGGGCGCATTTACCAATGCAGCGTAAAAAGACTGCATTTTTTTGGTGCTCCATGCAGCCGCCCATATAGACATAAATGTGTGAAGGACAGGGGTGGCCCGTCCATTAGGGGCGCCGCCCCCTCTATCCACACCAACCCCTATATCGGTGGTTCTCAACCTGGGGGTCGGGACCCCCTCGTGGGGGGTCAAATGACCTGATTAGAGCCAGAGGCTCTAATGGGCTTCAAAAAAGAGTGGGCTCGGGGTGCAGAGAGTGCGCCCTGGTCCCACCCAATTGTGTGACCATAGCGAATGAATATTTGCTATGTTCACACCGCATTGCCTCCCCCACCGATCTGGAGGCAGGTCAGCGAGACCTCTTTCCTGATTGGCCAAAGCACCAGGTGTCCCTATTGGATGCTCGGCGCTGTGGCAGAAGTGGGACAGAGTGGGGGAAGCTCACTGGAGAGGAGACACCGGAGAAGAGGACACATTACATAGGTAAGCGCCGGGGTGTCCCACTATCTATCCGCGTGGGGGGGGGGGGGGTTATGGTCGCAGGGGTTTCCCGTGATCCATTCACACTGGGGGGGGGGGGTGTTTGCGGGACGGACACTGACAGCATTTGATGGGCACAGTGGCAGTGTGTTGGTGGGCACAGTGGCAGTGTGTTGGTGGGCACAGTGGCAGTGTGTTGGTGGGCACAGTGGCAGTGTGTTGGTGGGCACAGTGGCAGTGGGTTGGCGGGCACAGTTACGCGCGTTTACAAGCGTTTTTTATTTGCCAAAACACCACTGCCTGGAGAAGAGGCGTCTAGGAGAGATGGTCAAATCGTCCAGTGTGTATAATATGCTGGCCCTTATTTTATGAATACAGACGTGGGCTGTTACATGTAGAGTTGCCACCTCATCCCTTTAAACCCGAACACATATGAGTTACACGGGTTCTGAGGCTAATTTCATGCAGATACGGCACCAAGTGAGTTTAATTATCACCTTAATCAGCCACAGAAACTGTGCAAATAATATGTGTTCAGTTTTAAAGGGATGAGGTGGCAACCCTAGTTACATGTGCAGTGTTTGTTTTTGAATGTATGGTTAAAGTATAACTAAAGGCAAAACTTTTGTTACATGGAGTGGAGATGGATTAGAACCCCTGTCAGGTTTTTATTTCTGCCTTTGCCCCCCCCCCCCCCCCATTAAGGAGATTTACCCTTTCTATTTGTCCCGTTTACCATTCATCATTGAAAGTAAAAGAAAATCCCAAATTTTGGGGTTGTCCCCAGAAAAGTACTTGAGGGGAAATCTTCCAATGGGGGGGAGGGGGGAGGGGACTAGTTCTGGGGACCTGAGGAATTCCCCTAATTTGCAGGGATTTCCTCTTACTTCCTGTTTGGCTATGGGACAGGAAGTGCAATCTCCACATTGGGACACAGTTGGCAAATAAAAAAATCTGATAACCTTCCCTTACTCTATCCAAAATCAAAAAAAATAATAATTTTGTTCATAGCTCTACTTTAAGAAATAAAAAAGCATCACTTCCTTCAATGTATCGTATAAAAGAACGTTTCAGTTGAATTAATTTAAGGACGAACATTTTAAAGGTTTTACCTCCTTAGGTGTGAAGCTGAGGGGGTTATTACTATACAGTGTTGGGGAAGGAATGTGAAATGAATTTCCTCCCCTCCCTCCCTCCCTCCCTCCCTTCCTCCCTTCCTCCCTCCCTTCCTCCCTTCCTCCCTCCCTTCCTCCCTTCCTCCCTTCCTCCCTCCCTTCCTCCCTTCCTCCCTCTTCCTTCCTTCCTTCCTTCCCTCCCTTCCTTCCTTCCCTCTCTTCCTTCCTTCCCTCTCTTCCTTCCTTCCCTCTCTTCCTTCCTTCCCTCTCTTCCTTCCTTCCCTCTCTTCCTTCCTTCCCTCTCTTCCTTCCTTCCCTCTCTTCCTTCCTTCCTTCCTTCCTTCCTTCCTGCCCTCTCTTCCTTCCTTCCTGCCCTCTCTTCCTTCCTTCCTGCCCTCTCTTCCTTCCTTCCTGCCCTTCCTTCCTGCCCTTCCTTCCTTTCTCCTCCTCCAGAGGTTGTATTGCTAGACAAATGTGTGGTTTATCAGCTCATTATGGGGTGTAAACCCAAATGGAATTTAGTAAAGGAGTGTCTTTACTAAATGGGGTAGTCGTAAAACTTTCGTGGGGGGTGGGTCAGCCACGCATCATTGACCTTTTTGGAGGAGGTCACTATTCCAATCCCAAAGTCCTAACCTTGTTCTTCAAGGGGAACCCCAACCCCGGGTTCAGTTTGCCATATGGGAGCACAGTGACCTCTAAAATATTTGTCCTTTGCTTTATCACCAGATGCTGCTCCTGTGTGGGGTGCTGTGGTCGAGGAGAACTAAGACCACGTACCGTGTGGCTTGGACACCCTGAGAAGAGAGAACAACGCTATCCGAGGAATGTCATCAACAATCAGAAATACAACTTCTTCACTTTTCTACCAGGGGTAGGTCCGGAGGTCAACTGTCATTTCCCAGCTGTGCACCTACAGGAACTGTACAATTTCAGTTACCAAAGAAGCTGGAATGTCAATACGAGTGCCGGTGTCTTTTAAAATAATGAATTATCAGGTGTAGGACTGTGTGCCTGCAGAAAATAAATGGTAATCGTTACATAGTAGGTGAGGCTGAAAAAAGACACAAGTCCATCAAGTCCAATCCGTGTGTGATTATATGTCAGTATTACATTTTATATCCCTGTATGTTGCGGTCGTTCAGGTGCTTATCTAATAGTTTCTTGAAACTATCGATGCTCCTGGCTGAGACCACCGCCTGTGGTAGGGAATTCCACATCCTTGCCGCTCTTACAGTAAAGAACTCTCTATGTAGTTTAAGGTTAAACCTCTTTTCTTCTAATTTTAATGAGTGGCCACGAGTCTTGTTAAACTCCCTTCGGTGGAAAAGATTTATCCCTATTGTGGGGTCACCAGTGCGGTATTTATAAATTGAAATCATATCCCCTCTCAAGCGTCTTGAGATGAAGAGGAAATAGCCAGGACTAGGAGACCATCATAAATTGTTCGGGCTTTCTATTGTTCATTAAAACAGAAGGGTAGGGCCAGGACTTTTCAGACTGGCAGAATATGCACAGGTGCACTAAATCTATTGCAACTAAAACTGTGGTTAAACTGCATACCACAAGTCCATCAAGTCCAACCTATGTGTGTGATTATATGTCAGTATTACATTGTATATCCCTGTATGATGAGGTCGTTCAGGTGTTTATCAAATAGTTTATTGAAACTATCGATGCCCCCCGCTGAGACCACCACCTGTGTAAGGGAATTCCACATCCTTGCTGCTCTTACAGTAAAGAACCCTCTACGTAGTTTCTGGTTAAACCTCTTTTCTTCGAATTTTAATGAGTGGCCGCGAGTCTTGTTAAACTCCCTTCTGCCAAAAAGTTTTCTCCCTATTGTGGGGTCACCAGTACGGTATTTGTACATTGAAATCGTATCCCCTCTCAAGCGTCTCTTCTCCAGAGAGAATAAGTTCAGTGCTCACAACCTTTCCTCAAAACTAATATCCTCCAGACCCTTTATTAGCTTTGTTGCCCTTCTTTGTACTCGCTCCATTTCCAGTACATCCTTCCTGAGGACTGGTGCCCAGAACTGGACAGTATACTCCAGGTGCGGCCGGACCAGAGTCTTGTAGAGCGGGAGAATTCTCGTTTTATCTCTGGAGTTGATCCCCCTTTTAATTCATGCCAATATTCTGTTTGCTTTGTTAGCAGCAGCTTGGCATTGCATGCTATTGCTGAGCCTATCATCTACTACCCTGTTTCCCCGAAAAATAACACCTAGCGTGATTGTCGGTGTTGGCTGCAATATAAGCCCTACCCCCCAAATAAGCCCTAGCCTGTTTCCCTGAAAATAAGACCTACAAGGACTTTAACTAGAGCTTATTTGGGGGTTAGGGCTTATATTGCAGCCATCACCGACAATCACGCTAGGTCTTATTTTCGGGGGAAACAGTGTAGGACCCCAAGGCCTTTTCCATCCTAGATTCCTCCAGAGGTTCTCCCCCCGCAGTGTATAGATTTCATTCATATTTTTGCCACCCAAAGGCATTATTTTACATTTTCCTACATTAAACCAAATTTGCCATGTAGTTGCCCACCTCACTAAAATTTGTTCAGATCTTCTTGCAAGGTTTCCACATCCTGCGGAGAAGTTATTGCCCTGCTTAGCTTAGTATTGTCCGCAAATACAAAGATTGAACTGTTTAGCCCAACCCCATCCTCCAGGTCGTTTATGAAGAAATTAAATAGGATTGGTCCCAGCACAGAATCCTGGGGGACCCCACTACCCACCCCTCACCATTCCGAGTACTCCCCAATTATCACCACCCTCTGAACTCGCCCTTATAGACAGTTTTCAATCCATGTACTCACCCTATGATCCATGCCAACGCACCTTACTTTGTACAGTAATGTTGTTGGTTAAGAAAGTTTAGTTCCTCTTAGCTCTGACTTGACACACTCCGCTTAGATTTGTGTAAGCTTCATATCTGGCTTGGGCCTCCATATTACAGAATTGAACAACCGGATGGGGCAACCTGTTAATGTCTGCGATTTATATTTGTTAATGGCGGGTTTTATGTCCAGGTGG
>NW_027507789.1:215873009-215905509 GCF_037356315.1 Lithobates pipiens | reverse complement strand
AAACATGCCAAACTGCTCCCCCCCCGCCCCCAATGTGTATGAGCATTATGTGTCATCAAACCCCCCCTCCCCCCCCCCCCAAAAAAAAAAACCAAAAAAAAAAACTGAGCACTTATCTTTTTTACTCCCTAAGCATAAATTCCCCCTCCTCCCAGTGCAAATCTGTTCCCCTGCTGAAATCCTCCCTCCCAGCACAAATCTTACCCCCCCTCCATCCCCCAAATCCCCTCAATTCAAGTGCCCCCCCTCCAAAAAAAAATGACTCCTCCTAGCACATATTATCTACCCCTAAAATTGCCCCTCCCAATAACCCCACTGCAAATCCCTCCCTCCTTCCAGCACAAAGCACCCCAATCATCCCTCCTAGCACAAATCTTCTCCCCCCCCCCCATTCCTTCTCCCCTTAAATTTTAGCATACCCCCAAATTTCCCCTCCTAGAACAATACTTTCTGCTGCCCCCCCAAATCCCTCTTTCCAACACAAATCCCCTCCCCCCAATTTTCTTGTGGTGCCCCCCCCCACCTCACATGAAACAGTGCCTTGGGCAGCCTTCCCTCCTGCCCACCCCTTGTCCCGGCCCTGAATGACGTGTCACACACACACCCCTCCCCCCACAGTTAGGCCGCGTACACACGGGCGGACTGTTTGCCCAACTTTGTTCGTCAAACAATCCGACAAACAGTCCGCTCAAAATTTGCATGAACGGACTTGACCACACACGATGAACGAACAGTCCGCTGAAAGCGTGCGCGATGACGTGAACGGCACGTACGACGGGACTAGAAATACGACGTCCAATACACTGCAATGCAACCTTCGCCGTGTAAATCCTTTCTGAGCATGCGCGAAACTTAGTTTGTCGAACAAGCCTACACACGAGCGGACTGTCCGCTGAAACCAAGTTTCAGCGGACTGTCTTACGGAAATTCCGAAAAACTTTGTTCGTCAGACTGTCCGCTGAAACTGTCCGCTGAAGCCCACACACGAGCGGACTGTCCGCTGAAACACTGTTCAGCGGACAAAGTTGGGCGAACAATCCGCCCGTGTGTACGCGGCCTTAGAAACACTCCCCAGGGCTCACTTAACCCCTACTCTGCCACCTAGTGGTTAACCCCCTTCACTGCCAGTGTCATTTACACAGGAATCGGTGCATTTGTATAGCACCAATTGCTGTATAAATGACAATGGTTCCAAAAAGGTGTCAGATGTCTGATGTGTCCGCCATAATTTTGCAGTCACGATAAAAATCGCAGATTGCCTCCATTACTAGTATAAAAAAAAAAAAAAAATGTATAAAAATGCCATAAAACTATCCCTATTTTGTAAACGCTATAACTTTTTTGCGCAAACCAATCAAAGGCTTATTGCGATTTATTTTTTATTTTTTATTTTTTTAATAATTTTTTACCAAGAATATGTAGAAGAATACGTATCGGCCTAAACCAGTGCTCGACAAAACCCGGTCGCCAGGTCGCATTGGCGACTAGAATCAGCGACCTTGCGCCTGGGGCAGCATAGCTGGGGGTATCCCGTATTTTTTTTTTTTATTATTTATTCTAACACCCTAGAGAGTAAAATGGTGGTCGTTGCAATACTGTCTGTCACACCATATTTGCACAGCGGACTTACAAGCGCACTTTTTTTGGGGAAAATTTTTTTATTTAATAAAAAAAAAAAAAGACAACAGTAAAGTTAGCCCAATTTTTTTTTTTTATATTGTGAAAGATAATGTTACGCCGAGTAAATCGATGCCCAACATGTCACGCTTCAAAATTGCGCCCGCTCATGGAATGGCGACAAACTTTTACCCTTTAAAATCTCCATAGGCGACGTTTAAAAAATTCTTCAGGTTTGCACGTTTTGAGTTACAGAGGAGGTCTGGGGCTAGAATTATTGCTCTTACTCTACTGATCGCAGCGATACCTCACATGTGTGGTTTGAACACCGCTTTCATATATGCGTTCGCTTCTGCACGCAAGCTTGGCAAGACAGGGCACATTTAAAACAATTTTTTTTTCTTATTTTAACTTTTATTTTTTTTATTTTTCACTGTTCTTTTAAAGAAAAAAAAAAACGTGTGTCACTTTTATTCCTATTACAAGGAATGTAAAAATCTCTTGTAATAGAAAAAAAGCATGACAGGTCCTCTTTTATATATGAGATCTGGGGTCAGAGAGACCTCACATCTCATATTTACACTAAAATGCAATTTAAAAATGTCCCTCTAAGAGCTATGGGCAATGACTTGGAGACAGGTGGGGGGCTGGGGGCGGGGCTATCTTCCCCTCACTCGTCTCCATGTCAGGCCAGGGACAGGTCCAGATCGCGGTCACGGACCCGGCTCCTAAATTTTTTAGCTGGCTCCTAGATTCCAAGCAAATTTGTCAACCCCTGGCCTAAACTGAGGAAAAAAATAGTTTTTTTATTTTTGGGGATATTTGTAAAAAATAATGCATTTTTATTTTTTTATTTTTTAATTGTCGCTTCTTTTTTGTTTATAGCGCAAAAAATAAAAACTGCAGGGGTGATCAAATACTACCAAAATAAAGCTCTATTTGTGGGGGGGGGGGGAAAGGATGACAATTTTGTTTGGGAGCCACGTCGCACGACCGCGCAATTGTCAGTTAAAGTGACGCTGTGCCGAATCGCAAAAAGTGCTCTGATCTTTAGCCTGCAAAATGGTCTGGGGCTTAAGTGGTTAAACGCATGGAAAGATAGGGCTTTCATCCATTCCAAAAAAACTGATGTTGACCGAAGAGGATGTAAATGGCTGATCATCTGTTTACGTCTGTTTTTCCGTAGAGATGCATTGAGGTCCAATTTTCATCCATCAAATGGATAGATGGAAAAACACATACTGCCTTGCATGTGTGAAAGGGGCCTTGTGCCCCGTACGCACGATACCGAAAATCGGACGACAGATCGTCCGGCTTTTCCGCTTACTAGTCGCAAGTAGAAATGGAATAGGTTACTAAAGTCGCAAATTCTCATACGACAGGGGAAAAAAAGCGATGTCATGGGTTGTAGTGTATTTATATTGTAATTTCGGACAACAACCGTACCGACTGAACGAAAATCGGTATCATACGAGGAAAATTTTTATGCTTGTCCGATCAAATGATATCGGAGGAACTGTCGCGATCGGCTCCCGGAAGCTCTGTACTTAACAATCCGATTATCGTGCGATGGCGTCAAAAGCGGTATTTTTCGTCCGATTTTTCGGATCGTGTGCTCGGGCCAGAAGTCTTGCCTGAAGAGGACTATGAAAAAAATGACCTAAATCTGATTGCAAGGGGATTGTGTAAAACTCACCTGGATGGTAAATTGAGTGGACTTATTTAAACCTTTGCTGCCTGGATGGCATTAGCAGGTCCTGTATTGCTTTAACCTGTTGCCTGGAATTGTCCTTCAACAGACTGAGCAAGTCCAAAAATTGGGATTATTCACAGGGTATTCAATAGTGCAAAGAAATATGTACAGTCATCCATACCAGCCAATTAGATTTCAGTTAAACCAAACGGTTTTTGAATGTTTTTATACCATTTTTGATAGGAAATATGAACAAACACCAGCACAAAGCCATAGAAATCGGTATAAGTTACAGATGGCAAGTCTTATCATTTCTGCTTTTGGCTAAGTAAACATATTTAATTAACCATAGCATGACCACATTTAGGTGTGCTTCAAGTGTACATGAGATATTTGCCCATCCTTACTGGGGAGACCTGTATCCAGTGGCATCGCTAGGGGGTGGCTTTTTGGGGCTGTAGCCTTGAGTCTCTTCAGGGGTTTCCAAGGGGATGGGGGCTCTCTGGGGACCCTGATGTAAGTGGGGAGGCTCTCTGGGGACCCTGATGTAAGTAGGGAGGCTCTCTGGGGACCCTGATGTAAGTGGGGAGGCTCTCTGGGGACCCTGATGTAAGTGGGGGGGCTCTCTGTGGACCCTGATGTAAGTGGGGGGGCTCTCTGTGCACCCTGATGTAAGTGGGGGGGCTCTCTGTGCACCCTGATGTAAGTGGGGGGGCTCTCTGTGCACCCTGATGTAAGTGGGGGGGCTCTCTGTGCACCCTGATGTAAGTGGGGGGGCTCTCTGTGGACCCTGATGTAAGTGGGGGGGCTCTCTGTGGACCCTGATGTAAGTGGGGGGGCTCCCTGTGGACCCTGATGTAAGTGGGGGGGCTCTCTGTGGACCCTGATGTAAGTGGGGGGGCTCTCTGGGGACCCTGATGCGAGTGGGGGGCTCTCTGAGGACCCTGATGCAAGGTGGGGGGCTCTCTGAGGACCCTGATGCAAGGGGGGGCTCTCTGAGGACCCTGATGCAAGGGGGGGGCTCTCTGGGGACCCTGATGCAAGGGGGGGGCTCTCTGGGGACCCTGATGCAAGGGGGAGGCTCTCTGGGGACCCTGATGCAAGGGGGAGGCTCTCTGGGGACCCTGATGCAAGGGGGAGGCTCTCTGGGGACCCTGATGCAAGGGGGAGGCTCTCTGGGCATATGTATATTACTGTATACCGTATATATGTGTGTATGTCCGCCCAAGCGTATGACTTTCTTTACTACGCTGCTGTGGGCTCTAGCCCCAGATCTTTTGTAGAACCAGCAACACCCCTGCCTGTATCCATCTATGCTTAGTCTAAAACAGACTTTTACAGCGTTTTGTATAAGTAAAGTCGTTTGGGTTGCTCGACTTTGCTCATTGCTCTTTGCTTCATCATAAAACCATATCGCCAATAATGAATATCAGTAAGCTGAGTGCCAATTACAACTGATATCTGAAGGAGAAGCAGGTATCTGTCTTTGCAATTCCTCAGATTTGGGTTACCAATTTCCTAGTCCAAGAAAGAAATTGGGATCAAGAATCTGATTGGTTGCTGGTGTTTACCATTTGCGTATGCTTTCCATAAAGTAGCACGAGATGTTTTTGTATGGTTGTTCGTCTAGTAATGACAATCTGGTATTTTTTTGTTCTCTCGTTTTTCAGATTCTCTTCAATCAATTCAAATACTTTTTCAACCTGTATTTCCTACTGCTGGCCTGTTCGCAGTTTGTGCCCGAGATGCGCCTCGGACCCCTCTATACCTTCTGGGTTCCTCTGGTGAGTGGATTGAAAACAGCCTCCAGTCTAATTTCTTAATTTTATTTTGGTAAATTTGGGGCCTATTCCTAAAAGTTAAAATGGCTAATGTGGAGCTTTTTTATTTTATTTTTTATTTTCCGTTTTGTAAAACCTTGTTCAAAAATTGACAACACTTCTTGCATTTTTTTTTTTGTTTTTTTTTTTTTTTTAACTGTTTTGCATATGCTTTATTGAAATTTACCTTCATTTTTTTTTTTTTTTATTCAGTTTTGCAATAACTGGCACATTTGTACTTTTTAATACAAACCTCTCATTGTTCATCTGTGATTCAGGTCACATCTTCATTAAAGTGGAATGCCACCTTAAAAAATATATTAATAGTCAGCGGCTACAAATACATATTGTAGCTGCTGACTTTTAATAAACGGACACTTACCTGTTCCAGGGTCCAGCGATGTTGGGAGCAGATGACGAGCAATCGCTCGTCTCTCGGGTGCCCCCTGCCACCATCCTCTGTCAGGGAATCGGGAAGTGAAGTGTTGCGGCTTCACTGCCCGGTTCCCTGCTGCACATGCGCGAGTCGCACTGCGCGTCTTCACTGGTCCCCGCTGTGTCCTGGGAACTGTGCGTTTCCCAGAACACAATGGGGGGGTCTACTAGCTAGCTATTCCCGGAAGTGGGTGCAGATACCTGGATTATACAGGTATCTACACCCCCCCTCCCCCCTGAAAGGTGCCAATTGTGGCACCAGAGGAGGGAGGGTTCCGATGAGTGGAACTTCTACTTTAGGGTGGAGGTCTGCTTTAACTGGTAACCTTGGCCCAGATTCATTGAGGTGTTATACCACTTAAAGTAGAAGTCCAGTCAAATCCTAACTTAAAACTACTAAAACCCGCTTTTACCAAAACCTGCCATTCTAAACCCTATTCTAACTACCCCGTAAGGGAAAAAATGCCTATACTTACCTCTACTGAGGGCGCTGTGAACGGCTCCCAAGCAATGGCTTTAGTATAGAAGAGGGACAGCTGATAAAGGATAACCCATGGTAAAGTCTATGGGTGACGTCATTGTCCAAGGTTCTTCAGCCATTGTCTCTGTTCTCTCCTTTCCCTTGAACCTGGCCCCTGGAAAGATCATATGACTGGACCAGAGCACCCTCAGCATAGGTAAGTAAAGGCATTGTCCCTTAACAGGATAGTTAGAATAGGTTTATGGCACACCCCCCTAGCATGGCTAAAGTGCTAATGTTAGGATTTTTTTTTTGTTCGTCTAGGTAAATTAAGGCTTGGCTGGCAGCCAAGCCTGTGTATTTTTCTGGGTCAGGGTTTGAGTGACTCGGGTAGGTTGGATGACTCCGTCACGGACAGCATCTCTAGTGACTCCTTCCTGCTTGCTGGAAGCGTGGAGAAGATTCCAGAAACAGTTGGGAGGAGTCTAGGAGAAGCTGGCTGGACTTTAATGAGGGCCCTGATCAATCCAACAGATGGGTTGGCAGCGGGCAGGCCCCCTCAAATACTCAGGGTCAGCCTGGTTGGGACAGTGGAGTTCAGGTAGCAGATGTAGATGGAATGTAAGGCTGTCAGAGGCTTTTGAGAGTAGCCCCCTTGTCTGGGGGGAGGGGGGGTGAACTCGGGCCTGGGCTCGGGTGTGGAATGGACCCCTTCTTATGGCACACAGAGGGATCTTGACCAGGAGGTACGGGAGCAAAGAGAGGACAGCAGCAACACTGCCGGGCAAATCCCCAGGGAGGAAGACAGCCACGTGGGCTGTTGAGTGTTGCGGTCAGAGGATCGAGAGGCATGCCTGAAGGGACTGGGTGCAAGCAGTCTGGGATGGATGCAGAGTCAGTATGGGAGGACTGTGGAGAAGCAGCCAGGAGGGCTAGTGAAATGGGCAGCTGCAGCCAGGCGGGGGGCTGAAGGGGTGGTACTGGGAGCATTAGCCACAGGAATGGGACAGCTACCACCAAAGTCCTCTTTTTGCTACACTTCTAAAGGGGCCCGTGGTCCCTGCCTGCAAAGGGCATTTACTTTGGATCATCTGTGTTGGATCAAGTTGTCAGTGCTAGCTTTTCCTGAGTGTTGTAGTTCTAAAAGCAAGTTTGTGCTGGAGGTGGAATAGAAGAAGTGTGTGTATATACTGGATGTGTATATAGTTTGTGTTCCTGAAGATTCCTCTACTGATCAAGCGGACATTCCATAATATACAATATAAAAGGGAGACAGTACAGATGCAATACAACAAAATACAAGAGGGTTAAGAGGCCCTGCTCAGAAGAGCTTACAATCTAAGTGGGTGGGGCAAGTGGTAGAAAAGGTTGTAACTGTGGGGGGGGGGGGGGGGTAAACTGATGGAAGTGATGAAATATTAGTTGGAAGCATGATGGGCTTCCCTGAAGAGATGAGTTTTCAGTGATCGTCTAAAGGCAGCTGCCGTGGGAGATAGCCGGACAGATTGAGGTAGAGAGTATGGGAGGATGGGAGAGGCTCTGGAGAGGAACATGGGAGGAGGAGGCAAGGAAGCTTGAGAGCAGAAGGTCAAGATAGGAGAGGACGGTTTGGGTGATATTTGGAGATAAGATTGGTGATGTAGCGGGGAGAGTTGTGAATGGCTTTTTGAATTTCGTTTTCTGGGTGGAAGCTTGTGTAGGGATTGGCGGAGAGGGGTGGCAGACACTGAGAGGTTGGTAAGGTAGATGAGTTTGGCAGCAGCATTCATGATGGACTGAAGGGGGGGATAGCTTATGGAGAGGTTGGCCTATGAGAGTTGCAATAGTCAAGGTGAGTGATGACAAGGGAGTGAATGAGTAGCTTGGTGGTCTCATTAGTTAAAAAGGGGCACATTTTATGTTACGCAGGTGAAGTCTGGGTTTTTAAAGGCATTTGGCGCACCCAAAATGGATTCATAACCTTCGTGGCTAATGTAGAATGTATTTAAGTGAATGCTTTTGTGCCTTGAGCTGGGGTTTAGCTATTTTGCCAAACACAATGGAAAGCTTGTGGATACAATCATGCATAAATCATGTAATTTCTATTGTGTTAGGCAAAACAGACACAGTTGGGGTTTTTTATAACTCTTTACCAAGTAAAGAATGAATAAATTGGTCTGTATCCGTTCTCTTCACAGGGGTTTGTCCTGGCCGTCACCATCATCCGTGAGGCTGTGGAGGAGATCAGATGCTTCGTGAGGGATAAGGAAGTCAACTCGCAGATCTACAGCAAGCTTACAACGAGAGGTCAGGCTAAGGCCTTTTATTTCTATGCTTGCTCCTGTTTTCCTTTTCAAAGGCTTGGCAAGGAGCAGGGACCTCATTTTGGGCCGATTGCTGGTGACAGCTTGGAATATTTCTGCAGGAGCTGATAGCCATGCAGGAAGGTGAACCTTTTAGCCCTTGTACACATGGTCGGACATTCCGATGGAAAATGTCCGATCGGACCTCGTTGTCGGATAATCCAACCGTGTGTGGACCTGACTTTTTCCATCGGAATGTCCGACCAACAAAGTTTGAGAGCTGGATATAAAATTTTCCCACAACGTGTTGAGAATTCCGAACAAAGTGCCACGCATGCTTAGATGAAAGTACGAGACCAAAGCTATTGGCTACTAGCCGCAATGTAGTCCCGTCGTAACGAACGTCATCACGTTCCGAAGGATCGGATTTTCCAACATCTTTGTCGTGTGTGTACAGGGGCTAAAAGGTTCACCTTCCTGCATGGCACTCAGCTCCTGCAGCAATATTCCAAGCTGTCACCAGCCGTGTGTATGCAACCCCAGTTTCGGACAAAATCCGTCGGAAAAAAATCTAACGGATTTTGTGGTCTTAATGTCCGACCATGTGTACAAGGGCTTAGGGCACTGTAATCCAGTGCTAATCTCAGCTGCTTGTGCACTGGTATCTAGATAAAGTCACTTTCAGTTTTTTATTTTTATTTTTATTTTTATTTATTTTTTTCTGAATTGCAAAACTTTAACACGTGAAATGATGTTGAATTTGCAGCCTATACTGTACTGATATAGAAATAAATACAGCGCGTAAAAAAAAAAAAAAAAAAAAAAAAAAATTACAAAAAAAGCTGCAAAACTACAAAAACCATCAAATATCCCTATGGGGCAAATAAGTGTTATAAAATAAGTTGCGCTAAAAGTAAACTATCACACTCAAAGTGACACAAAATTAGGATAGCAACTATTGCACTAATGATCGTTCAGACAAATGTCCATATGCGCAAGGATCAAACAGGGATAAAAATGAATTAATAAATGAAGAAATGAATATACCGTATTTATCGGCGTATAACACGCACCCAAAGTTTAGGAGCGAATTTAAAAGAAAAAAAACTTTTAGGAGGGAAGTTTAAGGAAAAAAAAACGTATTTAAATGCCCATCAATGCAGCCTTGTCCGTGTCATTTGCAGCCATCCATTTAGCCTTGTCGTTTACAGCCTTGTCTGTGTGTTTGCCATTTAAAAATGGCGCCGCCGAGATACAGAGCGGATGTCCTGTGTATCTCGGCAGCGCTCGGTAGTTCTTGGCTGCTTCCGGGTATTTTCGGCCATTCTCGGCTATCTTCGGCTGTTCTCGACTATTTTCGGCCACTCTCGGCGGCTTTCGGCCACACTCGGCCATTCTCTGAATGGCCGAGAACGGCCAAAAATATCCGAGAACGGCCGAAGATAGCTGAGAAAGGCCGAGTGTGGCCGAAAATACCCGGAAGCTGCCGAGAATGGTAAAAAGGCTTAGAAACATACACAACCTTAGAGGACTTTGTTGATCTACCGTATTTATCGGCGTATAACACGCACCCCCTGATTTCCCCCTAATTTTAGGGGGGAAAAGTGCGTGTTATACGCCGATTAAATATGGTAGCTCAACAACAAAGTCCTCTAAGGTTGTGTATTCCAATGTCCATCACCATTCACTGAGGATAAGTTAAAATGGAGAGAGGAAGACGGGACTCAATCTGAAGGAAGATACTCTATAAGTGGGAACTCTTACCAGAACAGGTGGACCCCCTTAAGAGCAGAGTCAAACGCACAGGCAGATTGAGCCCTCTGCGGGGACAGGAATATCTTCGGATATCTCCGAGCCCTCTGCGTCTTTAATGATGAACAACAATCGTTTCAGCCAGATGCGGGAAAAGCCCGGCAGATGGACACTCCAATCTGTAAATAGACGCACTCAGGCCCAAAGCCACGAGTGCATAAAAACGAAGGGACTCCAATCGCGTAGTAACGTTAGAAAAAGTAAGCCTTTAATGCTAAAAAACGAACGGTGACATCCGAAAAATAACATATACAGAACTATATATATAAAAAGTCAGCTAGTAGCTGATATATGTGATATATACTTTTTTCTTTTCAGGCACAGTGAAGGTTAGGAGTTCCGGTATACAAGTGGGGGACCTCGTTATTGTGGAGAAGGTATCCGGCACTTCATCAACTATGTTTGTTAGGTCACCGTACCCGTCTGTCCTTTTTTGTATGAAGTACAAACTAATCCCAAAAAATGAGGCGCTGTATAAAATCGACATAAAAACAAATCTCATATTTTATTCACAAATAGAAAAAAAGAAAACCTTTTAGACATTAAACATTAGAAAAAAAATCTAATGGATTTTAAACTGAGAAGAGACCATTTTTAAGAAAAATAAGCTAACTTAGAAATTTAATTTTGTAACTGATGGCAGCAACACATCTCAAAAAAGTTGAGGTGGCGCCATGTTTAGCACAGTGTTGTATCCCCTCTTCTTTTAACACTCTGTAAACATCCGAGAACCGAGGAGACCAATTGCTGGAGTTTTGGGTGTGCAATGTTATCCCATGATTGCCCCCTTTTTTTTTTTTTTTTTTTTTTTTTTTTTTATATATAGGATTCTAACTGCTCCAATAGACCTGGGTCGTCTTTGTTGTATTTTTAGACCCTATAGAATAAAATGGTGGTTGCAATATTTTATGTCACACCGTATTTGGCAAGCGGTCTTTTAAACGCAATAAAAAAAAAAATACACTTTAATAAATAATAATAAAAAAAAAACGAAATAGTATAGTTAGCCCAATTTGTATAATGTGATAAATATTATACCGTGATAATCGTGAGAAAATTGTTATCTTTATTCTAAGCAAAAAAAAATTGATTCTTATTTTATCCAAAATTGTGCAGCTCTGTTGTTTCCATCATTTATTTTTTTTTTTTTTTTTTTTTTTAATGCATTCCATGCATTAAGATAAAAAGCCTTCTGTGTGCAGCAGCCCCCCCAATACTTACCTGAGCCCCATCTCGATCCAGCGAAGTTGCAGGAGTGTCTCGCGCTGCCCGGGACTCCCCTCCTCATTGGCTGAGATGGCAAGAGCGGTGCTATTGGATCTTGCTGCTGTCAATCAAAGTCAGGGAGCTAATGAGGAGAGAATGGGGGGCGAGACCGGGCTACGGCTCCGTGTTTGAATAGACACTTGGAGCTGCTGCTCAGGCGCCCCCATAGCAAGCTGCTCGCTGTGGGGGGGGGGCACTCAGCAGGGGGGATGGGCCGGGGCTGCTCTGTGCAAAACCATTACACAGAGCAGGGAAGTATAACATCTTTGTTATTTTTAACAAAAAAAATAAAAAAAGATTTTAGTATCGCGCTAAAATTAAAGTAGTATGTTGACTGATTGAGTTTAGTTCCACTTTAAGGTGATCAGATCCTTTGCATCATTTTCCACCTTCTCAGCTCCAGAAGTGGAGACAACTTTGATAATAAGTGGAACTGTTTAAAGATTCTAAACGGCTCTGCCATTGAAAAGATTGCTTCAATAGCGATTTTTCTTTTTTATTCAGGGGTAATTATTTAAGCTTTCAAGATATGCATTTCTTCATCTTTAGACCCCTTTCACACCACACCGCCCATAACGTCGGCGGTAAAACGCCGCTATTTTTAGCAGCGTTTTACTGTCGGATTTGTGGCGCATTTCGGCCGATAGCGGGGCGCTTATACCCCGCTAGTGGCGAGAAAGGGTTAAAACCGCCGGCAATACGCCGCAATAGCGGCGTTTTGCCGGCGGTAATACAGCGCTGCCCCATTGATTTCAATGGGGAGCAGCGGTGGAGGAGCGGTAAACACACCGCTCCTTCACCGCTCCAAAGAAGCTGCTGGCAGGACTTTTCCTGACGTCCTGCCAGCGCACCGCTGTAGTGTGAAAGCCCTCGGGGCTTTCACACTACAGACAATGGTGCAGCTGTTTTAGGGAGGATTGCAGGCGCTATTTCTAACGCTATAGCGCCTGCAAAACGCCCTGGTGTGAAAGGGGTCTAAATTAGTTAGATATTTATTACATTTGCTAATTGTATTTTTATTTTTATTTATTTTTTTTACTTTGCAGAATCAACGAATACCAGCAGATATGATATTTCTGCGGACGTCGGAGAAAAATGGTAATTGACCTGAATGGCAGCAGGATTTTGTTTTGACCCGAACATGTACTATGTGCTCAGGGCAAGCGCAACAATAAGATTCCGGATGTAGAATAGAGAAGAGAGCCCAGATTGGGGCTTTTCATGGCTAAAGCTGAACTCTGTTTCTATAAAAAGAAAAAAAGAAGACTTTTTAGTATCACTTTAACCACTTCAGCCCCCGGAAGGATTTACCCCCTGTGTCGCTTTAACTGACAATGGTGCGGTCCTGTGATGTGGCACCCAAACAAAATTGACGTCATTCCCCCCTCCCCCACGAATAGAGCTTTCTTTTGGTGGTATTTGATCACCTCTGCTGTTTTTATTTTTTGTGCTAGAAACAAATCCTCAATTTTGAAAAAAAAAAGCGATATTTTTAACTTTTTGCTATAATAAATATCCCCAAAAATATATATAAAAAAAACAAATTTGTTTCCTCAGTTTTAGCCGATACATATTATTCTACATATTTTTGGTAAAAAAAAAAAAAAAAAATCGCAATAAGAGTAATATTAATAGGTTTGCGCAAAAGTTATAGCGTCTACAAAATAGGGAATATGTGGCATTTTTATAATTTTTTTTTTTTTTTTATTATTATTATTTAGTAATCTGCGTTTTTTTTTTTTTTTTTGTGATTGCGATATTATGTCGGACAATTTTGACACTATTTTGGGACCACTGTCATTTATACAGCGATCAGTGCTATAGAAATGTACTGATTACTGGGTAAATTACACTGGCAGGGAAGGGTTTAAACACTAGGGGGTGATGAAGGGGTTAAATGTGTCCTAGGGAGTGATTCTAACTGTGGGGGGGATTGGGCTACCACTTATATGACAGAGATCACCGCTCCCGATGACTGGGAGAAGTAGATCTGTCTTGTCACTAGGCAGAACAGGGAAATAATCGCGGGCACCCGGCGGACATAGAGTCCGCGGGACCCGAGGGCATGGTCACAGAGCACGCAGCGTGCGCCCACAATGCCGTGATTTTAAGGGGATGTGCCTGTACGCTCTTTTGCCCAGCTGGCATCGTACATCGTCGTGCGCTGGTCGGCATGTGGTTAAAGGGTTGGTAAAGGCAGAAGGGTTTTTTATCTTAATGCATTCTATGCACTAAGATGGAAAAAAAAAAAACCTGTGTATTAGCCCCCCTAACACTTACTTGAGGTCCCTCTCTGTCCAGCGATGTCCATGAGTGTCTGTCATCTGAGATTCTCCCTCCTGATTGGCTGAGACACAGCAGCGGCACCATTGGCTGTCGCTGCTGTCACTCAAAGTCAGCTAGCCAAACAGGGGAGAGAGAGGGTGTCGGGGCTCCGTGTCTGATTGGACACAGGGAGCTTTGACTCGGCTCGGGTGCCCCCAATAGCAAGCTGCTTGCTGTGGGGGCACTGAACAGGAGGTAGGGCCCAGGAACGCAGAAGAGGGACCCGAGAAGAGGAGGATCCAGGCTGCTCTGTGTGAAACCAACTGCAACAGAGCAGGTAAGTGTAAAATGTTTGTTTTTATAGGAAGAAAAATGAGACTTTACAATCACTTTAAGTACCTGGGTTAAGCCTAGAACACACGGGCCGAAT
This sequence comes from Lithobates pipiens, assembly GCF_037356315.1. Lineage (NCBI taxonomy): Eukaryota > Metazoa > Chordata > Amphibia > Anura > Ranidae > Lithobates > Lithobates pipiens. Next base: position 215,891,429 of record NW_027507789.1, on the reverse strand, counting down.
GTCAGGAGACATCGGTCGGTTAAATAAAAACGGTCCAATGTTCGGCTTGTGTGTGCGGCAGCTGTTCCAACAGCAGCCGGTTCGGCCAGCTTCTGTTGGACGAACATGGTGGACAACCAGCAGGAGGCTGCCTTCCGCCATTGGCTGAGAGTGTTGACCGGAGTGATCTGGTGGGGGGCTGTCCCCCCCCGTCAGAAGACGATAGCTCTGCGGGATGGGGGGTGAACCTGAGCTTTTGTGTGATTCCCTGAACAGCAGCACTCCAACTGGGAGAAAACGGGTCCAGCACCAATAGCCAATCAGGCTCTGCTGCAGTCCACATGCGGTGACAATACACATCTTGAGAAGAGTCTTATGGATGGATAAAGCAGTGGCTCAGGAGCGAGCACACAGTGGTTGCCCCCCCCCCCCCCCAGGGCAAGCGACTTTCTTTGGGGGGGCACTGCTTGAGGGGGAGGAGCTAGGAGCCCCTGTGGGGGGGGACCCAAAAAGAAAAGGGTTAAAGGTGCTCTGTGAAAAACCACTGCACAGAGCAGGTAAGTATAATATGTTTGTTTAAAAATGTAAAAAATAAAATAAAGCTTTATAAACAAAGTTTTAATAAAGCGAAGGGCCACCCTAAAACAATAAATTAAAAAAATCGCATTAAAATGCTCCTAAAATAATAAAAAAAAAAAAAAGGTTTTCTCTTTTACTTACCAGAAATGGCTGTTGCTAGGCAGATCTTCCTAATTTGCCACTTCCTACACCGCGGTAGTCTTCATTCTCCTCCTCCTCGTTCTGAGGAATGGGGCGCGGTGTGTTCTTGGAACTGTGTGCCAGCCATTCACAAAGCGCCGCGTGACTCGCGCATGCGCAGCCTCAAGGCTCCACTGCCTGTTTCCCTTACTTCGAATGGCGGCGCCGGGGTCTGATGGACGTATCGGCCTCGGGGGGGGGGGGGGGGGGGGGTGAGCGGCCGACATCGCAGTCACCCTGGACAGGTAAGTTTGCTTGAAGCAATGCCTGTGTAGTCTTGAGGCCTCAGGACCTCAAGTCGCTGCGACTTGAAGACGCACAGATATGAACGGTACTCAATGGACATCATGGGGTACGACTTCTCATGCGACTTTGTAGTCCCAAGTCGCACAAGCGTGAAAGGGGTTTAAATGCTACTAATCACTACTTGCTGTCAGGTTTTTATTACCATCTGTGCCCTGATGATGACATTCTGGCTTTTGTTTTTAATAAAGTGCGATGTTTTTATAGTAAGGATCGCCCGTCTTCTCTTCTAGGCTCTTGCTTCCTCAGGACTGACCAACTGGATGGTGAGACGGACTGGAAGCTTCGTTTGCCGGTATCCTGCACACAAAGACTGCCGACAGCAGCAGTAAGTGTTCCTCGTCTTCACTGAACTTTATGCTGAAAGGCAATTTTAACCACTTGACCTCAGGAAGATTTACCCCCCCCCCCCCCCCCCTTCATGACCAGGCCCTATTTTTTTTTATTTTTTTTGAGATACGGCACTGCGTTACTTTAACTGAAAATTGTGTGGTCGGGCGTCTGACGTTGTACACATATATAATCAATGTCCTGTTTTTCCCACAAATATAAGTTTCTTTTGGTGGTATTTGATCACCTCTGCAGTTTTTATTTTTTGCGCTATGAAAAAATAACTAAAAAATACAATTTAAAAAAAAAAAAAATTAGGCCAATATGTATTCTGCTACATATTTTTGGTTAAAAAATAAAAATAAAATTACATTTTTTTTTGTACTAGTAATGGGAGCTTTCTGCAACTTATAGCGGGGACTGCAATATTGTGGCAGACAATCGGACTCTGACACTTTTGGGGGACCAGTGACACTAATTGGTGACGCTAATACAGTGATCAGTGGTAGAAATATACACTGTCACTGTACTAATGAAACTGGCTGGGAACATCGGAGGTGATCAAAGGTATGTCTATCCAGTGTTTTTGTGTAAACTGTGTGCTGCCTTTACTGATGGAAGCAATGGATTTTTTTTTTTCCCTTGATTAGCAGCGACACAAAATCCATCACTTCCCCCTTCAGAACAGAGCTCTGCCTTGTTTACATAGGCAGAGCTCTGTCTTGTGTTTCTGCCTGATGATTGGCAGGTGCCAGCGGACATCTATTGCAGATTGGCTTCTGCTGTGACCCCCTAGGCCGAAGTGCAGAATCACGTGTGTTGAGAGAAATATATACACACTCACAGTGGCGGCCCGTCCATTAGGGGTGCCCGGGTGCCGCCTCCTCTATCCACTGCCACCACATCCTAATTAATGCTCTATGATCCACATGCCACTGCCCCCTATTCATGAATCCGGCCCCTTTCAGGACGCCGGGTGCATGAATTACAGCGGCGGGGGTGTGTTTTTTTTTTTTTTTTTTTTTTTTTTTTTTTTACATTGTTTACTCCCTTACTTCCCACTGATGCCAACCATGGCATTGTTTACTCCCTTACTTCCCACTGACGCCAACAATGCCATTGTGTACTCCCTTCCTTCCTTCCTTCCTTCCTTCCTTCCTTCCTTCCCTCTGACACCAACCATGGCATTGTTGACTCCCTTACTTTCCACTGACGCCAACCATGGCATTGTTTACTCCCCTCCTTCCCACTGATGCCAACCATGGCATTGTTTACTCCCTTACACCCCCTGCACACACCTTAGAGAAAATAAATTTTAGTAGCGATGAGGAGGAGCCTGTAAAACTGCAAGATGGACGGGAAGGCCAGAGTTCAGCTTTAAAAAATAGCATAGGCCAGTGGTCTCCAAACTGCGGCCCGGGGGCCAGATGTGGCACTTTGCCTTTTATCCGGCCCTTGGGGCACTATTCTATCCAATGAAATCAACAGTGGGGCACTAGTCTTCCCACTGACACCAACAATAACATTGTTTACTCCTTTACTTCCCACTTACACAAACCATGGTGTTTACTCCCCTCCTTCCCACTCATGCGAACCATGGCATTGTTTACTCCCTTAGTTCCCACTGACGCCAACCATGGCATTGTTTACTCCCTTACTTCCCACTGATGCCAACCATGGCATTGTTTACTCCTTTACTTCCCACTTACACCAACAATGGCATTGTTTAGTCCCTTATTTCCCAGTGATGCCAACCATGGCATTGTTTACTCCCTTAGTTCCCACTGACGCCAACCATGGCATTGTTTACTCCCTTACTTCACACTGACGCCAACCATGGCATTGTTTACTCCCTTCCCACTCACGCCAACCATGGCATTGTTTACTCCCTTCCCACTCACGCCAACCATGGCATTGTTTACTCCCTTAGTTCCCACTGACACTAACCATGGCATTGTTTACTCCCTTAGTTCCCACTGACACCAGCCATGGCATTGTTTACTCCCTTAGTTCCCACTGACACCAAAACCATGGCATTGTTTACTCCCTTAGTTCCCACTGACACCAACCATGGCATTGTTTACTCCCTTAGTTCCCACTGACACCAACCATGGCATTGTTTACTCCCTTAGTTCCCACTGACACAAACCATGGCATTGTTTATTCCTTTCCTTCCCACTGATGCCAATCATGGCATTGTTTACTCCCTTTCTTCTCACTGACACCAACTATGGCATTGTTTACTCCCTTACTTTCCACTGACACCAAACATGGCATTGTTTACTCCCCTCCTTCCCACTGATGCCAACCATGGCATTGTTTACTCCCTTACTTTCCATTGATACCAACCATGGCATTGTTTACTCCCTTCCTTCCCTGAGACACCAACAATGGCATTGTTTACTCCTTTCCTTCTTACTGATGCCAACCATGGCATTGTTTACTCCCTTCCTTCCCACCGACACCAACCGTGGCATTGTTTACTCCCTTCCTTCCAAATGACACCAACCGTGGCATTGTTTACTCCCAAATGCCACAGTCCAGCCCCCTCCTATAGTCTAAAGGACAATAAACTGGCCCTTTTTGTAGAGAAAGTTTGGAGACCCCTGGTTCTAGGCAATCAAAAAATGTGTTTAATCAATGGCATTGCGTAACATAAAACAAGTAAAAAAAAAAAAAACAATTCAAAGATATCCTTTCAGCATTGTTTTTTTTTTTTTTTTTTTATAGGATGGATGTAGAGTCTCCAAGTCGTGCGATTTGCGTGGATTTTCTTTGCGCCATTTTATACTGAGATCTACAAACCACTTCTTCCTCCACATTCAGTTGGATCACTTGAGTGTTTTTTTTTTTTTTTTTTTTACCGCTTTTCTTTTAGCGATCCCTTGATTTGTTTTGTCATTGACTAAGCCATTAGATTTGGTATTATTGGTGTAAGCACGGGAGCAACTTAAAGTGTCAGCGATCGGCGTCTCATCTGCCAGCAATCAGCCACGGCCCCGGGGCACACAGATGTTTCACACTTCCAGCTTGTATGGGGGACAGGAACGTCTGTGTACACTGCGGCTGTGGTCATAGAAAAACATTGCGTACAAGGGGGGGGGGGCTTGGTAAAGGCTAAAGGTACGCATATATGGTTATATATGAGAGATTTTACTAATCAGAGCAGTGCTGGAGGAGGAGGACGGGGCTGACGTTCTGCTGTGATCAGAAGTCGCACAGTCTCTGTCCCTTCTAGGCAAGCGATTAAAAAAACAGCCCATGTTCTGCGGGGGGCAGAGATCTTCACATCTGGTGGTCAATATCCGTTCTATGAGGATAATGCTCAGTGAATAGTTTGAATAAATTCATAAATAAATTAAATACATTTTGAAGATTTTATTTTTTTTTATTTTTTTTATTGTGAAGCTGACAAGTAGGACAAAATAACAGAAAAAGTCAGTGTGCATAACTATTCACCCCCCTAAAGTCAATACTTTGTAGAGCCGCCTTTTGTGGCTATCACAGCTCCAAGTCGCTTTGGATAAGTCTGAGTCTTGCCACATCTTACCACTGGGATTTTTGTCCATTCCTCCTCCTGGCAAAACTGCTCCAGCTCCTTCAAGTTGGATGGGTTTGCACTTGTGAACAGCAATCTTTAAGTCTGACCACAGATTTTCTGTTGGATTGAGGTCTGGGCTTTGACTAGGTCGTTCCAACACATTTACATGTTTCCCCCTTAAACCACTCAAGTGTTGCTTTAGCAGTGTGTTTGGGGTCATTGTCCTGCTGGAAGGTGATCCTCCGTCCTAGCTTCAAATCACACACAGAGTGGTACAAGTTTTGCTCAAGAATATCCCTGTATTTGGCACCAACCATCTTTCCCTCAACTCTGACCAGTTTCCCAGTCCTGACAGCTGAAAAACATCCCCACAGCATGATGCTGCCACCACCATGTTTGGTGTTCTTTGGATGATGTGTTGGGTTTGCGCCAGACATAGCGTTTTCTTTGATGGCCAAAAAGTTACATTTTAGTCTCATCTGACCAGAGCACCTTCCTCCATACATTTTGGGCGTCTCCCACATGCCTTTTGACAAGCACAAAACTCGCCATTTTGTTTTTTTTTGCTGAAAGTAATGTCTTTCTTCTGGCCACTCTGCCATAAAGCCCAACTCTATGGAGCGTACAGCTTATTGTCCTCCTATGTACAGATACTCCAGTCTCTGCTGTGGAACTCTGTAGCTCCTCCAGGGTTACCTTAGGTCTCTGTGCTGCCTCTCTGATTAATGCCCTCCTTGCCCGCTCCGTGAGTTTTGGTGTACGGCCATCTCTTGGTGTTGTGCCAAGTTCTTTCCATTTGGTTATGATAGATTTGATGGTGCTCCAAGGGATCATCAAAGATTTGGATATATTTTTATAACCCAACCCTGACTTGTACTTCTCAACAACATTGTCCCTTGGAGAGTTCCTTGATCTTCATGGCAGTGTTTGGTTAGTGGTGCCTCTTGCTTAGGTGTTGCCGCCTCTGGGGCCTTTCGAAAAGCTGTGTATATGTAATGACAGGTCATGTGACCCTTAGATTGCACACAGGTGGACATCATTTCACTAATTATGTGACTTCTGAAGGTAATTGGTTGCACCAGAGCTTTTTATAGGCTTCATAACAAAGGGGGTGAATACATACGCACATGCCTATTATTATTTTTCTGAAAAATAGTTTTATGTATATATTTTTCTAATTTTACTTAACCAACTTAGACTATTGTGTTCTGAGCCATCACATATAATTCTGATTAAAAAAAACATTGAACTAAAGACTGTAATGTAACAAAATAGGTAAAAATCCAAGGGGGTGAATACTTTTGCAAGGCACCGTATGTGATTTTTATTTTTTTTTTCCCAACAATCATACTTACCTACAGTGAGGGGGAAAAAAAAGTAGTTGATCGGCTTCTGATTTTGTATGTTTGCCCACTGACAAAAAAATTATCAGTCTATAATTTTAATGGTGGGTTTATTTTAACAGTGAGAGTAACAACAAAAATATTCAGGAAAACGCATTTCAAAAAGGTTATAAATTGATTAGCATTTTAATGAGTGAAATAAGTATTTAATCCCCTATCAATTAGCAAGATTTCTGGCTCCCGGGTGTCTTCTATACAAGTAACGATCTGGGATTAAGAGCACTCTCTTAAAGGGAGTGCTCCTAAGCTCAGCTTGTTACCTGTATAAAAGACACCTGTCCACAGAAGCAATCAATCAGATTCCAATCTCTCCACTATGGTCAAGACCAAAGATGCGATTTAGTACTTGGTGTCAAAACCCTTGTTGGCAATCAGAGGTCAGACGTTTCTTGTAGTTGGCCACCAGGTTTCCACACATCTCAGGAGGGATTTTGTACCACTTTGCAGAGCCTCTCCAAGTCATTAAGGTTTCATGGCTGATGTTTGCTTCAGCTTCTTCCACATATTTTCTATGGGATTAAGGTCTGGAAACTGGCTAGGTCACTCCATGACCTTAATGTGCTTCTTCTTGAGCCACTCCTTTTGTTGCCTTGGCCGTGTGTTTTTGGGGTCATTGTCATGCTGGAATACCCATCCACGACCCATTTTCAATGCCCTGGATGAGGGAAGGAGGTTCTCGCCCAGGATTTGACTGTAGATGGTCCCGTCCATCGTCCCTTTGATGCGGTGAAGTTGTCCTGTCCCCTTAGTAGAAAAACACCCCCAAAGCATAATGTTTCAACCTCCATGTTTGATGGTGGGGGATGGTGTTCTTGGGGTCATAGGCAGCATTCCTCCTCCTCCTCCTCCTCCAAACACAGCGAGTTGAGTTGATGCCAAAGAGCTCGATTTTTGGTCTCATCTGACCACAACAATTTCTCCCGGTTCTCCTCTGAATCATTCAGATATCCATTAGCAAACTTCATACGGGCCTGTACATAAGCTTTCTTGGGCAGGGGGACCTTGCGGGCGCTGCAGCATTTCGGTTCTTCACGGCGTAGTGTGTTACCAATTGTTTTCTTGGTGACTATGGTCCCAGCTGCCTTGAGATCATTGACAAGATTCTCCCGTGTAGTTCTGGGCTGATTCCTCGCTGTTCTCCTTATCATTGAAATCCCCAGACCGCTGACAGTTATTTTGTGTTCCTTCCATTTGCAAATTATCGCACCAACTGTTGTCACCAGTGGCGGCTGGTGGTATATTTTTTGGGGGGGCCGGCATGTAGAATAGGAGGGGGCCGGACGCATGGATAGGGGGGTGGTTAATTTTGCAAAGTTTCTAATTTTGCAAAGTTTCTAATTTTGCAAAGTTTCTAATTTTGCAAAGTTTCTAATTTTGCAAAGTTTCTAATTTTGCAAAGTTTCTAATTTTGCAAAGTTTCTAATTTTGCAAAGTTTCTAATTTTGCAAAGTTTCGAATTTTGCAAAGTTTCGAATTTTGCAAAGTTTCGAATTTTGCAAAGTTTCGAATTTTGCAAAGTTTCGAATTTTGCAAAGTTTCGAATTTTGCAAAGTTTCGAATTTTGCAAAGTTTCGAATTTTAGGAATTTATGAATTTTGCCCCTGCACCCTGCATTACAGGCCGCCACTGGTTGTCGACCTCTTACTAAGCTGCTTGGCGATTTATTTATTTATTTTTTTTGGCCAGCTTGGCCTGCCTGTATTTCTAGAGACAGATGTAAATAAAAGCATGTGATTAAAAAAAAAAGGAATTCACATACTGGCTTAATATCATTACAGATATTAACATGCTACTAAAAAACACAATTTTCTGCTGTATTGGGCCATCAGATGTAACTTTTTTTATTTTTTTTGCCTTGCAGGATTTGCTGCAGATCCGATCGTACGTGTATGCAGAAGAGCCAAATATCGACATCCACAATTTTGCCGGGACCTTCACTCGGGTGAGTATTGACTCTTTCTCTAGTCTGTGCCCATGTGATCCGTTATGACTCCAGCCATTGGCTGGTGTGATGGTTTGGTTGAGAGCGCAAGCCATTGACAGTTAGGGCCGATTCACACTATATTTTCACCTGTGGTTAATCCTGTAGAAAATGGAAGAGTTTCCCAAAGGGTTTTTTTTTTGTTTTTTGTTTTTTTAGCAGCAACATTTTTTATAAAGAAGTGATTTAGTAAAAAAAATATTTTATTTTGGCAAAGAATGAATTAAATTCTACAAGAAATGTTAAGATATAAGTTCTGGTCAGCGACACCAACAGCATAAGCCATCACCAATGGCAAACAATACACCAAGGAGACCATGGTTTGCCAATTACCTTATAAAATTGCTATCTGATGCGTTTCGACCCTTTCATTTCTGGTCTTCTTCAGGGAGATTTTTAATTCTAGGAAATATATAAGAAAATTCTAATTTAAACAACATTATTAACATTTTGCCTTATACAAAACACAGTTGGACGTATCATATCGTTCAAAAATACATCTCCGTGTGTGCGATGATATATTTACCATTAAAGAGGGATTCCACCTACAAAAAAAATATTAAAAGCCAGCAGCTATAAATACTACAGCTGCTGACTTTTAATAAATGGACACTCACCTGTCCCGGGTTCCAGCGATGCCGAGGCCGATCGATCGCTCGGCCCTCGGCTGCTGCCGCCACCATTCTAGGTGTGGGAATCAGGAAGTGAAGCGAATCGGCTTCACTTCCCGGTTCCCTACTGCGCATGCGCGAGTCGCGCAGCGCAAGAGGAATTGTCCGCGCTGTCTCTGAGACCCGTGTGTGTCCCAGCAGACAGCGCGGCAGGACAGGAAATGGCGTAGACTCCCACGGGAGTCTATGCCCGGAAGTGGGTGTAAATACCTGTCTTTGACAGGTATCTCCAGCCCCCTCCCCCCTAAAAGGTGCCAATTGTGACACCGGAGGGGGGGAGGGTTCCGATCAGCGGAGGTTCCACTTTAGGGTGGAACCCACGCTTTAAGAGGATGGAAACGTGTGAGTGTATCACATAACCAGGATTGCTAAAAAAACAAAAAGTTGCATTCATTGGTCCCAAACTGTCCGCATGTCCCCTCCAGGTGAGTCCACAGGGCTTAGAAAGAGCCACGCATTTGGACCTTGAGAAGTAAGGTGTAGGGTGAGGCACCTGCAATTTGGTATTGAGGAATCTCTAAGTAATCAGCAAGTATTCTATAAGTATACAGTACTGTTATGCCACCTCAGACTGGTAGATACTAAATCAAGTATTAGAATTATTATGGACTGATATTGCTCATTTTATTTTGTTTTATAGTATGTTCATTTATTTGGTTTGTTTGTAGATTAATTTGTATTGCCATTCATGACTAAGGACTAACATCTGAAACGCGTAGGTTGTTTTACAGCTTTGTACATGTATTTCATAAAGAAATACCATTTTGGATGTCATCCTGAGTGCCGACCATCCCTTTCCTTATTCGCGCTATATGCGGTGACAGACGTTTTACCGTATTGTAAAACAACTGTCGCCACAGGGATACACAGGGAACTATTGCTTTCTTTTGTGCCCTGTTCACACTGCAATACAGCTTAGCGCTACGCTAAAAATGCAGAGCACGGGCCGGAGTTACACTGCAATGCGCCGCCTGACATTGCAGTGAATGTAGTGTGTGTTTTGTGTACTTCAAATAAAGTTAGTACAAAAAAAAGCAGGAAAGGAGGATGGTACGGTGTGCGCTGAATCGCACACGACACCGCCCCCTAGCCAGCTGGCAACGCAGAGCGATTCAAGGCTCTGTGATTTTTAACATTGTACAGGTGTGAATTCTCCCGTAGCATTCCCAGCATTAGATTGGAAGTTTAGGGAAATTACTGTTATGATGTTTGTCCTCGAGGAAAACTAAACGGAGAGGAATACGCCGGCTGTGATTACTCTATTTCTAATGGAAATATTTAACGCCTGGCAGCCCAGCTAATCCTTCAGCTTTAATACTTTGACTTACTGACCTGGAACAACTTTATAAATGTCGATGTTATGACTTCACTGTCTACATGATTGTTCCGAGCCAGGAGACATGTGCACTGCCGAAAAATCAGTTTTTGTTTCATTTGTGTGTTTTTTTTGTTTTTGTTTTGTTTTTCGTTTTTTGGGTCATTCGTTATGATCGCAATTCGTAGATTTTGTAGATTTGAAAATGAGAAAGAAAATGTGAAAAGAAGAAAGAATGACTAATAATAACTATTACATTATAGATATTGGAATTTCCTTTCAAATTGGTTGTTGGTGAACATTATGAATATGAGTTTCTCCAAAGTTATGAATTATCCGAAATAACGAATGCCGCATCTATGCGAATGGAACATAACAAATTTAATAATAATAAATAACAATACTTTTTATTATGTTTTTATTATTGTTATTTATTATTATTAATTTGTTACGTTCCATTCATTTAGATGCGGCATTTGTTATTTTGGATAATTCGTAACTTCGGATAAATTTGTATTCGTTACGTTCACTAACAGGTTTGAAAGGAAATTCCAATAACTATAATTTAATAGTTGGTTGTTATTAGTAGTTCGTTCAGATTTTCAAATTTTCGTATTTACGGTTTTTCAAAAGTTTAGAATTTATGAATTTTTGAAAGCTTCTAATTTTGCGAAGTTTCTAATTTTACAAATGTATGAATTTTACGAAGTTTCTAATTGTATTAATTTTACAAAGTTTCAAATTTTTACGAATTTTATGAAGTTTCTAATTTTACTAATTTATGAATTTTATGAAGTTTCGAATTTTATGAAGTTTCTAATTTTACGAATTTTATGAAGTTTCTAATTTTAAAAATTTATGAAGTTTCAAATTTTTTACAAATGTATGCATTTTACGACGTTTCTAAATTTTGCGAAGTTTCTAATTTTATAAATTTCTAAATTTTGCGAAGTCTCTAATTTTATAAATTTATACATTTTGCGAAGTTTCTAATTTTATAAATTTATACATTTTGCGAAGTTTCTAATTTTATAAATTTATACATTTTGCGAAGTTTCTAATTTTATACATTTTGCGAAGTTTTTAATTTTATACGTTTTATAAATTTTGCAAAGTTTCTAATTTTTTGAAAATTTTTTAAACAGGTTTCCGTTAATTCGGATATTTCCAAATTAACGAACTTGTCTAAATCCGTTTAAACTAATTTGGAACTAAACTAATTGCACATGTCTAGAGACAGGGACTTGGAAAAATATTTCCAGAGATAAGACGTTCATCAGTATTTTCAGAAGGGAGCTACCAAAGGAAGTCTCTATTTCTCCCAGCGCACACACACACACATTGCCAGCCATGGTCATCTTGGGTAAGGGCAGGGGATTCATATAGCATTTACTTGGAATCCATCTGCCCTTAGTTAAGGCACGCATGCAAGAAGGTGTGCATAGAGAAAGCACACAGTGTACACTTCACTCCAAGCAACCCACAGAGGATCATCTTGGGTGCCAGCTCAGTCCGCAGCCATAATCAATGTAGATAAGATCATGAAGATTGCGGCACTCCGAAGTGGATTTAAAAAAAAAAAATTCTTAATTCAGTACATCCAGATAGAATAACAGGAAACGCAGTTCCAGGACAGTCAGCAACGCATTTTACACGTTGGTGATTATTCATTGTCAATATGATAATAACTCCGCTGAACAAATTACATTTTTGTGTGAAAAATATTATTAAAAAAACCTTCAGATTTCAATAAAGTGCCACCCAAAATCATAAAAATAAAAAATAAATCCTAATTACTATAAAAATATGTGCAAGGAATCCTCAGGCATAAGTTTACACATACTTGCACATATTTTTTTGAAGTAATTACTATTATTTTTTAAAATTTTATTGAGTTTGGGTGGTATTATCACTTTATTGAAATCTGAAGGTTTCATATATAATATAATAATAATTTTTTTTTTTGCACATATTTAATTTTTTTCAGAGCAGTCTTTATATTGACATTGATTTCCACATATATGGTGATATAGCACCTGCTGCTGATCCAAATGAATCCACCTGCCCTTAGCTCCGGCATGCATGCAAAAGCTCATGCTTAGCTGAGAAAGCCCCTCCTCCCATAAAGACTCCTGGGATGTATGACATCATTTTGGCCAGAAACCAGGAAGTAAGTGAAGAGATGTAAAGACATTTAAAACGCGTAAATATTACACATATCTCAGAGAACAGCTGCAGGTACCCCCCTCCCCCCGCCTTGTTCCTAGATATGTGCAATTCGTTTCGTTCCGATTATGTTTTTAAAAGTATTTTGACAAATTTGTGTTTTCAGAAATATCCGAATCAACGAGAACCCGTTTAGCAATTTTTTTTCCGTAAATTTGAAAATTCGGATTCTCTTTTATTTTCGGATTCTCTTTTATTTTCGGATTCTCTTTTATTTTCGGATTCTCTTTTATTGGATTGACGAATTTTCAGATTTTCAATCTTACAGATTTCAATCGTAACGAATGACCTGAACAACGAACCCCCCCCCCCCCCCCAAAAAAAAAATAATGAAACTAACACATTTTTTGGCAGTGGGCATGTCTACTCATTCCTAGTCACCCCTTATCTCCGCCCCTTACCCAGCTCCGAGCACTGTCCCTTGGCTCCGCCCCTTACCCAGCTCTGAGCACTGTCCCTTGGCTCCGCCCCTTACCCAGCTCCGAGCACTGTCCCTTGGCTCCGCCCCCTACCCAGCTCCGAGCACTGTCCCTTGGCTCTGCCCCCTACCCAGCTCCGAGCACTGTCCCTTGGCTCCACCCCCTACCCAGCTCTGAGCACTGTCCCTTGGCTCCACCCCCTACCCAGCTCTGAGCACTGTCCCTTGGCTCCACCCCCTACCCAGCTCTGAGCACTGTCCCTTGGCTCCACCCCCTACCCAGCTCTGAGCACTGTCCCTTGGCTCCACCCCCTACCCAGCTCCGAGCACTGTCCCTTGGCTCCACCCCCTACCCAGCTCCGAGCACTGTCCCTTGGCTCCACCCCCTACCCAGCTCCGAGCACTGTCCCTTGGCTCCACCCCCTACCCAGCTCCGAGCACTGTCCCTTGGCTCCACCCCCTACCCAGCTCCGAGCACTGTCCCTTGGCTCCACCCCCTACCCAGCTCTGAGCACTGTCTCTTGGCTCCACCCCCTACCCAGCTCCCAGTACCACCCCTTTTTAAAGAACTAAGTATCATTTTGTGGTGCTAAGTAATTTTGTATAGAATTTAATAACAAGAAAGACAGACAGTAAAATGCCCTGCAATAATAAGTCTCCCCCAGCAATCAATAACCTCCCCCCAGAACAATAGATCTCCAGCAACAACAGACCAACAATGGGTTCCTGCAACAACATACCCCCAGCAACAATAGATCCCCCTCAGCAAAAATATATGCCTCAGCATCAATAACCTCCCCCCAGAACAATAGATCTCCTCCAGCAACAAAAACCAACAATAGGTCCCTGCATCAATATATCCCCCAGCATCAATAACTCCCCCCCCCCCCCCCCAAGAACAATAGATCTCCTCCCAGCAACAACAGACCAACAATAGGTCCCTGCGACAATATACCCCCAGCAACAATAGATCCCCACCTCGGCAACAATAGAGCTGCTAGCAGACAGCATCAGTAGACTCCCCTCAACAGTAGATCTCTCTCAGCAAAAGTAGATCCCCCAGTAGCCAGTATCAATAAACCCTCCATCACACCCCACCACCCTCTGTCATTACATAGATTCCATGCTGGAGGTGCCGGAATGGCTTTCCTGCTGGGAAAAAAAAGCCCTTCAAATCACTCTTGTTTGAGAGAATTGAATTCTCTTTTAACGAAGTAACCGTGCATGTCATCAGAAGGAGAACTTTTATTGGTTGCTGCTCTCAGCCCTGCATTGATACATTGTTGCCTGTATTCTCTCCATGCATTGATACATTGTTGCCTGTATTCTCTCCCTGCATTTATACATTGTTGCCTGTATTCTCTCCCTGCATTTATACATTGTTGCCTGTATTCTCTCCCTGCATTTATACATTGTTGCCTGTATTCTCTCCATGCATTGATACATTGTTGCCTGTATTCTCTCCCTGCATTTATACATTGTTGCCTGTATTCTCTCCCTGCATTTATACATTGTTGCCTGTATTCTCTCCCTGCATTTATACATTGTTGCCTGTATTCTCTCCCTGCATTTATACATTGTTGCCTGTATTCTCTCCCTGCATTTATACCTTGTTGCCTGTATTCGCTCCCTGCATTTATACCTTGTTGCCTGTACTCGCTCCCTGCATTTATATATTGTTGCCTGTATTCGCTCCCTGCATTTATACATTGTTGCCGGTATTCTCTCCACGCATTGATACATTGTTGCCTGTATTCTCTCCCTGCATTTATACCTTGTTGCCTGTATTCGCTCCCTGCATTTATACCTTGTTGCCTGTATTCGCTCCCTGCATTTATATATTGTTGCCTGTATTCGCTCCACGCATTGATACATTGTTGCCGGTATTCTCTCCACGCATTGATACATTGTTGCCGGTATTCTCTCCACGCATTGATACATTGTTGCCGGTATTCTCTCCACGCATTGATACATTGTTGCCTGTATTCTCTCCATACATTGTTGCCGGTATTCTCTCTATGCATTGATACATTGTTGCCTGTGCTGCACCATACCTTCTATTCATTTTATAATGTATCCAGCAATATTGTGCTAGCTGCTGTGGTTTTATTTTTTTGCTTTTAGCGTAACAGATTTCTTCTTTCACTATTGATACTTTGTTGCCTGCGGTCTCTCCCTGCATTGATACTTTGTTGCCTGCGGTCTCTGCCTGCATTGATGCATAGTTGCCTGCGGTCTCTGCCTGCATTGATGCATAGTTGCCTGCGGTCTCTCCCTGCATTGATACTTTGTTGCCTGCGGTCTCTACCTGCATTGATACATAGTTGCCTGCGGTCTCTCCCTGCATTGATACTTTGTTGCCTGCGGTCTCTCCCTGCATTGATACATAGTTGCCTGCGGTCTCTCCCTGCATTGATACTTTGTTGCCTGTGGTCTCTCCATGCATTGATACATTGTTGCCTGTATTCTCTCCCTGCATTGATACATTGTTGCCTGTATTCTCTCCCTGCATTTATACATTGTTGCCTGTATTCTCTCCCTGCATTGATACATTGTTGCCTGTATTCTCTCCCTGCAGGAAGACAGTGACCCCCCCATCAATGAGAGTTTAAGCATCGAGAACACGTTATGGGCCAGCACCGTCATCGCATCAGGTGAGCTCTTCTCAGGCTTTCCCACAAAAAGCATGTTAACAATTTAATCCCTTCATTCGTTTGTCTGTAATTGGGAATAATTGACTCTGCCATCCAGAAAATTAGCGGCACCAATTAGTATTTTTTTTTTCTTTCTCCTCCTGGATCGGGCTGACACCACAAGGGAGCAAAGATGACAGCTAGTCTCCCCCGAGGGCATTTTATAACTGATGGCCAAAGTGATCTCCATCTCCGCTTCATCTGCACATGTGCTGGATGGACAGGAAGTCATTTTAATAATGAGGGAGTTAAAGGGCCAGCGCTCCTAAAACAAAAAACTTTACTTTTTGTGTGATAATTACATTCAGAAATGTGGAAGTCACATCTCTCTTCTCTGTACAGAAAATGACATTGATAGAACTTTTATATGCAGTTCTGTATTAGAAATCTATAAAAAGATTTCATGTTTAAGGGCTTATAAACCCTTTATATTTGTAAAAAAAAAAAAAAAAAAAACATTTAAAGTAATTGTAAATCATGACATATATCCCAATGAAATGACCGGCCCCAGGTGATACGCAGAGATTAAAGTGGTTGTAAAGGCAGAAGTTTTTTTTTTTTATCATAATAAAAAGACTTCTGTGTGCAGCCGCCCCCCTGAGTACTTACTTGAGGTCCACTCAGATGTTGTAGGAGTGTCTCGGCTGCCCGGGACTCACCTCCTCATTGGCTGAGACATCAGCACTGCGCCATTTGGCTCCCGCTGCTGTCAATCAAAGGCAGTTGGCCAATGAGGAGATTTTTAAGTAAAAAAAAAAGCAAAAAAAACAAACCTTTTAGTATCACTTTAGTACCACTTCCATATCGGACCATAGGCTCGTCACCCTGACACAATCCAGGTATTTGCTCCCACTTCTGGCGAAAGTTAACAGCAGTATCTGTGGCGATCTACGCCATGTCCGGCCACGCATGAGCAGTAGGGAAACAGCCTGTGATGTCCTTCCTTAACCACTTGCCGACCGCCGCACGACGATATACGTCGGCAGAATGGCACGGGCAGGCATAAGGGCGTATATATAAGTCCCTGCCTTCCCGCGGGTGGGGGGCCCGATCGGGCCCCCCCCCGGTGCCTGCGGCGGTCGGCATTCGTTCGGGAGCGATACCGGACGAGGGGACGGCCATTCATTCATGGCCACCCCCTCGCGATCGCTCCCGACGAATGAAAATCCTCCGTGACATCACTTCCTCTCCTGTAATGTAAACACAGGAGAGGAAGTGATGTATTCTCTCCTCCGTGTCGGTATTTTTCATTCCGGCACCGAGGAGAGAGCATCGGTGAGTTGCACCAACACACCACACATACAGTAGAACATGCCAGGCACACTCACACCCCCCCTTTACCCCCCAATCACCCCCCCAATTACCCCTGCCCCCCCAGTCACAGTGACACCAATGCATTTTTTTTTTTTTTTGCATTGGTGTCATTTGTGACTGTAATAACTGTTAGGGCAGTTAGAGTTAGCCCCCTTTAGTTCTAATGTGCCCCCCTAACCCCCCCAATAAAGGTTTAACCCCGTGATCACCCCCCGTCGCCAGTGTCACTAAGGCTGGGTTCACATTGCAGCGGTTTATGAGAACGGATGTGATTCGCACCGCACTGCAGTGCAAATCACATCCGATCTCTGTGCGATTCGAGTTCAGCCATACAGATAGTATGGCTGAATTCGCGCCGCACCCGCCGCAAATTTGCACGGGACCCTTTTTTTGGTCCGCAGCAGAATCGGATCGCATGGGTGTTCACACCATGCGATCCGAGTTTGCAGATCGCACTGCGATATGCGAACTGATCTGGGGGTGTCATTAACATTTCACTGACACTCCCAGCAGTTCGCATAGGGCAGTGTGAACTGCCGCCGAGAGGCATGTGATGCGGGAACCCGCCGCGGATTCGTGGCGTTCCTGCATCGCTCCAGTGTGAACCCAGCCTAATAAGCGATCATTTTTCTGATCGCTGTATTAGTGTCACAGGTGACGCTAGTTAGGCAGGTAGGTATTTAGGTTCGCCGCAGCTTTTTATAGCGCCAGGGACCCCCATATACTACCGCATAAAGCCCCCTGATTGCCCCCTAGTTAACCCTTTCACCAGTGATCACCATATAACTGTTACAGGTGACGCTGGTTGGTTAGTTATTTTTTTATAGTTTCAGGGCACCCGCCATTTATTACCTAGTCTCACTAGTGTACCCCTAAATTTAGGGGTGTCTACTTTCCAAAATGTGGTCATTTGGGGGGGTTTGTGCCATCTTGGCATTTTATGGCCTTCAAAACTGTAACGCCCTTAGAAAGCCTGAAGGCGGTGCTTGGTTTTCGGGGCCCCGTACGCGGCTAGGCTCCCAAAAAGTCCCACATATGTGGTATCCCCGTACTCAGGAGAAGCAGCAGAATTTATTTTGGGGTGTCATTTCACATATGCCCGTGGCATGCGTGAGCAATATATCATTTAGTGACAACTTTGTGAAAAAAAATAAATAAAAAAAAAAGTTTGTAATTTTCCCGCAACTTGTGGCAAAATATAAAATATTCCATGGACTCAACATGCCTCTCAGCAAATAGCTTGGGGTGTCTACTTTCTAAAATGGGGTCATTTGTGGGGGTTTTGTGCCATCTTGGCATTTTATGGCCTTCAAAACTGTAATAGGTAGTGAGGAGTGAAGTCAAATATTTACGCCCTTAGAAAACCTGAAGGCGGTTCTTGGCTTTCGGGGCCCCGTACGCGGCTAGGCTCCCAAAAAATCCCACACATGTGGTATCCCCGTACTCAGGAGAAGCAGCAGAATTTATTTTGGGGTGTCATTTCACAT
>NW_027507789.1:215815509-215865509 GCF_037356315.1 Lithobates pipiens | reverse complement strand
TTTTTTTTTTTTAATACTGTATTAAAAACAGATCATGTGGTTAAGGAAAAATCCAATGAGTGACGAAGGTGTAGTCTTTACTTTCTGCCATATGTTCTTTTTCTTTCATTTATTTATACACTATACTGCTAAAAGTATTGGGACACCTGCCTTTACACGCACATGAACTTTAACCACTTAAGGACCAGGCCTATTTTTTACACGTGTTTACAGGTTAAATCAGGTTTTTTGCTAGAAAATGTGAAAATAATTTTGAACCCCCAAATAAATATAAATATAAAAAAAAAAATATATATATATATATATATATATATATATATATATATATATATTTATTTTTTTCAGACACCCTAGAGAATAAAATGGCAGTCCTTGCAATACTTTGTCACACCGTATTTGCGCAGCGGTCTTACAAATGCATTTTTTTGGAAAAAATACACTTTTTTTTGAATAAAAAATAAGAAAAACGTAAAGTTAGCCTAATTTTTTTACTTTATTTTATATTGTGAAATATGATGTTACGCTGAGTAAATTGATACCCAACATGTCATGCTTCAAAATTGCACCCGCTCATGGAATGGCGACAAACTTTGACACCTAATAATCTCCCCAGGCGAAGATTTTAAAATGAATATCATATAATATTTTATAATTCTATATTTCCTCTAACCAAAGGTAGAGAATTCCTAACTGCAGCAGATTTTTTTATTTTAATTTTAAATATAATTTTTGCGCCAGATGACACATTTTTTTTTATTTTTTTTGTATTTTTTTCACCTCAAGTTTAAAAATGTCTACTGGTTACCGAATTAAAGTTACAGAGAAGGTCTAGGGCTAGAATTATTGCTCTCGCTCTAATTATTGCGGTGATACCTCACATGTGTGGCTTGAACACTGTTTACATATGCGGGTGCAACTTGCATATGCGTTCGCTTCTGTGCGCGAGCCCGTCGGGGAGGCGTGCTTTAAATTTATTTTTTTATGTATTTTTACTTTTTTTTTTTTTTTTTTTTTTTACACTGTCCCTTTATAGAAAAAAATATTTTGGATCACTTTTATTCCTGTTGTAAACTTCCCTTGTATTAGAAATAAATCATGACAGGACCTCTTTTATATGAGAAATGTCAAAAAGACCTCACATTTACACTAAAATGCAATAAAATAAAACGAAAACAAAAAATTCCCCTTGAAGACCATTGGGCAGAAAGTGACGTTTGACGTTACTTCTGTCATTCGATTTTATGGAGCTGAGTGGGGGCCATCTTTCCCTCACTCGACTTCCAGCCTCAGAGGGAAAAGGACCCGATCGTCTCCACTGCTACTGACGGCTCCGGTAAGTGGCGGAGATGACCGAGACACGGTGGGAAGGGTATGGGCACCTTTCCCGCTGTTGATAAAAGTGATCATGCAGCGAATCCGCCACAGAGACCACTTTTATCTGAAAGCAGAGCGCACACAGTCTTTAAAAATACCGGGGTTATGGCAACTATCTGCTGCCATAACTATGCTATTCAAAGTCAAAGTACCGACGTACAACGGCGGCGGTCTGGAAGTGGTTAATGGCATCCCAGTCTTGGTCCGTAGGGTTCAATTTGAGCCTGTGAGCCAGGTCTTCTCTTCATCAACATCAATGCCTGAAATCACAAATGTGCTTCTGGAAGAATAGTCAAACATTCCCATAGACACACTCCTAAACCTTGTGGACGGCCTTCCCAGAAGAGTTGAAGCTGTTATAGCTGCAAAAGGAGGGCCAACTCAATATTGAACCCTACGGACTAAGAGTGGGATGCCATTAAAGTTCATGTGCGTGTAAAGGCAGGCGCCCCAATATTTTTGATATAGTGTGTGTACCATATAATAGAAATGCTTGAAGCTGTAATACAATTCCGATAAGGCGGCCCGATTTCCACCTTTTCGTTCGGCAAGAGCAAACGCACATGAATCCTGCTTGGTCATTATGGGTTACTGCCTTTTACACCTCCTTGATTCCTTTGATGCTGTACTGTGTGTTCTGATTTTGGATGTTAACAGTTGCTGGTGTGCCGTGTCTTGCAGGAACGCTGACTCAGAATGAGATGGTCTTCAAGCGACTTCACCTGGGTACAGTTGCATATGGGATGGACACCATGGATGAAGTACAGAGCCATATATTCAGTGTATACACACAGGTATATCCATAAGACACATCTAGGTTTTAGAGGAGGAAAACAATTTAAAAAAATATTCAGAACCAAATGGCTGCAGGTCCTGCTGGGAGTTGGCCGTGGACCTGTAGGTCCTGCTGGGAGCTGGCCATGGTCTGTTGATCCCACTGGGAGCTGGCCATGGTCTGTGGATCCCACTGGGAGCTGGCCATGGCCAGTAGGACACACAGGCCAGCAGGACCCACAGACCATGGGCAGCTCCCAGCAGGACCCACAGTGTTGAGGGCAGAGTAAATGGGGTGTATGGGATGGGAGATAGATGGGATGTGGGCTTCAGCTGGCCCTGGGGGTGTCCAGGGTCTCTCACCTCATAGATAGAAGCTGCTAGTGCCAGCTCAGCAGGTCCTTGCATGGCTTCATCTAGTCCTGGTGGTGGGGGGGTGGATAGCGTGAGAAATAGTGCCCTATTGTTGGTGTCAGTGTGAAGAATAGTGCCCTATTAGTATCAGTGGGAGGAATAGTGCCATATTGTTGGTGTCAGTGTGAGTAATAGTGCCCTATTGGTGTCAGTGTGAGTAATAGTGCCCTATTGGTGTCAGTGCGAGTAATAGTGCCCTATTGGTGTCAGTGTGAGTAATAGTGCCCTATTGGTGTCAGTGTGAGTAATAGTGCCCTATTGGTGTCAGTGTGAGGAATAGTGCCCTATTGGTGTCAGTGGGAGGAATAGTGCCCTATTGGTGTCAGTGGGAGGAATAGTGCCCTATTGGTGTCAGTGGGAGGAATAGTGCCCTATTGTTGGTGTCAGTGGGAGGAATAGTGCCCTATTGTTGGTGTCAGTGGGAGGAATAGTGCCCTATTGTTGGTGTCAGTGGGAGGAATAGTGCCCTATTGTTGGTGTCAGTGGGAGGAATAGTGCCCTATTGTTGGTGTCAGTGGGAGGAATAGTGCCCTATTGTTGGTGTCAGTGGGAGGAATAGTTCCCTATTGTTGGTGTCAGTGGGAGGAATAGTTCCCTATTGTTGGTGTCAGTGGGAGGAATAATGCCCTATTGTTGGTGTCAGTGGGAGAAATAGTGCCCCAAGGGCCAGATAAAGGCAAGCAAAGGGCCACATCCGGCCCTCGGGCTGCAGTTTAGAGACCCCTGCTCTATATTAACATATATAATTTAACATAGAGAGTTTACTGCCACGTTTTAATATGTGTGAATTGACGGCGCTATACAAGTAGCTGAAATAACGGAGCCGCACCTACAACTACAAGGCTGTACCTCTGACACACCAGCAGCTCTCCGGACCTCCCAGTTCTGTTTTGGCCTTTTTGAAATTTTTAATTAAGCATCTGATTTTTGGCTGCTTATAGCAATAAGTGTTTCACTTGACTGTAGTTCTGATTCATTGCCTCAATTATTATTTCCATTCTGAGACCTTTTGACCTGGAAGCGAAACCCTTTTTCGGCTTGTGACACCAGAGGTTAACAGAGCAGGAAATGCCACCCCGGTGTCCGCTGGGTGACCAGCCTAATTAAGTAATTGTCTAATTACACCAGGAGTTTGCAGGCAGAAAAAAAAAAAAAAACTAAAAATAGGTGCACAATATTTCATGGAAATGTGCAGTGTAGGGGCATCTGGTTTGTGTTTCCATTAATCATATCCATAAAGGAGCGATCCATTCCCGGCCGCAGGGTCTCCTACTCTTTGTTCCCAAAATGTGTTTCTAATGGAAGGTATAACCTGACAAGTTTATTGCGTGGATCTGATCAAGCTTCTGTTACTCGCAGAAGATTCGCTTATTACACAGATGTATCATGTACACGGACAGAAATGAGGGAAGGTCCAGTCACTTGGGGAATATTTTATTTCTATAGCGCCAACAAAAGGTCACAAAATACAGAATCCATTGAGGTGATGCACAGACTATAACTGTACCTATTCATTTTTTTTAATTCCCGCAGCCCCCGCAGGACCTGCCGGCCCAGAAAGGTGGCACCACCAAAGTGCGGAAGACGATGAGCAGTCGCGTGTACGAGGCCGTAAAAGCCATTGCGCTATGTCATAATGTCACGCCCTCTTACGAGTCCAATGGGGTGACGGACCAGGCCGAGGCGGAGCGACAGTTTGAGGATTCCTGCCGGGTGTACCAGGCGTCCAGCCCTGATGAGGTATTTCCATTTTATGTTACTCACAGATTATTCTCTGCTACTCAATCGATAACGTCTACATCATGGGTGCTCAACCTGTGGACTTCCAGCTGTTGTGAAGCTACAAATCCCATCACGCCTCTGCCTTTGGGAGTCATGCTTGTACCTGTCAGGCTTGCAATGCATCATGCATACCTCCCAACTGTCCCTGATTTTGCGGGACTGTCCCTGTACCTCCCAACTGTCCCTGATTTTGCGGGACTGTCCCTGTACCTCCCAACTGTCCCTGATTTTGCGGGACTGTCCCCATAGCTTCCAACTGTCCTTGATTTCACTGGATTGTCCCCATACCTCCCAACTAGGGGTGCAAAGGATCAAAAAACTCACGGATCGTTCCTCGGATCAGAGTCACGGATCGGATCATTTTTCGGATCAGCAAATAATTATTAAATTTGCAAAAACCTGGGAAAATTCCACCACCATATAGTCCCCACTGTAATATCCACAATCCCCCCCACTGTAATATTGGCTGGGTATTGGCAGGGCATGGCTAGAGTATTGGCAGGGCATGGCTAGAGTATTGGCAGGGCATGGCTAGAGTATTGGCAGGGCATGGCTAGAGTATTGGCAGGGCATGGCTAGAGTATTGGCAGGGCATGGCTAGAGTATTGGCAGGGCATTGCTGGGTACTGCAGGGTATGGAGGGATGGCTGCTTCCATTGCTGGATCTCTCCCCTCCACTGTACAGATTAGTACAGAGAGGCGAGAGAGGAACCCGTCAGAACGATCACAGTGTAAACAGTCTGGGTGTAGAAAGATGGCCGCCGCTTTGGAGCTAGGCCGAAGCCGCGGCCTTTCCTAAAGGCAAGACCGCGGATCGCGGCATGTGCCGATCTGTGCGGGGTGACCTGTTCAGATCACGGATCGGTGACGATCCATTGCACCCCTACTCCCAACTGTCCCTGATTTCGCAGGCAAGTCCCCATACCTCCCAACTGTCCCT
This sequence comes from Lithobates pipiens, assembly GCF_037356315.1. Classification (NCBI taxonomy): domain Eukaryota; kingdom Metazoa; phylum Chordata; class Amphibia; order Anura; family Ranidae; genus Lithobates; species Lithobates pipiens. The sequence continues at coordinate 215,860,225 of NW_027507789.1, read as the reverse complement.
GATTTCTCAGGACTGTCCCATACCTCCCAACTGTCCCTGATTTTGCGGGACTGTCCCTGATTTGGAGCAATGTCCCTCTGTCCCTCATTCCTCCTCATTTGTCCCTCATTTTGGTCTGATCTATATAGTTGTATATAAAATGCACTTTTCATCTTTCAAAAAGTATTTCCCAACTCTATACCTTTCATCCAATTTATAAATTTTGAAAGCCAATATAAAGGAATAGTAGTGGTAAAAAAAAAAAAAAAGCACCTGTGGGTTTAATTAACTTTTTTTTGGGTTCATTTTCCTTTTAAGGGGGTGTGGCGGGGGGCGTGTCCTATGCCTACATACATTTGCTAGTAGGTGTCCCTCATTCCCATCTCAAAATGTTGGGAGGTATGATCATGGGACTGCAACAGCTGAAGGGCCACAGGTTGAGCACCCCATGATCCTCTACATTAACTAACCCATTTGATTTTTTTCTGGTCCATTGCAGCACACTGGAATTCTGAGGCCGCGTACACACGGGCGGACTGTTCGCCCAACTTTGTCTGTCAAACAGTTTCGGCAAACAGTCCGCTCAAAATTAGCATGGACGGACATGGCCACACACGACGAACGAACAGTTTGCTGAAACCGTGCGCGATGACGTGAACGGCACGTACGACGGGACGCAAAATACGACGTCCTATACACTGCATTATAACTTTCGCCGTGTAAATCCTTTCTGAGCATGCGCGGAACTTAGTTTGACGAACAAGCTTACACACGGGCGGACTGTTCGCTCAAACAAGGTTTCAGCGGACAGTTTTACGGAATTTCCGAAAAACCTTGTTCGTCAAACTGTCCGCTGAAACTGTCCGCTGAAAGCCCACACACGAGCGGACTGTCCGCCCAAACACTGTTCAGCGGACAAAGTTGGGCGAACAGTCCGCCCGTGTGTACGCGGCCTGAGACTTTTGTGTTATACTGCCGCCTACAGGAGAAATTTAAAGCTGAACTCCAGGAATTCAGCCACTTTGTAAAATGTGCAGTCACGCTATGGGGTTAATTTACTAAAGGCGAATAGACTTAGTAAATAAGAGAAAAGCTTCACTTTGAAAAGGGTACCCAATCACGTGCAAGGGAGGGGGGGAGAAACGCATTTTTGCTTGCACATGATTGGATGATGGAAGTCAGCAGAGCTTCTGCTCATTTACTAACCTCTAGAGCAAGTGCACTTACAAAGTACGCAACCTTTTTTGCTTTTAGTAAATCAACACCTAGGAGTCAAGTCCAACTATGTGCATGCCATCTCGTAGACTTATCTTTTTTTTTTTTACTTTATATATGACATTTTTTTGAAGCTGTGGAAAGATATCCATCGCTGAGCTCCCGGGGCTCTGAGAGGATTGATGTTGCCTTGCCACACAAGCATTGCTTCCCTCTTCTGCCCATTCACAGAAGCCTTTGTATTTTGTGAAGGAGTTCACATAATACAAAGTACTCTGGGATTGGACAGGAGGAGGGGAGGGGTGGGCACAGCTGCTGCATGGGACTCTGACCAGAAAGGCCCAGCATCATAGTTGTGGAAGTGTAGCAATAGCAGTGCTCCTGGAGCTCTATAAACTTTCAGGCATAATTTAAAGAGATAAGTCCACAAGGTAGCATGCACATCTTTGGACTTGACTCATAGCATGCATGCACATTTTACAATGTAGCTGAACTCCTGCTGTTTATCCTTTTGCTGGAAAATGGATTTTTTGCTGCCATTGTCCATTTCTTTTGTAGGCGGCAGTATAACACAACGGTATATAAATTCTATGAATTCCTGTGTCCCTCACTGGACTCCATTAAAAAGATTTTACGAGCCAGAGCGTTGTTACCCTATAACAGGAAGCGCATACGAAAAGGACCTTCATGGAAAAATTACCAGAGATTACCCTGTGCCGCAACCATCATGCCTCAGTTATTTGCTAGTGTTAAAGCTGAACACCAGCCACCTTGTTAAATGATCATTTTAAATCTATGATTTAAGTCCAACGAGGTGCATGCCACCTTGTGGACTTATCTTTTTTTAAACTACATCTGACTTTTCTAGAGCTCCAGGAGGATAGCCATCGCTACACTTCCAGAGCAGCAACGCTGGTCCTTCTGGTCTCAATTCCAGCAGCCGCAGAGTCGCATGCAGCTGCTGTTTCAAAGGTAAAGCATGACCAAAGCTTTTTTTGGCCCTACTTTCCATGTGGGTCACGGGAGTAAATTTCGTTCTGCACTCCTGTGACCCGTTTTTTTAGCTGACAGCAGGCTAAAGTCCCCTGTCAGCTGACATCATTACATCATTCAGCCAGTTCAGGCTGTAGATCGATCCCGACTTTAATGTCGGGATCCACCCGAGATACCTGGACCAGCTGCTGGCTCATCCTCTCATCGAGCTGCTGGGAGACTGAGCCCAGCCGCTCCTGACCCCTCCACAGCCCAGTGCGCCAGTGAGTGCTGGAGGGGCACAGCAGCGAGCTGGTGATTAACAGGCACCACTATCTGCCCAATGAAGCCCGAGAACTGAGCGATTCGTCGTCTTTTGATCTCTCAGTTCACAGATCACCGTTCTGACAGGAGGGAAGGCATGGATCCTGTGTCTCTCTGCAAAGCAGGGACTAGGATCCATGTCTTTGCCTAGTAAAATCACCTCCCACAGTACACTAAAGCACAGGCTAGTAACACATTTATCCCTTTGATCGCCCCTGATGTTAACCCCTTCCCAGCCAGCGTCATTCGTACAGTGACCGTGCATATTTTTAGCACTGATCACTGTATTAGTGTCAATGGTCCCCAAAAAGTGTCAGCGTCGTTTGGTTTGCGCAAAAGTTACTGCGTCTACAATCAATATACATTATACTTGTTTCGCGTTGTTGGGCGCAATACACAGAACCACCTGTATGGAGATTTAAATCTAGTGATCCCGTTTTACTTTTTTTTTTTTTTTTTTTTTTTTTTCCCCTTCCACCTGGAAGCGATCGGTCATTTCATCCCCTGTCCTCGCCTGTTTGGAATTGTCCATCTGTCAGACCTCTGTGTGAAAGCGGCAGTTCGGGGTCGTTCTTTAGTAATCTAATATTAACATAACCAGGAAAGGAGTGATTTCAGAACGCCATAAAAAAAAAAAAATGTTTGTTCAGTCTCTTCGTACCTCTGCTTTTTTTTTTTTCCCCAGCAGCTGGCATAAAATTAATTTCCTGTAACACAAGGCAAGATTTCCTAAACTTGTTTCCTCTGCTGCTCGCTCCCTCTCGGAAGCCGTGGAGGGATCGATTTCGGACCCCCGGGCAGAGCTGTCCGTCGCTACAGTAAATGGATACAATTTCCGATCGCAGATAAGGAGAACTCCGTAGGTAAACAGCGGCCTGTTCCCACTACTTCTAGAGGAATGGCATTCAGTCTGCTATAGCCAGGCCTCTACGGAAATCATGCCAAGGCAATTTATACAATGAAGGCACACATTTTACTTCCGCTTCCAAGGCCATTCATTTTACTGTTATGTCACACTCCCTAATATTCTGAAGATTATTATTTTTTTTATTTTTTAACCGTTTCCAGTCCAGTTCTCTCTTACATGAAAAAGTACATTTGCTAGAAATTTACTTAGAACCCCCCCCCCCCCCAAACATTATATATTTTAAGCAGAGACCCTGGAGAATAAAATAGTGGTTGCACGATATTTGCGCAGTGGTTTTTAGGGAAAAAAATGAAAATAAAATTTTTAATGAGTTTTAGTAAACACAATAGAATACCGATACTAGTATCAGTGAGATACCGAGCATTTGCACAAGTACTTATACTCGTGTACTCGTGCACCTGCTCTGATGCCTAATCCTATACCTGTCGGGATGATAGGTGCAGCGGTGGGGGCCGTTACAAGCACCGATCTCCCTGTATAGATTTCAATAAAGCAGCTGACAGGCACTTCTCCTCCTCTCCCTCCCGTGGCTTTCAGATGCTTTATTGAAATCTATACAGGGAGATCGGTGCTTGTAACGGCCCCCACCGCCGTACCGATCATCCCTGACTGTCCCCTGTGTCCTTTTCCTTGCTTCTAAGGTCCCCCCGCCATGTGCTCCCCCTCTGTGTCCTCCTCTGCTCCCCCTCCGTGTCCTCCTCCAGTTTCCCCTTCCCCATATCTGTTGGGATGGAGAACGGAGGTAGGCGCCGGTATATATATCATTTACCGGCTCCTTTCCTTTCTGAATTCACAGTCCGTGATCACTGACTGTCCATTTATAACTAAGCATCTTAAACTGTGTTTACGATCCTTCAGTTTATGAATGGAGAGGAGCCTCTGTCTCCTGTCCATTCATCTTCAGTGCAGCTGAGGCTACAGAGGAAGGGACTGGGGAATCTGCATCCTCAGTCCCTCTCCCTGTCTCAAGGGGGAGATGACGGGTCTATTAAGACCCCTGATATCTCACCAAACCCCCCGCACCTCACAAACAGGGTTTAAAAGATAGATAGAGAGAGATATATATAGATGGAGATAGAGATGGATAGACAGAGAGATAGATAGAGATATAAATAGATGGAGAGAGAGAGAGATGGAGGGAGAGAGATGGAGAGAGAGAGAGAGAGAGAGAGAGAGATGGAGGGAGAGAGAGAGAGAGATGGAGGGAGAGAGAGAGATGGAGGGAGAGAGAGAGATGGAGGGAGAGAGAGATCTATATATAGAGAGAGAGATGGAGAGAGAGAGAGAGATATCTATATGGAGAGAGAGAGAGATGGAGAGAGAGAGAGAGATATCTATATGGAGAGAGAGAGATATCTATATGGAGAGAGAGAGATATCTATATGGAGAGAGAGAGAGATGGAGAGAGAGAGAGAGAGATGGAGAGAGAGAGAGAGATATCTATATGGAGAGAGAGAGATATCTATATGGAGAGAGAGAGATGTCTATATGGAGAGAGAGAGATATCTATATGGAGAGAGAGAGATATCTCTATATGGAGAGAGAGAGATATCTCTATATGGAGAGAGAGAGATATCTCTATATGGAGAGAGAGAGAGAGATATATCTCTATATAGAGAGAGAGAGAGAGAGAGAGATATCTATATATATATATAGAGAGAGAGAGAGAGAGAGAGAGAGAGAGAGAGAGAGAGAGAGAGAGAGAGATCTCTATAGAGAGAGAGAGAGAGAGATCTCTATAGAGAGAGAGAGAGAGAGAGAGATCTCTCTATAGAGAGAGAGAGAGAGAGAGATCTCTATAGAGAGAGAGAGAGAGAGAGATCTCTATAGAGAGAGAGAGAGAGAGATCTCTATAGAGAGAGAGAGATCTCTATAGAGAGAGAGAGATCTCTATAGAGAGAGAGAGATCTCTATAGAGAGAGAGAGATCTCTATATAGAGAGAGAGAGATCTCTATATAGAGAGAGAGAGAGAGAGAGAGAGAGAGAGAGAGAGAGAGAGATATATATCTCTATATATAGAGAGAGAGAGAGATATATATCTCTATATATAGAGAGAGAGAGAGATATATCTCTCTATATAGAGAGAGAGAGAGAGATATATCTCTCTATATAGAGAGAGAGAGAGAGAGAGAGATATCTCTCTATATAGAGAGAGAGAGAGAGAGATATCTCTCTATATAGAGAGAGAGAGAGAGATATATCTCTCTATATAGAGAGAGAGAGAGAGAGAGAGATATATCTCTATATATAGAGAGAGAGAGAGAGATATATCTCTCTATATAGAGAGAGAGAGAGAGAGAGATATATCTCTCTATATAGAGAGAGAGAGAGATATATCTCTCTATATATAGAGAGAGAGAGAGATATATCTCTCTATATAGAGAGAGAGAGAGATATATCTCTCTATATAGAGAGAGAGAGAGAGAGATATATCTCTCTATATAGAGAGAGAGAGAGAGATATATATCTCTATATAGAGAGAGAGAGAGAGATATATATCTCTATATATAGAGAGAGAGAGAGATATATATCTCTATATAGAGAGAGAGAGAGAGATATATCTCTATATAGAGAGAGAGAGAGATATATCTCTATATAGAGAGAGAGAGAGAGAGATATATCTCTCTATAGAGAGAGAGAGAGAGAGATATCTCTATATAGAGAGAGAGAGATATATATCTCTATAGAGAGAGAGAGAGAGATATATATCTCTATAGAGAGAGAGAGAGAGAGAGATATCTCTATATAGAGAGAGAGAGAGAGAGAGATATCTCTATATAGAGAGAGAGAGAGAGAGATATCTCTATATATAGAGAGAGAGAGAGAGATATCTCTATATATATATAGAGAGAGAGAGAGAGATATCTCTATATATATATAGAGAGAGAGAGATGTATATCTCTATATAGAGAGAGAGAGAGAGATGTATATCTCTATATAGAGAGAGAGAGATATATATCTCTCTATATAGAGAGAGATATATCTCTATATATATAGAGAGAGAGAGAGATATATATCTCTATATAGAGAGAGAGAGAGAGAGAGAGAGAGAGAGAGAGAGATATCTCTATATAGAGAGAGAGAGAGAGAGATATCTCTATATAGAGAGAGAGAGAGAGAGAGATATCTCTATATAGAGAGAGAGAGAGAGAGATATCTCTATAGAGAGAGAGAGAGAGAGATATCTCTATATAGAGAGAGAGAGAGAGATGTATATCTCTATATAGAGAGAGAGAGAGAGAGATGTATATCTCTATATAGAGAGAGAGAGAGAGATATATATCTCTATATAGAGAGAGAGAGAGAGAGATATATCTCTATATAGAGAGAGAGAGAGAGAAAAAATAATAAAATAAAAAAAATACTGACACTGACTGACCCCCCCCCCCCCCCCCCAAAAAAAAGAAAAGAAAGCCTTGTAAAAATAACAAATATATAAATTGTAAAAAATAAAAATAAACTACTGATATGATACAGCCCATCAGTGCTACTGTCACATGACAGTAAAAAAAAAAGTATCATCGGCGAGTGCTTGAAAAAAGTATCAGAAATCGGTGCAAAAAATTCTAAAAGTTAATGAAATATGTTACAATTTGTCAGTTGGCCCTTTAATTATAAGGTACATTCCAATGGTGAGTCCATTTGTTTTGAGACAAATTAATTGGCAATTACTTTCAGGAAAGGCAGCATTGCTGGGGGCTGGAATAAACAACCCTCCCTAAAAGGAGAGGGATAACATGTTTGTGTAAGCCAGGAGCGCCCTCTAGTGTCCTTTTTTCTGTACTGCTGCGAATAGCGTGTTGCTCTCCAGAGGTTAAATGTCATCAGTCATTAAGTCTTATTCTGGTGACCAGCTGAATAGAAAAAGAAAATAGAATCTTGGAAACTGGCCACACCACAGATTTAAAAAAAAAATAAAAAATGTGGTTTTAATCTCTTCCAGTCTTTGAAATAAGGCTAATGATTAATCAGTCGTTTTTTAAAGGAAGGGCTGTGCGATTTAAGTTGACGGGGCAAAAAAATAGAAAAAAAAAAAAAAGAGGGGTATTAAAAATTAGGTGAGAAATTTATTGAGCCAAGAGGGGTGTTTCCTGGCTTGCCGCGATTGTATTTACGTGAAACATGTGGCATTAATCGAGCCTCTTCATCCTGTATAAACATCTGCATTGTTTTCAGGCTCAGGAAGGAAGCGGAGACATGTAAACTGTTGTACGATTAAACCGGCTCCCTTTTTTTTGATTGAAAAGGATTAATCCGACAGGACATTAAATCAAGATGACTGATTGGGCCTCGTTATTACAATAAATCCCCCAGACACTTCAGAGGCTTGTAAAGGGAAAATACGCGGATTATGGAAAGTTATTAAACGTGGATGTCCATATCCCAGACAGATAGAAGTAGGGGAGTTCCATGTTTTTGTTTTTATCCCATTGCTCGGCGTCAACAGATTTTACGGCACTTAAAGTGGTACGCCGCTCTTGTAATTGACGTACCTATTTTCTCTTGGCAGTGGAGTGACATCATTATTTCTTGTTGTATTTTTTTGCAGTTTTCTGGGTCAGCTGCTGCTCATTGGACTACCAATCAGATATGGCAGCGAAATGCCGACGTAGCCCTGAACCTCCCACTATGAGTACTATTGAAAAAACAATCTAAAGAAGGGCATCAACCACTGATGAATATGGCGTTTTTAGCTACATTTAAAGCACAACTCCAGCAAAAAACATTTTATGTTAACTCTAAATAGAGTGTGGATTTTGCTGTTTGTGTTCCCTGTTGTGGCCCCAGGAAGAGGACCCCGCTCAGTAGAAAGCTCTACTGAAAAAATATGAGGTGGGGTGGGGGTCATTGTTGATCTTTTCCTGACAATGCTAATATCCTGGCTGTAGAACTATAGGCACAAGGGAGGGTTATAACCCCCAGGGCAGCTATCAAATTGTGGAGCCCCTTACACAACTTTTAGACCTGGGCCCCTCGGGCCTGACCCCTTACATCAGAGTTTAGCCCTTTCAGTAGGGTCCCCAAAGTTCTAGCCCTTTTCGTTTGGGTCTCCAAAGTTCTAGCCCTTTTCGTTAGGGTCTCCAAAGTTCTAGCCCTTTTCGTTAGGGTCTCCAAAGTTCTAGCCCTTTTCGTTAGGGTCTCCAAAGTTCTAGCCCTTTTCGTTTGGGTCTCCAAAGTTCTAGCCCTTTTCGTTTGGGTCTCCAAAGTTCTAGCCCTTTTCGTTTGGGTCTCCAAAGTTCTAGCCCTTTTCGTTTGGGTCTCCAAAGTTCTAGCCCTTTTCGTTTGGGTCTCCAAAGTTCTAGCCCTTTTCGTTTGGGTCTCCAAAGTTCTAGCCCTTTTCGTTTGGGTCTCCAAAGTTCTAGCCCTTTTCGTTTGGGTCTCCAAAGTTCTAGCCCTTTTCGTTTGGGTCTCCAAAGTTCTAGCCCTTTTCGTTTGGGTCTCCAAAGTTCTAGCCCTTTTCGTTTGGGTCTCCAAAGTTCTAGCCCTTTTCGTTTGGGTCTCCAAAGTTCTAGCCCTTTTCGTTTGGGTCTCCAAAGTTCTAGCCCTTTTCGTTTGGGTCTCCAAAGTTCTAGCCCTTTTCGTTTGGGTCTCCAAAGTTCTAGCCCTTTTCGTTTGGGTCTCCAAAGTTCTAGCCCTTTTCGTTTGGGTCTCCAAAGTTCTAGCCCTTTTCGTTTGGGTCTCCAAAGTTCTAGCCCTTTTCGTTTGGGTCTCCAAAGTTCTAGCCCTTTTCGTTTGGGTCTCCAAAGTTCTAGCCCTTTTCGTTTGGGTCTCCAAAGTTCTAGCCCTTTCATCAGTTATCAGAATCCCCCCGCCCACCCCTCCCCTTTACATCAGGGCCCCCAGACTTCACCCTTACATCAGAGACCCTATTTTTTCATTAGGGTCCCCAAAGTCTCCCCTTACATTAGGGTCCCCCAGGTGTTCTATATCTTCTCCACTCTATCAAAAACTAAATATTTTTTGCCTCTAGTTATACTTTAATACTTACTGGGGTGGATTTACTAAAGCACAATAGACTGTGCAGTTTGCAAGTGCAGCTGCACTCATTTTCCCCAGAGCTTAGTGAATGAGTTGAAGCTCGGCTGATTTCGGTCATCCAACCACATGCAAGCAAAAATGCAGTTTTGTTTATTTTCCTTGCACCTGATTGGGCTACAAAGTGAAGCTTCAGCCCTTTCCTTGATGTCCTCAAAGTTCTACCTCTTTCATTAGAGTCCCCAAAGTTACCCCCTTACATCAGTGTTCCAAGATTCCCTTCCACTTATATCAGATACCCCAAAATCCCCCCCCCCTCCTTAGCTCAGGGTCCCCAGAGTTCCCCCCTCCTTAGCTCAGGGTCCCCAGAGTTCCCCCCTCCTTAGCTCAGGGTCCCCAGAGTTCCCCCCTCCTTAGCTCAGGGTCCCCAGAGTTCCCCCCTCCTTAGCTCAGGGTCCCCAGAGTTCCCCCCTCCTTAGCTCAGGGTCCCCCAGAGTTCCCCCCTCCTTAGCTCAGGGTCCCCCAGAGTTCCCCCCTCCTTAGCTCAGGGTCCCCCAGGGTTCCCCCCTCCTTAGCTCAGGGTCCCCCAGGGTTCCCCCCTCCTTAGCTCAGGGTCCCCCAGGGTTCCCCCCTCCTTAGCTCAGGGTCCCCCAGGGTTCCCCCCTCCTTAGCTCAGGGTCCCCCAGGGTTCCCCCCTCCTTAGCTCAGGGTCCCCCAGGGTTCCCCCCTCCTTAGCTCAGGGTCCCCCAGGGTTCCCCCCTCCTTAGCTCAGGGTCCCCCAGGGTTCCCCCCTCCTTAGCTCAGGGTCCCCCAGGGTTCCCCCCTCCTTAGCTCAGGGTCCCTCAGGGTTCCCCCTCCTTAGCTCAGGGTCCCTCAGGGTTCCCCCTCCTTAGCTCAGGGTCCCTCAGGGTTCCCCCCTCCTTAGCTCAGGGACCCTCAGGGTTCCCTCTTTCATCAGAGTCCTCCATTTATTAGGATCCCCAAAGTCACCCCCCCCTCTTACATCAGGGTCCCAAAAGCCCCTCTTATTTTCTAGCAAACAAACTCTAGCGCTCAGAACAGCGGGTGGTGGTGAAAGCTGTCAGCCGTCGTACATTCAGGGACGGCTCTGATTGCTGCACAGTCTGCGCTGTTGCTGAGCATCGCGAGTGCGGCAGCAGGGGCGCTGACTGGGAATTTGGGCAGGACATTCTGGGGGGGTTTGGACCCAGCAACAACTGGTTGCCAGGGCCCTTCCATGTGTATGAGCTGTCTCCCCCACCGATGGCGGCTCTGATAAGCCATCAGATTTTTTTTTTTTTCACCACCTTTCTATTCCATAACTAAAACGGGAGGAAGTGAGAGGATCCATTGGGGCCCCCCAGATCACCAGGACCAGTGTCCCTCTATTTACTTTTACTTTCTCTTTCATAAATAGGATAACTAGAGGCGCTGAATCTCTCTAATGGGGGTGTTCTATCAAAATACCGCTACCCATGAGAAAATGCAATGGAAGTGAAGTTGCGAACAAAATTCCTTATTGCACATGCTCTATGCATTCCAGCATGGCCGCTATGCGTTTCAATATGTTTCCTAATGTGACAGAACATGAAGCCAGCAGCGGACATCTTCTTACACCCAGGCAAGCAGGCAGAGGGGGCCAACGGCCATCTTGGTACACCCCGCACTGCTCAGCGACAAACTGATTATATACGGAGTTCCCCCGGCTGGCCTTTGGGGTCCCCAGAGTTCCCCCGGCTGGCCTTTGGGGTCCCCAGAGTTCCCCCGGCTGGCCTTTGGGGTCCCCAGAGTTCCCCCGGCTGGCCTTTGGGGTCCCCAGAGTTCCCCCGGCTGGCCTTTGGGGTCCCCAGAGTTCGCCCATACATCATAGACCACACTATCATTGGGGTCCCCAAAGTCCCCGTTTACAAGGTGAAGCTTCAGTGCATTCACTATGTTCTGGGGAAAATGAGCGTAACTGCACTTGTACAGTCTATTTGCCTTTATTAAATCAATCTCTATGTGTCACTGAGCAGACAAAAATGTCAGATCCTTTTTGTTTTTTTATGCATGCTTGTTCCAGGTCCACTAAGATTTGGATACTGATCAGTTACTGTCAGGCAAACTAGCATTTTCAGAAAGGGGTCAAATGAAAGTCCAAACCTTTTTCTCTAATTCTATACCAAAAAGGACATAAAAAAAAACAGACCCAAATCAAACACAAACCACTATATATTTTACTTAGTCAATGATTTCTTAAATAAATATCCTATGCAATCCTTTACAAACAATCCATCATTGTTGCCTGTTCTATCCCATAATAAGGAACCATTTCATAGCCTGTATACCTTCTGTGACCCCTGTAGTGACCTTTCACCTCTCCTGCACCTAGGTGGCCCTGGTACAATGGACAGAAAGTGTGGGCCTGACTCTGGTGGGAAGAGATCAGTCTTCGGTGCAGCTGAGGACGCCTGGTGGCCAGATCATGAATTTCACCATCCTTCAGATATTCCCTTTCACCTACGAAAGCAAGAGGATGGGAATCATTGTTCGAGTAAGTGCTTTTATTTTGTCGAATCACTTAATGTGCAGGGCTAGATAAAAAACTTGAAGGTGGGGGCGCACACGGAATTCAGCAGTATGCATTTGTTTACTGAACAATATCTGTTTGCTTAGAATAAAAATAATGATTTCCCAGTTTTGAGACATGAAAATAATTTATTTGCAAAAAAAATGTATGTGTGTGTGTGTGTGTGTGTGTGTGTGTGTGTGTGTGTGTGTGTGTGTGTATATATATATATATATATATATATATATATATATATATATATATATATATATATATATATATATATATATATATATATATATATATATATATATGTGTATATGTATATGTGTGTATGTATGTATGTATATATATATATATATATATATATATATATATATATATGTATGTGTATATATATATATATATATATATATATATATATATATATATATATATATATATATATATATATATATATGTATATATAATATACGAGATGTGCGCTATACAAATGAATCCAAAATATAGGTGCTCTGCCCCTTTAAATTGGATTTAAGAGGAATTTGTTTCTAGTTTATTTATTGCACAGATTTCTTACTACGGATTTCTTACTAATTGTATTATGTTTTTTTTTCTTTTATTTTTTTTTGCTTACACTTCTACTACCACTTTTTAACATGTTTATCTTACCCAAACCTGTTAAGTGTTAGAAGTATATGCAAAAAATCAAATAAAAAATCAAATATACAATTAGTCAGAAATCCATAGTAAGAAATCTGTGCAATAAACTAAAAACAAATTCCTCTTAAATCCAATTTAAAGGGGCAGTGCACATAAAACCAATATTTATTTATGAGGAATTAATTTTACAGTTTATTGCACTGATTTCTTATGAATTGTATATTAATTCAAAGCATTTATTTGGTAGTACATTTTTTTTTTTTTGTTAAATACATGTATGTATTTTTATTATGAGCAGAAAAATGGACAAGAAATTTTTAGATTGCATAATTTTTTATTTTTAACCACTAGCCTACCGGGCAATTTCACCCCCTTCCTGCCCAGGCCAATTTTTTAGCTTTTTAAAGACAGATAGAGCTTTCTTTTGGTGGTATATAATCACCACTGCATTTTTTATTTATTTTTTGCTAATCAAATGAAAAAAGCCAAGTTTCTATTATCCCCTTCATGACTAAGCCCATTTCTGACATTTGGTGTTTAGTAAGTTAAAATCCATATTTTTTGCTAGAAAATTACTTGCAGCCCCCAAACATATGTTTATATATACACACATACATACATATATATATATATATATATATATATATATATATATATATATATATATATATATATATATATATATATATATATACACACAGTGCCTTGCGAAAGTATTCGGCCCCCTTTTTAACCTTTTGCCACATTTCAGGCTTCAAACATAAAGATATACAATTAAATTTTTTTGTGAAGAATCACCAACAAGTGGGACACAATTGTGAAGTGGAACGAAATCTATTGGATATTTTAAACTTTTTTAGCAAAAAAAAAAACTGAAAAGTGGTGCGTGCAAAATTATTCGACCCCTTTACTTTCAGTGCAGCAAACTCACTCCAGAAGTTCAGCGAGGATCTCTGAATGATCCAATGTTGTCCTAAATGACTGATGGTGATAAATAGAATCCACCTGTGTGTAATCAAGTCTCTGTATAAATGCACCTGCTCTGTGATAGTCTCAGGGTTCTGTTGAAAGCGCAGAGAGCATCATGAAGACCAAGGAACACACCAGGCAGGTCCGTAATACTGTTGTGGAGAAGTTTAAAGCCGGATTTGGATACAAAAAGATTTCCCAAGCTTTAAACATCCCAAGGAGCACTGTGCAAGCGATCATTTTGAAATGGAAGGAGTATCAGACCACTGCAAATCTACCAAGACCTGGCCGTCCCTCTAAACTTTCAGCTCAGACAAGGAGAAGACTGATCAGAGATGCAGCCAAGAGGCCCATGATCACTCTGGATGAACTGCAGAGAACTACAGCTGAGGTGGGAGAGTCTGTCCATAGGACAACAATCAGTCGTACACTGCACAAATCTGGCCTTTATGGAAGAGTGGCAAGAAGAAAGCCATTTCTCAAAGATATCCATAAAAATTCTCGTCTAAAGTTTGCCACAAGCCACCTGGGAGACACACCAAACATGTGGAAGAAGGTGCTCTGGTCAGATGAAACCAAAATCGAACTTTTTGCCCACAATGCAAAACGATATGTTTGGCGTAAAAGCAACACAGCTCATCACCCTCAACACACCATCCCCACTGTCAAACATGGTGGTGGCAGCATCATGGTTTGGGCCTGCTTTTCTTCAGCAGGGACAGGGAAGATGGTTAAAATTGAGGGGAAGATGGATGCAGCCAAATACAGGATCATTCTGGATGAAAACCTGTTGGAGTCTGCAAAAGACCTGAAACTGGGACGGAGATTTATCTTCCAACAAGACAATGATCCCAAACATACAGCAAAATCTACAAAGGAATGGTTCACAAATAAACGTATCCAGGTGTTAGAATGGCCAAGTCAAAGTCCAGACCTGAATCCAATCGAGAATCTGTGGAAAGAGCTGAAAACTGCTGTTCACAAATGCTCTCCATCCAACCTCACTGAGCTCCAGCTGTTTTGCAAGGAAGAATGGGCAAGAATTTCAGTCTCCACTTCACAATTGTGTCCCACTTGTTGGTGATTCTTCACAAAAAATAAAAATGTTATATCTTTTTGTTTGAAGCCTGAAATGTGGCAAAAGGTTGAAAAGTTCAAAGGGGGCCGAATACTTTCGCAAGGCACTGTGTGTGTATGTATATATATGCGTTTTCTTTGCTGCGTGAACTTGTGTGGACAGGGACACTTTAAAAAAAAAATGTATTTTATTTCTTTTTATATTATTAAGTTGTGTTTAAAAAAAAAAAAAATGTTTTTTGATCACTTTTATTGCTGTCACAAGGAATGTAAACATCCCTTGTGACAGTAATAGGTGGTGACAGGTACTCTTTATGGAGGAATGGGGGGGGGGGGGTCTAAAAGACGTCTCTTCCGTGTTTACAATCGGGAGGCTGGAACAAAGCCATTTATGGCTTCATTCCAGTCTGCCCCTAGCCGCCAGAAGTGGCAGATAGTCAATTGGGTCTCCTGTACCACCGGGAGGCCCGGGAAGAGCGGCGAGAGGCGGCAGGAGGGGGGGGGGGGGGACGTCCCCTCCAGCTCCTCCAGGATAACAGCCGAGTGGCTTCAGCGTGAGGAGAGGAATGCCGATAACTGGCATGTCCTGTTTATACTGCGATCAGCTGTGGACTCTGATCACATGGTAAAGAGCCTTCGTCATACCACTGATCGGAGCACCAAGAATGGGAGGATGTCATTTGATGTTGTCCCAGAACGAGACGCTCCCGTCTGTCCGTCATTTCACTATACGGCCAGCAAGAAGCCGTTAAATAACAATAACACTATGGTAAAAAAATTTACCCTGTTGTCGCCAGCTCTTGGTTTCCACTAAAAACTGGTAGGTGGCAGGACTGGCTCCTAATCATGTGACCACTGTGACAGCCAATCGGAGATCACATGATCGCCAATCCTTCTTGTGCCCTCGGGAATTCCTGAGAGTTTTAAAGAGACACCAAGGAATAAAGTAGAACTAAAGGCAGAATTTTTTTCATTTTTGGACAGTCTTATTGGGGGATTTCTTTTACTTCCTGTCCCATATCCAAAACAGGAAATGAGAGGAAATTCCTATCCCCCTAGGGGTTACCGGAGCTACAGTGAGTGGGGAAAAAAGTATTTGATCCCCTGCTGATTTTTGTACATTTGCTCACTGAAAAAGAAACGATCAGTCTATAATTTTATTGGTTGGTTTATTTTACCAGTGAGAGACAGAATAACAAGAAAATATCCAAAAAAAAGCATTTCAAAAGTTATAAACTGATTTGCGTTTTAATGAGTGAAATAAGTATTTGAACCCTTCGCAAAACATGACTTAGTACTTCGTGGCAAAACCCTTGTTGGCCATAATGGAGGTCAGACGTTTCTTGTAGTTGGCCACCAGGTTTGCACACATCTCAGGGGGGATTTTGTCCCACTCCTCTTCGCGGATCCTCTCCAAGTCATTAAGGTTTCCAGGCTGACATTTGGTAACTCAAACCTTCAGCTCCCTCCACAAATTTTCAATGGGATTAAGGTCTGGAGACTGGCTAGGCCACTCCAAGACCTTAATGTGGTTCTTCTTGAGCCACTCCTTTGTTGCCTTGGTCGTGTGTTTTGGATTATTGTCATGCTGGAATACCATCCACAACCCATTTTCAATGCCCTGGTTGGGAAAGGAGGTTCTCAACCCAAGATTTGACAGTACATAACCCTGTCCATTGTCCCTTTGAGGTGAAGTTGTCCTGTCTCCTTAGCAGAAAAACACCCCCAAAGCATAATGTTTCCACCTCAATGTTTAACGGTGGGGATGGTGTTCTTAGGGTCATAGTCAGCATTCCTCCTCCTTCAAACACGGCGAGTTGAGTTGATCCCAAAGAGCTCGATTTTGGTCTCGTCTGACTACAACATTTTCTCCAAGTTCACCTCTGAATCCTTCAGATGTTCATTAGCAAACTTCAGACGGACCTGTACATGTGCTTTTTGAGCAGGGGGACCTTGTGGGAGCGCTGCAGGATTTCAGTCCTTCATAGTGTGTTACCAATTGTTTTCTTGGGGACTTTGGTCCCAACTGCCTTGAGATCATTGACAAGATTCTCCTGTGTAGTTCTGGGCGGATTCCTCACCGTTCTCATGATCATGAAACTGCACAAGGTGAGATGTTGCATGGAGCCCCAGACTGAGGGAGATTGAAAGTTATTTTGTGTTTCTTCCATTTGATAATAATCACACCAAGTGTTGTCACCCTCTCACCAAGCTGCTTGCTGATGGTCTTGTAGCCCATTCCAGCCTTGTGTAGGTCTACAATCTTGTCCCCGACGTCCTTGGACAGCTCTTCGGTCTTGGCCATGGTGGAGAGATCGGAATCTGATTGCTTCTGTAGACAAGGTTTTTTTTTTTTTTTACAGGTAATAAACTGAGATTAGGAGCACTCCCTTTAAGAGAGTGCTCCTAATCTCAGCTCGTTACCTGTATAGAAGATACACAGGAGTTAGAAATCTTGCTGATTTAGGGGATCAAATACTTATTTTGCTCATTAACCACTTTCAGACCGGACCATTTTGCTGGTAAATGACCAGAGGTCTTTTTACACTTTGGCACTGCGCTGCTTTAACTGGTAATTGCGCGGTCATGCAATGTTGTACCCAAACAAAATTTGCGTCCTTTTCTTCCCACAAATAGAGCTTTCTTTTGATGGTATTTGATTGCCTCTGCGATTTTTATTTTTTGCGATATAAACGTAAAAAGACCGCAAATTTTGAAAAAAAATGATATTTTCTACTTTTTGTTATTAGAAAAATCCAATAAACTCAATTTTAGTCATACATTTAGGCCAAAATGTATTCAGCCACATGTCTTTGGTAAAAAAAAAGTCAATAATTGTATATTTATTGGTTTGCGCAAAAGTTGTCACATCTACAAACTAAGGTACGTTTTCTGGAATTTACGCAGCTTTTAGTTTACGACTGCCTATCTCATTTCTTGAGGTGCTAAAATGGCAGGGCAGTACAAAACCCCCCCAAATGACCCCATTTTGGAAAGTAGACCCCCTAAGGAAATTGATAAGAGGCATGTTGAGCCCATTGAATATTTTATTTTTTTGCCTCAAGCGATTGAATAATGACAAAAAAAAAAATTTTTTTTTTTTTTACACAAAGTTGTCACTAAATGATATATTGCTCATGCATGCCATGGGCATATGTGAAATGACACCCCAAAATAAATTCTGCTGCTTCTCCTGAGTACGGGGATACCACATATGTGGGACTTTTTGGGAGCCTAGCCGCGTACGGGGCCCCGAAAACCAAGCACCGCCTTCAGGCTTTCTAAGGGCGTAATTTTTTGATTTCACTCCTCACTACCTATTACAGTTTTGAAGGCCATAAAATGCCAAGATGGCACAAAACCCCCACAAATGACCCCATTTTAGAAAGTAGACACCCCAAGCTATTTGCTGAGAGGCATGTTGAGTCCATGGAATATTTTATATTTTGCCACAAGTTGCGGGAAAATTACAAACTTTTTTTTTTTTTTTTTTTTTTTTTCACAAAGTTGTCACTAAATGATATATTGCTCACGCATGCCATGGGCATATGTGAAATGACACCCCAAAATAAATTCTGCTGCTTCTCCTGAGTATGGGGATACCACATATGTGGGACTTTTTGGGAGCCTAGCCGCGTACGGGGCCCCGAAAACCAAGCACCGCCTTCAGGCTTTCTAAGGGCGTTACAGTTTTGAAGGCCATAAAATGCCAAGATGGCACAAACCCCCCCCAAATGACCCCATTTTGGAAAGTAGACACCCCTAAATTTAGGGGTACACTAGTGAGACTAGGTAATAAATGGCGGGTGCCCTGAAACTATAAAAAAATAACTAACCAACCAGCGTCACCTGTAACAGTTATATGGTGATCACTGGTGAAAGGGTTAACTAGGGGGCAATTAGGGGGCTTTATGCGGTAGTATATGGGGGTCCCTGGCGCTATAAAAAGCTGCAGCGAACCTAAATACCTACCTGCCTAACTAGCGTCACCTGTGACACTAATACGGCGATCAGAAAAACGATCGCTTATTAGGCTGGGTTCACACTGGAGCGATGCGGGAACGCCACGAATGCGCGGCGGGTTCCCGCATCGCATGCCTCCCGGCGGCAGTTCACACTGCCCTATGCGAACTGCTGGGAGTGTCAGTGAAATGTTACTGACACCCCCAGATCAGTTCGCATATCGCAGTGCGATCTGCAAACTCGGATCGCATGGTGTGAACACCCATGCGATCCGATTCTGCTGCGGGCCAAAAAAAGGGTCCCGTGCGAATTTGCGGCGGGTGCGGCGGGTGCGGCGAATGGCTGAACTCGAATCGCACAGAGATCGGATGTGATTTGCACTGCAGTGCGGTGCGAATCACATCCGTTCTCATAAACCGCTGCAATGTGAACCCAGCCTTAGTGACACTGGCGACGGGGGGTGATCACGGGGTTAAACCTTTATTGGGGGGGTTAGGGGGGTACCTTAGAACTAAAGGGGGCTAACCCTAACTGCCCTAACAGTTATTAGTCACAAATGACACCCGCCGGGTGATCAGGGGGGTTAAACCTTTATTAGGTAATAAATGGCGGGTGCCCTGAAACTATAAAAAAATAACTAACCAACCAGCGTCACCTGTAACAGTTATATGGTGATCACTGGTGAAAGGGTTAACTAGGGGGCAATCAGGGGGCTTTATGCGGTAGTATATGGGGGTCCCTGGCGCTATAAAAAGCTGCGGCGAACCTAAATACCTACCTGCCTAACTAGCGTCACCTGTGACACTAATACGGCGATCAGAAAAATGATCGCTTATTAGGCTGGGTTCACACTGGAGCGATGCGGAAACGCCGCGAATCCGCGGCGGGTTCCCGCATCGCATGCCTCCCGGCGGCAGTTCACACTGCCCTATGCCAACTGCTGGGAGTGTCAGTGAAATGTTACTGACACCCCCAGATCAGTTCGCATATCGCAGTGCGATCTGCAAACTCGGATCGCATGGTGTGAACACCCATGCGATCCGATTCTGCTGCGGGCCAAAAAAAGGGTCCCGTGCGAATTTGCGGCGGGTGCGGCGGGTGTGGCGGGTGCGGCGGGTGCGGCGAATGGCTGAACTCGAATCGCACAGAGATCGGATGTGATTTGCACTGCAGTGCGGTGCGAATCACATTCGTTCTCATAAACCGCTGCAATGTGAACCCAGCCTTAGTGACACTGGCGACGGGGGGTGATCACGGGGTTAAACCTTTATTGGGGGGGTTAGGGGGGTACATTAGAACTAAAGGGGGCTAACTCTAACTGCCCTAACAGTTATTACAGTCACAAATGACACCAATGCAAAAAAAAAAAAAAATGACATTGGTGTCACTGTGACTGGGGGGCAGGGGTAATTGGGGGGGTGATCGGGGGGTAAAGGGGGGGTGTGAGTGTGCCTGGCATGTTCTACTGTGTGTGTGAGTGTTGGTGCAACTTACTGATCCGCTCTCCTCCGTGTCGGAACGAAAAATACCGACACGGAGGAGAGAATACATCACTTCCTCTCCTGTGTTTACATTACAGGAGAGGAAGTGATGTCACCGGGGATTTCTATTCGTCGGGAGCGATCGCGAGGGGGTGGCCATGAATGAATGGCCGTCCCCTCGTCCGGGATCGCTCCCGTACGAATACCGACCGCCGCAGGCACCGGGCGGGGGCCCGATCGGGCCCCCGACCCGCGGGAGGCAAGGGACGTACATGTATGTCCTTATGCCTGCCCGTGCCATTGTACCGACGTACATCGGCGTGCGGCGGTCGGCAACTGGTTAAAATGCAAATCAATTTATAACTTTTTTTAAATGCTTTTTTTCTGGATATTTTTGTTCTGTCTTAAAATAAACCGACCGTTAAAATTATAAATGGATCATTTTCTTTGTCAGTGTGCAAATGTAGACAATCAGCAGGGGATCAAATACTTTTTCCCTCACTGTAGTGCCCCTTTTGGAAGATTTCCTCTGTTCCTCTTCTGGTGACAACCTAAAATTTTGAATTTTCTTCTACTTTCACTCCTAGTAATAATGGTAACCTGGACAAATAGAGAGGGTTATTCTCCCTCTCCAAAAAAAAAAAAATTAGTTCTAATGTTACTATCTTTCCTCCTGTTTAACCTGCGGGCCCCTTTAGATATATTTAGGTTTTATTATCTCAGATAATTAGTGTGTGACCAAAAGAAAGGAAAGGAAATGGAAAGTAAGAGAAATTCAAATCAATATTTGGTGTGACCACCCTTTGCCTTCAAACCAGCATCAATTCTTCTAGGGAGACTTTTTTGAAGGAACTCGAGAAAAGGTAGGTTGTTCCAAACATCTTGGAGAACTAAGTTTCTTCTGTGGATGTCGGCTGCCTCATATCTTTCTGTCTCTTCATGTTATCCCAGACAGACTCCATGATAATGATCAGGGCTCTGTGAGGGCCAAACCTTCACTTCCAGGACTCCTTGTGCTGAAGATATTTCATAATGACATTGACTGTATGTTTGGGGTTGTTGTCCTGCTGCAGAATACATTTTGGGCCAATCACACACCGACCTGATGGAATGGCACGATGAACTATCATCTGCCTGTATTTACAGTATTTGCACTGAGGACACCATTGAGCCTGACCAAATCTCCAACTCCCATTGTAGAAATGCAACCCCAAACTTGCAAGAAACCTCCATGCCTTAAAGACGCACATTATCGTACTGTTCTCCAGCCCTTCGCCAACAAACTGCCTCCTGCTACAGCCAAATATTTCACATTTTCACTCATCTGTCCAGAACGCTTGCTGACATTTTTTTTATGCGCCCCCCAGTGCCTATGTTTTCCTGCACAGTTGAGTCGCTTAGCCTTGTTTCCACATTGGAGGTATGGTGGATTTGTGGCTGCAATTCTTCCATGATGACCACTTCTGGTCAGACTTCTCCAGACAGATGGGTGTTCCTCTGCCCCACTTGTTTCTAAGCCCTTGTACACACCGTCGGAGATTCCGATGGAATGTGTCGTTTTGTCGGATATTCCGACTGTGTGTGGTCTCCATCGGACTGTTTCCGTCGGAGTATCCGACGGACCAAGTTTTCCAACTTGTTGGTAAAATTTTCAGACAAAATGCTCCGATCGGATATACTCCGATCATGTGTAGAGAATTCCGATCGGACAAAGTGCCACGCATGCTCAGATCAAATTCCTACACCAAAGCTATTGGCTACTAGCGTGAACGTAGTCCCGTCGTAACGAAATAACGTCATCACGTCGGATTTTCCGACAACTTTGTCCGACCGTGTGTATGCAACAGTTTCGGACAAAATCCGACGGCCAAAATCCGACGGATTTGGTTGTCGGAATCTCCGACCGTGTGTACAAGGGCTAACAGTTCTGTGCTGATGTTGAAGGAAAGTAAGCATGATGTGTCTCATATGCTGCATTAGGTTTCCTTGGCCGATTACTGCGTTCTGCGCTCCTCAACATTGCCTGTTTCTTTGTGCTTCTTCAAAAGAGCTTGAACAGCACATCTTGAAACCCCCAGTCTTGCTGATGCAGTATAAGTACCCTTTGTCTTGTTGCTATGCTCATCAGTCTTGCCATGGTGTATGACCTGTGATATAAAACTGTCTTCCACAACCTCACCTTAGTAGCAGAGTTTAGGTGTTCCTCACCCAGTTTTAAACCTCCTATACAGTTTCAGTTAATGGTTGTGTTTCAACCTACATAGGAAATTGTCCATTCGCTCCTGCTTGGTATAGTTAGTTAATCATACACCTGACTCTAATCCTATAAGTGGGCAAGTATACAAACCGCTGCTGGTTTGAAGCTAAAGGGAGGGGTGTCGCACCAAAAATTTTGACTTGGATTTTTCTCCTGTTTGCTCTCCTTGCGTTTTGTAAATTGATAAAAGGAAACAATTAAAGTGATTTATAGTCTCGTTTAAAAAAATAAATAAAATGACAACGAACATGTTATACTTGCCTCCTCTATGCAGTTGTTTTTGCACCGAGAAGCCTGGATCCTCCTCTTCTTGAGTCACTCTTTTCTACTCCTGGCCCCTCCCTCCTACTATCGAGTGCTCCCACAGCCAGTAGCTCTCTATGGTGGCACCAGAGTCAGAGCTCCATTGTCAGAAACCATGAAATCGGGCTGAGACAGAAGTACCGTTAAATCACACTTGTTTGATAATAAAAGAAAAAAGAACAAACGTAGTCAAAACATAGCCAAAGTTCAGGAACGGATAGTCAGCCAAGCCAGAAGTCTGGGATCAATTTAGTGGAACAGCAAGCAGGATCTGGAGCTGGAAGGGGTAACAGCAAAGCCAGTCTTTAAACAGGAAGGCAGGAGACCAAGGCAAAGACAGAGAACCTCTGGACTGTATGGCTTAAGTAGGCAGGACTGACGAGCAGGATCATCAACAGCTGAGTAACTGGAGAGATAGGAGCTGGCAATTAGCCGACGGCTGAGTGGCCAGCTTAGAGAAGGAAGGGCTGAGCCCAGCTCTGACATCTATTTATCCATTCAGACATGGAGCCCCCATCTGGCCCCACCCCCCTCTCTCCCCTGATTGGCTGACTGACATTGATTGCCGCAGGAGCCAGTGGCACCGCTGCTGTGTCTCAGCCAATCAGGAGGAGTGACCCAGAGGGCTTAGACACTCGTGCACATCGCTGGAGAAAGAAGGGGCTCAGGTAAGTAATTAGGGGGGTGCTGGGGAGGCTGCTGCACACAGAAGGTTTTTTATCTTAATGCATTACATGCATTAAGATAAAAAAAAAAACTTCTGCCTTTACAACTCCTTTAAAATATATATTTCTAAAAGCATTCTTTTACAGCATTTCTTCACATCTGCCTAAAAACATTTGCGCAGTACTGTATAGATTTAATTCTACTGATGATCCAAATAAAGAAGGTAGGGAGGTCACCTTGGCAGTGATACAGGGGTTGCAGATTTTACAAAGGCACGCAGAAAATAAGCAGAGCACAGCCACTTGTGATGCAAAGAGGAAGCAAATGGTGACCCCCGGAGGACCGATCACTCGGTGCGGCAGGGAGTGGTAAGTGGCCGCTTACCGCCCCTAATGCTGGCAGTATCTTGGGCATGTTTTTTAGGAGGAGGAGTGTTATTTTTGTAGAATAGGTGTTCTTTTTACACGGTTTGATGTTGTGATACTTTTGTAAACATGAGAAAGTTCTAACCTGCCCCTGAACCCCCGGAGGAGGAAGTGACTCACGCGAGGGTCCGCTGACATGCTATTTATGTTGGAGCGGCTCGTGAGGCTTTCTGGGGCAGCATTAATGCTCAGGAAACTGGCCCTGCGCGCCATTTCCTACATACATGTCATTAAACACCTTCAATAATAACAGCTATTTAACGGCTGATTACACCAGCAGTAACCTTCTCGCCTCTTATCTGGAAACAATGGCTTGTGTGGTGCATTATATATAAACACTGTGTCCCTAATTAAAATACCATATATGCCATCTCCACTCTGGTATTTAGAGGACAGCACCTCTGGCGCTCATTTGTACATTTTGGCATGTCCCCGACGATCACTGAGATCATACTACAATTGATGAGCGTTGTAGAAACGTGGGGTCTTCTTTCTTCTTCTCCTTTCTCCTCCTTTCTCCTCCTTTTCTTCTTCCTTCTTTCTCCTCCTTTCTTCTTCCCTTCTTTCTCCTCCTTTCTTCTTCCCTTCTTTCTCCTCCTTTCTTCTTCCCTTCTTTCTCCTCCTTTCTTCTTCCCTTCTTTCTCCTCCTTTCTTCTTCCCTTCTTTCTCCTCCTTTCTTCTTCCCTTCTTTCTCCTCCTTTCTTCTTCCCTTCTTTCTCCTCCTTTCTTCTTCCCTTCTTTCTCCTCCTTTCTTCTTCCCTTCTTTCTCCTCCTTTCTTCTTCCCTTCTTTCTCCTCCTTTCTTCTTCCCTTCTTTCTCCTCCTTTCTTCTTCCCTTCTTTCTCCTCCTTTCTTCTTCCCTTCTTTCTCCTCCTTTCTTCTTCCCTTCTTTCTCCTCCTTTCTTCTTCCCTTCTTTCTCCTCCTTTCTTCTTCCCTTCTTTCTCCTCCTTTCTTCTTCCCTTCTTTCTCCTCCTTTCTTCTTCCCTTCTTTCTCCTCCTTTCTTCTTCCCTTCTTTCTCCTCCTTTCTTCTTCCCTTCTTTCTCCTCCTTTCTTCTTCCCTTCTTTCTCCTCCTTTCTTCTTCCCTTCTTTCTCCTCCTTTCTTCTTCCCTTCTTTCTCCTCCTTTCTTCTTCCCTTCTTTCTCCTCTTTTCTTCTTCCCTTCTTTCTCCTCTTTTCTTCTTCCCTTCTTTCTCCTCTTTTCTTCTTCCCTTCTTTCTTTCTGTCTTTCTTTCTTCCCCGATTGGGGGGATTGACAATAGCGGCCCAAGAGAATGTCCCCAGCATACCAAAGATCCCCAGAACGAGTCCAAAGGATTTTTTTTTTTTCAGCTATCGCATCGGTACAACAGATAGCAACGTTTTGGGGCCACTCAGGACCCGTTCATCAGTCATATCATTTGTCACCTGCCTGATGAAGGGGTCCTGTGTGGCTCAGAAACTTTGCTATCTGCTGTAACGATGTGCTGAAATAAAGCTTTGGACTCGTTCTGGAGATCCTTGGTGTGCTGGTGACCTTCTTTTGCTTTGGACACCATTCCAGACGGTGGTCACTTCAGCACCCACTTATATGGACAGCCGTTTCTACAGGAACGTGTGCGTGTTGCTCAGTGTTTGCTTAAATGTTCTCTTTATCTCAGAAGGATCTCAGAAGGATGTACTTTTTGTCAGGAATTGAGATCTTAAAGTGGTTGTACACCCTGTACAATCACTTTTACCTACAGGTAAGCCTATATTAAAGTGGTTGTAAACTCTTACAGACCACTTTGACCTACAGGTAAGCCTAGATTAGTAATGCATACTAGCTCATTATGCCTTTGACTTGCAGGGTCTATTTTTATTTTTAGTTAGGCTTTACTTCCTCTTTAAGGCTTACCTGTAGGTGCTGGATTATCTCCTAAACCTACACGGTTTAGGAGACATTTACAAAAAAAAGGCGAGCGGCGATGACTACGGCGCATGCACACTTTAGAAAGGGTGCATTGTGCCGTTTCCAGCTGGGGTCATGCCATCTCAGGTAAGTTATTCACAATGAGCTAGTCTGCGTGATTTGGACAGTGATTGGATTTGGGGCTGAAAGGACATGTCCGTGTCTAGGATTACACCTAGTACCTTGGCATAAGGGGAGGGACTGATAGTTGTATTATTGATCTTGATGGAGAAGTTGGGCTGGAGAAAAAATTATGGGCTCGGCTTTAGAAAGATTGAGTTTGAGGAAGTGGTGTGACATCCATGTTGATATGTCAGTTAGTAAGTTAGTAATGCGAGAGGAGACTGAAGGAGTAGGGCGAGTAGTAGAGCGATAGATTTGTGTGTCATCAGCATAGAGCTGGTACTGGAAGCCATGGGAGTTTATTAACCGACCCAAGGGAGGAGGTGTAAATGGAGAAGAGAAAGCGAAACCTTGAGGTACCCCTAACAGAGGAAGTGGAGAGAAAGAAACAGAGTTAAAAGTCATACCGAAGGAGCGCTGCGATAGGTAGGAGGAGAGCCAATAGAAAGCGGTGTCTTGAAGGCTAAGAGTGGAATTTTTTGAGGAGGACGGGATGGTCAACAGTATCAAAGTCTGCAGAGAGGTCGAGTAGTAGGAGTATGGAGTAGTGGCCATTAATGAGTTTCAGTAGGGCAGTTTCAGTGGAGTGTAGCAAGCGAAAACCAGATTGTAAGGGGTCAAGGAGGTTGCTGTCAGTGAGGTAGGAGCTAAGATGGTTGTAGACTAAGCGTTATAAATGTTTCGAGGCAAACGGGAGCAAGGAGATTAGTCCTAAGTTCAGGCTGGCGAGATCCAGTGTGGGCTTTTAAGTATGGGGGTGATCAGGGCATGTTTTAGAGGGGAGGGGAAGGTGCCAGTAGAGAGGGAGAGATTGAAGATATGAGTGAGGGAGCATAAGATGGGTAGAAGAGGGTGACTGTAATAGATGTGAGGGAACAGGATCCAGGGGACAGGTGGTAAGGCGGGCTTCTGAGAAAACTTTAGAGACCTCTTCGGTAGTAACAAGGTCAAAAGAGGAGAGTGCTGAGAGTGCATTTGTACAGGGTATGTTAAGTGGGTTAGATGTCTGTGCAGTGGAGGTGTCCCCATGGATTGCATCAATCTTGTTTTTGAAATGATTGGCAATCTCGTGAGCAGAAGGGGAGTTACTGGGTGGAGATGATGGTGGAGAAAGTAGAGTTAAAAGTAGAGCAGAGACGATGAGGACTGGAGGACCAAGTATTAATGAGGTGACAAAGTAGGTTTGTTTGGCAGAATGGAGGGAGGAATTGCATTTTAAGAAGGCAGATTTATATTTGTGAATGCATGCTGGGAGTTGGTTTTTCACTACACTCGCTTCAGTGCTCGGCCATGTCTCCTAAGGTTTCTGGTATCGTTGGTCTGCCAAGGTTGTAATGGTTGGGGCCTGGCATTTTGTGTAGTGAGAGGAGCAAGCGAGTCTGGTGAGGATGAAAATGAACTGTTGTAGATAGAGGTGGCCAGGTCGGGGCAGGACAGGGGTGAGATTTTGTCATGGAGGTGGTCGGTTGCAGAGTAGAAAAGAGAAGAAATGGTGGCGAAGGTTTCTGCAGGTAATTGTTTTCTGCTTGGTGGGACAGCTGGTTGGAGACCAGTACATTGTGAAAATGATGAGGTTGTGATTGGAGAGAGGAAAGGGGGTGTTGGTGAGGTTGTAGGGGGTGCAAAGATTGGAGAAAACCAGGTCGAGGGTATTACAATCAGACTGAGTGGGGGACGGTGTCCATTGTGTAAAGTCAAAGCAATAAGGTTAAGTTGAAAAGTTGGGATGCAGCCGGGCTGTTAACATTGGCGGAGATGTTGAAATCACAAAGGATAATAGTGGTTATTGCAGAGGAGAGAAAGTAGGGTAGCCAGGCAGAGAAGTCATCAAAGAAGCGTGATACTGGTCCAGGAGGCCGATAGATCACTGCAATCCTTACACACGATTGGAATTTCGGACAGCAAAAGACCAATGGGAGCTTTCAGAAAATGCGATCGTGTGTATGCTGCATCGGACTTTTGCTGGTGGAATTTTCGTCCAGCAAAAGATTTGAGAGCGTGTTCTCAATTTTTCAGTCAGAAAAAGTTCGTATCGGAAAATGCGTTCATGTGTATGCAATTCCGACGCGCAAAAACTCACGCATGCTCAGGTTCAACTACGAGACGGAAGCTATTGGCCAGTGGGTATTGAACTTCCTTTTTCTAGTCCCGTCGTACGTGTTGTACGTCACCGCGTTCTTGACGGTTGGAATTTGGTGTGACCGTGTGTATGCAAGAGCGTAATCCCGTCGGAGCTTTTTCCGACCAAAATTCAGATCATGTGTACGCGGCATTAGAGAAATGGGAGAAAACAGACAAATGCGATGTGTGTCAAAAGAGAAGGATAGGGAGGAAGGGGTAGTGGGATAAATAATAATAATTCAGTAGGAATCGGAAAGCCCTGCTCGTTAGAGCTTAGTCATATGAATTGTTTATAGTTTTAGTCTACTAAAATAGTGTTAATTTTGTCGCCAAAATGATCACTGCCTATATCTCAACCACAGCAATGAACCTGGCAGATCTTTGATGATTTTCATTCTTTTAGTGTCCTTGCCCATAGCTGGTCTGTGATCCCTCATAGACCTGTGATTAACAAGTGGGAGTGATGGTTATGGCCTTCTAATGCTGCCGGGCAGAGGAACAGAGAACCAAAGCCGGTTGGGTCAGAGACCGCAGATAGGACCAGTGTTGTCCCTGATGTGTAGTATTTTCTCCCTATGTCTGTCCCTGAACATGTGTATAATGTCATGTGCACTAAA
The DNA here is from genome assembly GCF_037356315.1 of Lithobates pipiens. NCBI lineage: Eukaryota > Metazoa > Chordata > Amphibia > Anura > Ranidae > Lithobates > Lithobates pipiens. Next base: position 215,831,689 of record NW_027507789.1, on the reverse strand, counting down.
TTAATTTCTCATATTTAAGCCTCCTTGTGTTCTGCTTTTTTCTTTTTTTTAAATCCAGGAAGACTCCACAGGGGAAATAACGTTCTACATGAAAGGGGCGGATGTGGTGATGGCAGGAATTGTGCAGTACAATGATTGGCTGGAGGAAGAGGTAAGAGTTGGATCCATTGGTCATTACTGACGCATGAGCTGAAAGCACAGAGATGTCACCTGAAGTCGAACTGTTGCTTGTCCTGTTAAACACCTGTCCGTACACACTCAGAAGATGGGAGGCCATGTTCACGGTCAGGAAGTCCTCAATCACACAGGAAAGCAACTCCAGTATCCCTCAAGGTGTGCATGCTCCCAGTCTTCCTTCATCTGCAGAGATAAGCACACAAATCTAGAGGGTAACAGCCGTCCTTTCAGGGCTGTCTTTAACACAGGGCATAAGGGGCAGCTGCCCCAGGCCCAGTTATGGTTTTTAGGACCCAGAGCAGCTACCCCTTCAGCCCCGAAATAGTTAAGTGGATTCGGGAGGGCCCAAGAAAACATTTGCCCATGGGCCAATTGATATTAAAAAATGTCCCTGCCTTCTTTATGGAGGCCAGGGTTGTCTGCCTTTCCTTACCGTGATTTCTTTTTGGTAAACCGTGTGACTGCAAACCATTGCCCTTTTCTAGGAAAAAGGTTATAGAAATAATTATTTTAGGGCTGCAAGCTGCTACCAACGAACGATTCAGCCAAACTTCTGGCACTGGCCCCCGCCGGGAGTACTGAGATCACTACGAGTTGCTTGCTCGACATCCCTGCCATTCGTAAACTGTCATGCATTCTCTAATAAATGCAAGGCGCTCTGTGATTGGAGGAGGGGAGGTTGTGACATCCACACAATTGTAAGTTTCAGCACCAGAAGTTTGTTGCTTACACCTCGGTGCGAGGGTTAATAAAAGTCAAAGATTTAAACAAGGAAGCAACAGCCAGACATGGGACAGGCTTTGTGATCGTGGTCATTTTTTAAAATTTTTAAAGTGCCGGAGTTCGGCTTTAAGACCATGAGCCGTGTATCGGGTACACCACAAGCACCGTAATGATTGGCTTCTGACCTGAATCTGTTTTCTTCCTCAGTGCGGCAATATGGCCCGAGAAGGGCTCCGGGTCTTAGTTGTGGCCAAAAAGTCCCTGACTGAGGAGCAGTATCAGGATTTCGAGGTAAGATTGCTCAGAGTACCAGACTAATGCAAATGCAGATCTTGTCTCTAGAAATAAGGTTAATATTTCTAGGAAAAGTTCTAATCCGCTGTCTTTATGTGTAACGTCAATGTGGGGGATGAATAAAGGTTCAGCCAAAGAGATTTTAATGGACTTTGATGTCCGCTTGACTATGCATGCACATTGTTCATAGGCAAACTAGGACAGAGCATAAGCTTCAGCTTCCAGGTTTTATTGTGAAAGCTTCACTGAACAAGCTGAAGCTAGAAGCTGATTGGTTTCTATGCAGAGCTGTACTGACTTTTGCACTCCCCAGTTTTAGTAATTCAGCCCCCTCCAAAGCCTGAACATAATTTTCTTAGTTTTGAAAATAGTAGAGAACAGATAACAAATCTGTTGAGTGTTATTGCTTCGTCTGTGCTGGACAGAGTCACTGACTTGGTGGTGACCAATGTCCCCAAGACTGAATTTGGAGGAAAATCCAAAATTTGTATTGTCACCAGAACAGGAAAAGAGGGGAAATCTTCCAATGTGGAAGTTTGTGCCAACATCTGTCTCAGATGGGATATTTGTGGAGATCTTTCATCTCACTTCCTATTGTGTATATAGGACATGAAATGAAAGGATGACTCCCCAATGGGGCAGAGATAGCATGTTTTGGTTTTAAATATGCTTTAAGATGGTAGTCTCTAAACTGGGGCCCATGGCCAGATGTGGCTCTTTGCTTGCCCTTTTCCATCCCTTTCACTGACGCCACTGATGGGGCACTATTCCTCCCACTGACACCACCGATGGGGCACTATTCCTCCCACTGACACCACCGATGGGGCACCATTCCTCCCACTGACACCACTGATGGGGCACCATTCCTCCCACTGACACCACCGATGGGGCACCATTCCTCCCACTGACACCACCGATGGGGCACCATTCCTCCCACTGACACCACCGATGGGGCACCATTCCTCCCACTGACACCACCGATGGGGCACCATTCCTCCCACTGACACCACCGATGGGGCACCATTCCTCCCACTGACACCACCGATGGGGCACCATTCCTCCCACTGACACCACCGATGGGGCACCATTCCTCCCACTGACACCACCGATGGGGCACCATTCCTCCCACTGACACCACCGATGGGGCACCATTCCTCCCACAGTTCAGCCCCCCTAAAGGCCCGCCCTTTGTTTAGAAAGTTTGGAGACCCCTGTTTTAAGATAACAAGCCCTCACCTAACAGTCATCTTCAATTGTATCTGTATGGATTTTGACCTGGGCAGCGTTCAAAGCCCTAGTTTATAAACCATGGGAAAGAAAACTGTAGGCCCCACTGGGTTGAACAAATAAAAACGAATGGTGTGTACTAGGCTTAAGTCTCAGGTTGACCAATTTTATCTGTGATAGATTCATAAATCTGATCTCAAGGTTTCTTTTTTTTTTTTTTTTTTTTGCTCAGGCACGTTATGTTCAGGCAAAACTTAGTGTTCATGACCGTTCACTGAAAGTGGCCACCGTGATAGAGAGCCTGGAAATGGAAATGGAACTGCTGTGTCTGACCGGAGTAGAAGACCAACTGCAAGCTGATGTCCGCCCTACTCTGGAGACTTTACGAAATGCTGGCATGAAGGTATGGAAATAAAGTGATTGGTCATAGTGCTGTGAGGGCGTACATGTCTATATTGATTGCAAACCCTGCACCAAATCTAACAAACACCAGTGCCGTCATATGCGAAAAAGAAAAGTAAGTCACATGACCACCTATATCAGTAATGGTGAACCTTGGCACCCCAGTGGTTTGGAACTACATTTCCCATGATGCTCAACTACACTGCAGAGTGCATGGACACCATGTGAAATGTAGTTCCAAAACATCTGGGGTACCAAGGTTCGCTATCCCTGCCCTATATCAACAAGTAGCCATCTAAGCAGCAGTCGCACAAAGGGTTAGGTGAGTTTGTGCATCTGGAAAGTGCCCATTAACAATATATTCAAATAACATGAACCTAATTTACATCTGTAGCATGATATTGTAAAGCATGATCTAAAACCTTATATTATATTTTACAGTTTTAATGTGGAAATCACCAGATTTTTATTTTATTATTTGTTGCCTTCAGGTCTGGATGCTGACTGGGGACAAACTAGAGACTGCAACCTGCACAGCGAAGAATGCGCATTTGGTGACCAGAAACCAGGACATACACATATTTCGGTCTGTGAGTATCCCAGGAAAGGACACAGGGTATGGAAGGATTATATGGAGTGACTGTAGCCTGAGATCTAACAAATATATACTTTGTGTACTACTGTAGGTAACAAACCGAGGAGAAGCCCACTTGGAGCTGAATGCATTTCGGAGAAAGCACGACTGCGCCTTGGTTATATCTGGGGACTCCTTGGAGGTATTTATACAGGATGTGTAAAAAAGCCCTTTTTTAAAGGAGGCACTTTATAATTTTGTGGTTCTCTTGCCAACGATGCCACTAAGAGAGACTTTAATAACATACGGGGAACCACAGAGGATGCAGGTATCCAATGCACTCGGAATTGTGTAGATCTTTTAGGTAGCATAGCTTGGCAATGGAGTGAAGATTCTACAAACTTTTTGATTTATTTTTTTCAGCAACTTTAAAGAGTAAGCTTAGAAATGCACAGCCTGGTTAAAGAGCAATTTGTTGCCTTGGCCATGTGTTTTAGGTCATTGTCGTGCTGAAATACCCATCCACGACCCATTTTCAATGCCCTGGCTGAGGGAAAGAAGGCCTCATCAATTGTCTCTTTTGATGCGGTGAAGTTGTCCTGTTCCCTTAGCAGAAAAACAATTATTTTTCCACCTCCATGTTTGACGGTGGGGATGGTGTTCTTGGAGTCATTCCTCCTCCTCCAAACACGGCGAGTTGAGTTGATGCCAAAGAGCTCAATTTTGGTCTCATCTGACCACAACACTTTCACCCAGTTCTCCTCTGAATCAGATGTTCATTAGCAAACTTCGGACAGGACTGTACATGAGCTTTCTTGAGCAGGGGGACCTTGCAGGCGCTGCAGGATTTCAGTCCTTCACGGCGTAGTGTGTTACCAATTGTTTTCTTGGTGACTATGGTCCCAGCTGCCTTGAGATCATTGACCAGATTCTCCCATATAGTTCTGGGATAATTCCTCACCGTTCTCATGATCATTGAAACTCCTCAAGGTGAGATCTTGCATGGAGCCCCAGACCGAGGGAGATTGACCATTATTTTGTGTTTCTTCAATTTGCAAATAATCGCACCAACTGTTGTCTCCTTCTCACCAAGCTGCTTGGCGATGGTCTTGTAGCCCATTCCAGCCTTGAATAGGTCTAAAATCTTGTCCGACATCCTTGGACAGCTTTTTGGTCTTGGCCATGGTGGAGAGATTGGAATCTGATCGATTGATTGCTTCTGTGAACAGGTCTCTTTTATGCAGTTAACGAGCTGAGATTTGGAGCACTCTCTGCGCTCCTAATCTCAGCTCGTTACCTGTATAGAAGACAGCTGGTAGCCAGAAATCTTGCTGATTGATAGGGAATAAAATATTTATTTCACTCCTTAAAATGCAAATCAATTTTATAACTTTTCTGAAATGTGTTTATCTGGATATTTTGAAATATAAACCTACCATTAAAAATATAGACTGATCATTTGTCGGTGGGCAAACGTACAAAATCAGCAGGGCATCAAATACTTTTTTGCCCCTCCACAGTATTAGTCCTAATTCGTATTCTGTCTGTCCTGCAGGTGTGTCTGAAGTATTATGAATATGAATTTATGGAACTGGCTTGTCAATGCCCTGCTGTGGTTTGTTGCCGCTGTGCTCCCACCCAGAAGGCTCAGATTGTGCGGCTGCTGCAAGAAAGGACGGGGAAGCTGACCTGCGCTGTGGGTATGGAGCTGTTGTGCTTGTCACCCCTGAGAACATCCAGTGTGTACTGCAATCTTTCCTGCTGTCTTATTTACATCGTTGGAGTTCAAGTAACACAAAAGAGAATTGCCATGAGAGGAATGTGTTGCTAATGTGCTTCTGAAAATTTTAGCTGGTCACGTCTCTGGAGCTTTCCAAGTCTCCATAAATTTCCAATCTGTATTTTTTCTGGGCAGTGACTAGAAGTATTGAAACCACAAAGTTAGCACGAATGGCAGGCAACAAACCTTTTTTAAAAGGAGAGCAGACGTGGCAGCCCTTGGTTTCTTGCATGACAGAAGATACACATCGTAAAAAATAGGATTTCTTTACTCTCCATTAAATCCTTTTATTGAAGTCCATCAAGGGGCACAGAACATATTCACTGTTTTACTGTTCTGGTTTTACTGTTCCCAGGAGAACAGTAAACCATAAGTAAACATCCTGACAAAAAACAAAGGTCTGAGGGTCCCTGTGGAAAGGGACAAGGGGATAGTAGATCTGATACCAACACAAGACTGCTGGAAGGGATCAGCATCTTCCTGACCTGAAAGGTTGTGATGCAGTTCCTAATAGCAAACCGGTAAAAGAGCTAGGGCAAGATCCTTGGTTGCAGGAGATCTCAAGGGGACAAACATAGGTTTGTTTGAAAACAGGGTGAAGGTGAGGAACCAAGGAAGCACTATTGTTGAGGGTTCAGCCTATAATCCTGAAAGGGGCACTTTCTGCACCTAAAGGGCAAGCTACTCAAGAAAATGGAAAAAAAAATGTCCCCCCCACACAAACGTTGGGTTGTACCTTTTTGTGTTGGGCTTCTAGCAGGTTTCCTACTCTGGACTTTGCAGGCGGCCAGAGATCTAGGCCTGGAAAGTCTGGGTGTGCCTGCTCCAGGAATAAGAGGAGGAAAGGAGTGGGACTTAGCCAACCTTCTTTCCAAAAACTTCTTACGCTGGACCTTCTGCTGTCCAGTGATATCCCTCATGATAATATCAAGGGGAGGATCATAAAGACATTGTTCTTCAAAGAACAGATGGTCCAGACACTACTTTGATGCAGTGGCTGCATTCCAGCACTTTAACCAGATTACCCTGTACATTTGTATGGGCATTAAATCCATATGAGAGACCCGCTGAGATGTTTCTAGGAGGTTATCACAGCTGAAGCATGACATCTGATGTACACACTCAAACTGGATATAATCCACTGGTGTAGGAGAGGGATCCTTTTGAGGTTTTTAGACCATTCAGCCACAGTTTGACAAGCGAAAGTCACAGTCGGAATAGGCAGAGAGTAGGGATCACTAGCAAAAAACAGATCTTAAAGAGGTATTCTAAGTGTTGGTCCACGGAATCCTTGAGTGTGAGGACACCCAAATAGGAACCTAGTGGTTTTCTTGTTAAGGTGACACGGACCACTGTTCATCAAAAAGTCCCAAATCCAAAATAAATCCAGTATATAATCGGGGGATCTCCAAGATCCATAAGGGTGCTTTCCAGTCCCTTTTTGGAGGATAGCCATTAAGAGCTGGTGTAATGGGAAGTTCTATGCAGCTGGAGGTGTTCTAAAAGACCGGAGATTGGGGACAGCAGGCTGAGTCAATAGCAGAAGACTGCAATTTTCCAAAGGGTAAGAGTGTCAGGAAATGACTGAGGTGTCAGAATCAGAAATGGTCACTGTGACCAATTAGCTGGCTACCTCTAAGGCTGCGGGCAGACCAGCAATAGACTGCACTGGAAGGCATAGGAGAATGCTTAGAGCTTCTGCGGTCATAACCCATGATGAGCCTGGCCACAAAAAAACGGGTATGCAGTAGAGACCTGGCAGGCCAAGGAGGACTCTGATGATGAAGCACTGTGCACCCTATAATTGTAGTTTAACAGGATTCCCAAAGTTTGTACCCTCAGGGGGTACAGAAACAATTCCCCAAAACCATTGGGAAATTGTGAAGTAGCATCACCCATTACAGCAGGGCTGTCCCCTCTGTCTAGAAACAGACATGTTGCAGCCACTCAGGATATGAGGCAGTATTCTAATGTCCCACATTTTGAATGGGCTTTCCTTGGTAACTAAGCCTAGAGTGGGGGAGGTCCACAACCCAAATAATGCCCACACATGCTGTGGAGACCTGAGACTAGGGCAGACTGGTGGGTTGTCCATGGCCTCCAAGTTTCCCTCGCTGATTCAGGCTTGGGTCTATGGAATTGGAACTTGAATCTACGATGCTCTGGTCACTTCTGATATCCTCTGAGCTATTCACTTTCAGTAGAAGCAATTAAAATACTTGATTTACAAAATACAAACCCAGAATGTCCATCACCTCCACCACCACCACCACCAAACACACCCTGTTGAGCAATTTTCAGACTGAATGTCAGGACTGACATGTGTCGGTGATTAGAGCTGATGATGATGCTGAGAACCATCCCATCTCATGTTGGGGCTGGCAACTGGCTGAAAGGGGCAGTTATTATATAGGAGGGTTTTTTGCTGATCTACTTCTGAGAAATCACAGCATTTTCTACACCGTGGAGCTCAGTGAAGAAGTGACTTGTAGACATTTGATGCGGGTTTATGATACAATGAGATTGATGAATTCTTCTTCTTTGCTGTCACATTTACTTTTTACACTTATCTCTGTTCAAATCTGAGGTGCTGCAGTTTTTTTTCTCAGATTATATCTTGTTTGTTTTGTGGGTGGAAAATAAAGGGTATTACTGTGACAGCACAATATGTGACACTTGCGATTGTAGAGGTTTTGCACCTGTATTAAGCAGAACCACAAGATGTTTTCCTGTGAAGCGTCTCCAGCAATGACTGTCTCATCATGATGAGAAATTCCCCACATTTCAGATCTGTGAAGAAGGGCCACATTGTGGTCCTGCACACCTACCACACCTGCACCTCACTGTGAGCTTTGGAACCAAAAGTGTCTGACATAGGTATTTTTTTATGTTGCCTATAGCAACCAGGGGAAATATACGGAGACATACAGCATCATTTATAAAACATTTTGTTTCCCTTCTTTTATAAAGCATGTGTGTCTTCTAAATGAGTGGCGGTCTGTATAGCACCTTCAGACAGCTTGACATGTCTATAGGAGAGAAATTGGGAAGGGAAAACTACCCAATGAGTCTATATGAAGAACAAAAAACAAAACTTTTTTTGGCATTAGATATACATTAAAAGAGAAGTATGGGATTAAAAAAAAAAAACATTGTTCACACCCAATGTCCCAGACAGTTTTACCTCGCAGATGTCCCACTTCTGGATGCACAGGGCCTTATTTCACTACGGTCAATTGGTGGATACCAGAACCTTGCGGTCCTTCCAAGATCTGAGGGATGCTTATGACTTGCCCAGACAAGCCTTTTTTTTAGCTACAAATCCACGCAATCTCTGGTAATGAACCTCCGATTCTCCCCTTTAACTGAGTTTGAGAAAATCTGTTTAGAGGGCTCGTCCCCTAAGGGTATGATTTCACGCACCTACCAGCTCCTGACTAAGAACCTGCTGCCAACCGGGCCTCGGCATGCTTAGCAGATTTATATGGTTTCAGGCTTCTACGAGCTCTATTTGGAGCAGCTCAGGCTCTCAGCGGTGCACTGAGGGGCTGAGGCAGCTGCAGCTCAGGCATCTGGTTTGATCCCGATATAAAAGTCCCTCCAGAGTCTGAAGTGACTGAGTGATGTCAATCGACCGTGGAATTTAGCCCGCTGTCCACTGAATACGGGTCACGAGAGCAAAGAACCAAGTGCACTCCTCTGACCCACAGGAAAAGTAGAGCCCTAAAAAGCTTTGGCCCTACTAAAATGTTCCTTCTGCCAGGCAATGTCATAATGGGCTATTATGCATACCCAGTCTTCTTTCCGGATTGACAATCTCTGGTCTTTTTGATTGGAGTCCTCTGTCAGAACTCAATAGCTCAGAGGGGGGAGATCGCCACACTAACATGGCTTAGAATGGTGACCTCTCAGGTGTTTTTTCATTCAGCCCGCTGGGTTGAACAGAAAAAAAAACTTGTAACCAGCCTTGGTGTTTGACGTCACTCACTAAGGCCCCTTTCACACTGGGGCGGTTTTCAGGCGTTACAGCGCTAAAAATAGCGCCTGTGTAGCGCCTGAAAAAAACCGGCCGGAGGGCTTTCACACTGGAGTGGTGCGCTGGCAAGACAGTGAAAAAAATCCTGCTAGCCGCATCTTTGGAGCGGTGAAGGAGCGGTGTATTCACCGCTCCTAAACTGCTCCTACCCATTGAAATCAATGGGACAGAGCGGCAATACCGCCGGCAAAGCGCCGCTGCAGCTGCGCTTTGCGGGCGGTTTTAACCCTTTTTCGGCCGCTAGCTAAAACTACGGTAAAGCGCCGCTAAAAATAGCTGCGCTTTACCGCCGACGCCCGCATCGCCCCAGTGTGAAAGGGGCCTAAGCCCTTGTACACACGGTCGGACATTCCGACAACAGAATCCGTCGGATTTTGTTGGACGGATTTTGTCCAAAACTTGTGTTGCATACACACGGTCGGACAAAGTTGTCGGAAAATCCGATCGTACGTAATGTTATGACGTTATTACGACGGGACTACGTTCAGGCTAGTAGCCAATAGCTTTGGTCTAGGAATTTGATCTGAGCATGCGTGGCACTTTGTCCGATCGGAAATTCTCTACACACGATCGGACAAGGTCCGATCGGATCATGTTGTTGGAAAGTTTTATAGCCCAGCTCTAAAACTTTGTCCGTCAGATATTCTGACGGAAACAGTCCAATGGAGCCCACATACAGTCGGATTATCCAACAACACGGTCCGATCGGACATTTTCCGTCGGAATGTCCGACCGTGTGCACAAGGGCTAAGACTACAAATCCCATCATGCCCTGGCATTTGGTGGGACTGTGGGCGTGTGCAGCAAATCAAATTCCTGGCCTGTCAATCTAACTATGCAGCACAATGGGCAGATCAGACCAGGTGTCCGAGACTCCCAGGTAAGTGCTGACGTAATCACTCTCCATTTACGAAGAACTACAGTGGGGAATATACAAGACTGGTAGCCAGGGGGATAGAGGGCTCAGCGGTCACCGGCCTAATGATCAGGATATAAGGAGAGCGGAAAGCTTTTCATAGAACAAAGAAGGCTGGGCTTCTGACTGACAATGGGGTCTGAGCATTGTAACGCCTACAAAATGTTAAAAGGTATAGATGCGCTTGTATACATATATATCCTAAAATTTGTGTCTGGAGTTCAGATTTAAACTTTCCACTATGATCAAAATTTAGCGCCACATGCTACTGTATAGTATGCTGTAGCCCTTAAGGAAGAACACCAGCGAAGGTTTAAAGCCTTGAAATAACTGATACAATCCTTTATTACAGGCCATTTGTTTTACCTTTTATTTCCTCCAATCTTTTTTGAAAGCTCTTAACTCCATTCGAGAAGGCAACCTTCTACCCAAAACCCTCTTTGCACAGGACCTTGAAGATGCATCTACAGTTGTGTGAAAAAGTATGTGCCCCCTTTCTGATTTTTATTTTTTTTTTCTTTGCATATTTGTCTCACTTAAATGGCTCAGATCACCAAACCAATGTTATTATTACACAAAGATGACCCAAGTAAATACAAAATGCAGTTTTTAAATGACGGTTTCATTTAAGGCAAAAAAGCTGCCCAAACCTGCCTGGCTTTATGTGAAAAAGTAATTGCCCCTAAACCTAATAACTGGTTGTGCCACCCTTGGCGACAACAACTGCAATCAAGCTTTTGCGATAACGGAGTCTTTCACATTGCGTGGAGCAATTTTGGCCCACTCTTTGTAGAATCGTTTTAATTCAGCCATATTGGAGGGTTTTCCAGCATGAACGGCCTGTGTAAGGTCATGATACAGCATCTCAATTGGATTTAAGTCCGGGCTTTGACTAGGCCACTCCAAAACCTTTTGCTTTGTTTGAACAATTTGGTGGTGGACTTGCTGTTGTGTTTTGGATCATTGTCCTGCTGCATAACCCAAGTGCACTTGAGCTTGGGGTCACAAACTGATAGCCGGACATTCTCCTTTAGGATTTTCTGGTAGAGCTCAGAATTCATGGTTCCATCAATTATGGTAAGGTGTCCAGGTCCTGAAGCTGCAAAGCAGCCCCAGACCATCACGCTACCTCCACCATGTGTGACTGTTGGTATGTTATTCTTGGTATGAAATGCTGTATTGGTTTTATGCCAGATGTAACTGGACACACACCCTGCAAAAAGTTATTTTTGTCTCATCAGTCCACAGAATATTTGCCTAAAAGGCTTGAGTATAATCCAGAAGTTTTTTGGTAAATGTGAGATGAGCCTGTGTGTTCTTTTTGGTCACCAGTGGCTTTGGCCTTGGAACTTTCCCATTGATGCCGTTTTTGCACAGTCTTTCTTATTGTTGAATCATGAACACTGATCTTACCTGAGGCAAGTGAGGCCTGCAGTTCTTTAGATGTTGTTCTGGGTTCTTTTATGACCTCCTGGATGAGTCGTCGTCGTGCTCTTGGAGTCATTTTTGTAGGCCGGCCACTCCTGGGAAGGTTTCCCACTGTTCCAAGTTATCTCCATTTGTGGACAATGGCTCTCCCCATGGTTCACCGGAGTTTCAAAGCCTTAGAAATTGATTTGAAACCGTTCCTAGACCGATACATGTTCAATCTTTTTTGTTTCTAATCTGTACTTGATTTTTTTTTTTTTTTAGAATGTGGCATGATGTGTGGCTTTTTGTGATCTGTTAGCGTGCTTCACTTTGCCAGACAGCTTCTATTTATGTGATTTCTTGATTCAACAGGTCTGGCAATAATCGGGCCTGGGTGTGGCAAGTGAAATTTAAACTCTGCTTTCCAAAAAATTGTGGTTAATTACAGTTCCTGATTCAGCATGGGAAGGGGCAATTACTTTTTCACATAGGGCCAGACAGGTTTGAACAGCTTTTTTCCCCTTTTAATAAATTAAATAATCATTTAAAAACTGCATCTTGGATTTCTTCGGGTTATCTTTGTGTAATATTAAAATTTGTTTGATGATCTGATTCATTTAAGTGTGAGAAATATGCAAAAATTAATAAAAAATCGGAAAGGGCCAAATACTTTTTTGCAGCACTGTATATGCCCTATATACTGCCCCATATCACTACTCCATGTAGACAAAATTTTTTTTAAAAAAAGACACAAGTCCTTCAAGTCCAACCTATGTGTGTGATTACATGTCAGTATTACATTGTATATCCCTGTATGTTGCAGTCGTTCAGGTGCTTATCTAATAGTTTCTTGAAACTATCAATGCCCCCCGCTGAGACCACCGCCTGTGGAAGGGAATTCCACATCCTTGCCGCTCTTACAGTAAAGAACTCTCTACGTAATTTAAGGTTAAACCTGTTTTCTTTTAATTTTAATGAGTGGCCATGAGTCTTGTTAAACTTCCTTTTGCGAAAAAGTTTTAACCCTATTGTGGGGTAACCAGTACGGTATTTGTATATTGAAATCATATCCCTTCTCAAGCGTCTTTTCTCCAGAGAGAATAAGTTCAGTGCTCGCAAACTTTCCTCATAACTAATATCTTCCAGACCCTTTATTAGCTTTGTTGCCCTTCTTTGTAGTCGCTCCATTTCCAGTACATCCTTCCTGAGGACTGGTGCCCAGAACTGGACAGCATACTCCAGGTGCGGCCGGACCAGAGTCTTATAGAGCGGGAGAATTATCGTTTTATCTCTGGAGTTGATCCCTTTTTAATGCCAATATTCTTTTTGCTTTGTTGGCAGCAGCTTGGCATTGCATGCCATTGCTGAGCCTATCATCTACTAGGACCCCCCAGGTCTTTTTCCATCCTAGATTCCCCTAGAGGTTCTCCCCCCAGTCTATAGATTGCGTTCATATTTTTTCCACCCAAATGCATTATTTTAAATTTTTCCACATTGAACCTCATTTGCCATGTAGTTGCCCCCCCATTAACTTGTTCAGATCTTTTTGCAAGATTTCCACATCCTGCGGAGAAGTTATTGCCCTGCTTAGCTTAGTATCGTGAAACATCCACCAAGATTCTTTCCAAATGGAAACCTTATGAAGGGCTGACATGACCCTGTCACCTGGTATGCTGGGGCTGACGAAAACGATAATAAAAGTGTAGGTTGTATCCTTGCAGAAAGTGAAATAAGGACTCTGGATGACCGTTTTCTCTGTTTTTTCATAGACCAGATCCATAACGGTTAGATTTGAAGTGAGTGTAGCTCAGTTCTGTGAATAACTAACAAATGTTTCTCCTTGTCTTTTGGTTTCAGGTGATGGAGGGAATGATGTGAGCATGATCCAGGAAGCTGACTGCGGGGTGGGCGTAGAAGGAAAGGTGAGAAGTTCCATCAATTATTATTTTATAAACAGATCATCCAATAACTGTGTGGGGAGGTGCAGCGTGGTGTGGCGGCAGTAATTCCAGTCTCCAGTTCCCAGAGAACACAACTTGTATTAATGCATATTCCAATAGTTCGCAACAAACTTGATGGTAACGCATCCGATCTGGAACACTCATGGCAAGCAACAGCAATGTGTAGCATAGCAAGTCTCAGATGTCCCAACAATGTCTGTCTTAAGGGTTGGAATGCGGTCTGACTGGTCCAGGCCCAAATGGGGAGGTCTCCAAAAGGATGACCTGTTCCTATCATTTCCCTACTCGTCTAGAACTTCTACCTTCTGCTAATCTTTGTCCCTGTCAAGCGGGTGCAAACATTACGTGGACCAGCACAGGATAACCCTTCCGACTACCAGCAATGCTCCGTTATTTGCTAGTGTCCTAGGGGGAGCCACAATTTTTTTCAGCTCTACTGTGTAAAAGACCAAACCTACATTTTATTCTTCAAGACTGCTTCAGTCAACGCTTTTCTTCACATCACTTCTACATGTCTCTTTGATTGCGGCGATCTGGAAAGCCCATACTTAGTCAGGCTTTTTTTAGAGTTCAACTTTCAAATCCAGCTGGACTGGATGTTATGGGGATAGCGTGGAAAGTGACCTTCAGGCACTGCTTTCCACATAAAGCCCTTTCCAGGCTCCATTCTGGTAACTCCTTTAGCTGCTGAGTACTTTCCAGGTCCAGAGCCATTGGCATTATCTAAGCGACTTCCCTGTTCCCAAAGACTTGCCCTGTGTGTAGGCTGATCTAGCTGATCACCAGGAGCTACCTCATTTACTTAGGTTACTGAGTGCCTTTGAAATTTCTGCTTTCCATCAAAGAGTTTAACGCTTTGGTACTGAGAGCACCAACATCATCCATTGAATGAAGTGCTGAGAACTCACACTTTTTCCCACAACTCAGGAAGCATCTCCCCACTGCTGTTCCTGCTTGCAAGAGCCACATAGAACTCCAGTCTTTGGTCCATTTCTGCTGCCTGCCTATGGTGCCTGTAGCTAGTTCTGGTTCTGACCTTCATCCGCTTTATAATGTCTGACTGCAACTTACGGAACAATCCCGCTGCACTGGGTGTTTTTGGTTGACTCTCTGTTAACAACTCCTGTGCTGTTTGTAGCACACCTATTAATGCAGCTGACGTTTTCAGCCTGGAATCATGTTGCCCTCTGTTTCTTGTTTCTAAAGTTTTCTCCAACTTTGGAGTCTTTTCTACCTCTTTTGGATGTGGCTGGCTCCTTTGACCTCTTGCCTGGCGTTTTTTACTACACCATCCAGTTGTTTACACTCCCATGCCTTTCCTTGCAGATTAGGATTGAGACTTTTTCTTCAAGCCAAACCCAGACACTTTAGCGCCGCACAGTACATTTTTTTTTTTTTTAGTTTTAGTATACACTATAGGATTGTAACAGACCTGGGACACCTTTTGGGCTCTCCAAAGAGAATAGTAACGCGGCACACATAATGCCCCCTCACCCTCCGGTCAGGCCCTGTTCTGACCCACATTCCTGTCTGACACGTTGTAAGGCTGGCCGCAGGCCAGCCTGGATTTGTAGGAGGAGCCTGAGAGGGCTATTTAAACCTCCTCCTCTGGCAGGGCCAGTGTCGGTAGGTTTTCTGGGTTCCCACCCACCCGTTCCCCAGTTTCATACATTCTCATAGTATTTTGTTCTTATTCTTACATTCAGGGTATGCCCTCTTCTCAGGCATACCGACCAGCTAGGCCAAGGCACACCTCAGGCCTTGGTTCTTAGGAGTATCGCATTTCCCGCTTGAAGACTCTGACTACAAATGATTCAAAACCTGGACTGTCCTGGTGAATCCTGGACAGGTGGCAACCCTACTGCAGATTCTGTATATTATCTGTCCATGGCTTTAATGGTCTGAGTCCTCAGCTGCAGAGACTAATTCTGAGCCCCTCCAGTTTTTACCCAATGAACTTGCATCTAAGCAGTCATAATCTTCTACCATTACTTTCAGATTAAAGGAGCCGGTTTCAGGTCCTAATGATGCGGTGCACACCAATCTGAAGTTAGTTTATTTCCAGGTCTTCCTTTATGGAGATTGGAAACACCCTGATAAGATGCTTATTTTGAAGGACTTTTATTTTAAGAGGACTTTGTAAAAAAAAAAAAATTCTGCTCCCAATGTGGATTCAGCAGCATGCACCTCAACAAACTGACCACAATACCGGTGATAGATGCTCCTGTCTTTAGGGACCCAACCTATAAATGATTACAAGCCCTCTCTGACCTGCACCATATCAAAATTTGCCAAATCCTCAGACAAGTCTTCATGTGCATGAAGGTGCGCCCCCTTTTTACCTAAGTGTGTGCTTGAGTTTTTGTTTTTTTACACATTTGCAGACACCTGGACAACTTGCATCTTGTATGCCTGGGTATGAGTGGTGGTTTTAAAGGGCTATAAGCAGTAGTTTTGCTCCTTGCCTTCTCCTTGGTTTTTGGTTTCTTATCTCAAACCTTCCTTTGTCACTAGACAGATTAGCAGATCCCCATCGAGTCTATTCTGGTCTTCCCCATCGAGTCTATTCTGGTCTTCCCCATCGAGTCTATTCTGGTCTTCCCCATCGAGTCTATTCTGGTCTTCCCCATCGAGTCTATTCTGGTCTTCTGGATCAAGGTCTCATTGCCCCAGTTCCTGT
>NW_027507789.1:215603009-215808009 GCF_037356315.1 Lithobates pipiens | reverse complement strand
AAATCCCTGCTAACATGGAATCAGGTGGACCTCCTATGGACAGAAGCTTCTCCTCATAGACTCAGATGGGTCATAAAAAAAGCCAAACAGAAATCCATCTATTTGACTATCTTTTTAATTAAAGTAGTCAACAGCATCTGGTAAGAAGACATCTATTTTCTTCACAAGTGGGGTGTCCTTTTTATGTCCATAAATTCTTGGTGAAGGGACATTGTTTTATCACGTTATAGAAGATCCCAGCAGGTGTTCTGTTTTTGGATTCAGAAGAAGGCTTTCACTAAAAAACCCACTGCTTTGGACTTTTGGATTTATACTTATTTTGTTATTTGTATTTCCTTTGTTTTGGGTGTTTGCACCTAATTGGGACTTCACCTACTATTGTTGTTCACTTTATTTTGTTTGCAACTTTTTTTGGTATATTGCAGTTTTTTGTGATATGTTTTGTACCATTTTAGATAGTATATGATCACTAGTCTCACATTCTTTATTGTTTGATATTTGGTCTAGCGCCCCTTTTATGAGTATATTTACAGATATAGTGAATGCAGGCTCCTGGGTTTAGTAACACTTAGCCCTTGTACATACGGTCGGACATTCTGATGGAAAATGACCGATAGGACCGCGTTGTCGGATAATCGGACCGTGTGGGGGCTCCATCGGACTGTTTCCTTCGGAATATCCGATGGACAAAGTTTTAGAGCTGGGCTATAAAATTTTCCGACAACATGATCCGATGGAACTTTGTCCGATCAGAATTCTCTACAAACGATAGGACAAAGTGCCATCAGCAATAAGAACCTGACAGTTTTGCTATTCCTTCCCTACTCTAAATAACATTAAAAATCTTTTTGGCTTTAGATACACGTTAATAGCTATCCACTATGCATTGAAGCTCTAAGGTAAATCTCATCCATCTCACTAGCTGCCCACAAATTGGGAAGTCATAACATTCTGTTTCTTCTAAATACTTAGTACCCAACACTGCTTTACGTATTGCTCTGCAGAAAATAATAATAATATACCGACATTGAGAAATGCTGACGATGCTCCCACTCTGCACATTTACCTTTTTAATACTTGGGTCAAAATGGTGACATCCGTTTTTTTTTTTAAATTGGTATTTTGGCACAGCGTGGTCCTATAGAGCTTAGAGACCAGCGCCCACAAATAGTCAGTTTTGTAAACAGAAGGAAACGGTACAATCGAGGTGGTGACAGGGGGGCGGTATGCGATGACTAATACAGTTTAATAGAAGGAAATTCTTCTTTCAAACAATGTTCTGCAGAATAAACAAACAGTCGCTGATCTAGATGTGAGCACACCAGGAACTGCTCGGCTTTACGTAACTGAAGGAGAACGCTCTGACCTTGGAGGTCGTCCTCTGATAATAAGCCGTTCAGATTTGTTTAGGCGGCACGGATCCTTGGCTGATCAATCTGAAAATGCAAAAAAAAAGTTATTCGCTGTTACTAAACAGTCTGCAAGTTATGAAGTGGCCCAAAGTGAACCTGTCATTGGACTGATATTTGATTGAGCTGATAAGTGTCTATTAGGGAAGCACCGATACCATTTTATTTATTATATATATATATATATATATATATATATATATATATATATATATATATATATATATATATATATATATGTGTGTATGTGTGTGTGTATATATATATATATATATATATGTATGTATATGTACCCGCTGATGCCTGCCACAACTGTCACATTAGTTGTCATCAATGGTACAAAGCATTGAAAAGTTACACTAAATGCTCGGCTTGCGATTAACGTGGTTTACGAGTGTTTCGCAATGCTTTTTTTTTTTTTTTTTTAAATCTGACTCAGTTTGCGAGCGTCTCCGAGTGGCCATGGAGCTTCTCCGAGTGTTTCAGTGTCTCCGGCACCCCCCCCCCCAATCTCTGGCCACAAGTGGTACTGCATACACTAGCAGTGTCACTGGAAAAGATTATCTGTGCACATGCTCAGATACCTGAAACTGATACCTTCAGGCTCGGATCTTTCATCTGTCAGTGGTATTTCCCGACTGACAGCTGAAATGTCAATAAAAAAATTTAAGAAAGCCGGCAATTATCGGTTGTTAAGGTGTGGGGCTTCCGCGTCCTTAACAACCGATGAAGCATTCAGCTGTCAGTGGGGTTCCCCTGTTGACAGCTGACGTGTAAAGGAAGTCCCGGCAATTGGAGCTGTCGGGGAAAAAAAAAAAAGCAGCTGGATAACGTCTTATCAGCAACATTGCTCAGCTGCTGAAACAAAAAGACACTGAGAAACACTTTCCGAGTGTCTTCGAGCATCTGAGTGGTCTCAGAGCTTCTCAGAGTGTCTCCGGCACCCCCGCACCTCTGGGCACATACACTACTGAATACACCAGCGCCCCCGCACCTCTGGGCACATACACTACTGAATACACCAGCGCCCCCGCACCTCTGGGCACATACACTACTGAATACACCAGCGCCCCCGCACCTCTGGGCACATACACTACTGAATACACCAGCGCCCCCGCACCTCTGGGCACATACACTACTGAATACACCAGCGCCCCCGCACCTCTGGGCACATACAGTACTGCATACACCAGCGTCCCCGCACCTCTGGGTACATACAGTACTGAATACACCTGCGTCCCCGCACCTCTGGGTACATACAGTACTGAATACACCAGCGCCCCCGCAACTCTGGCCACATACAGTACTGCATACACCAGCGCCCCCTGCACCTCTGGGAACGTACAGTACTAAATACACCAGCGTCCCCGCACCTCTGGCCACATACAGTACTGCTTATACCAGCTCCCCTGCACCTCTGTCCACATACAGTACTGCATACACCAGCGCCCCCGCACCTCTGGGCTTATACCAGCGCCCCCGCACCTCTGGCCACATACAGTACTGCTTATACCAGCGCCCCCACACCTCTGGCCACATACATTACTGCTTATACCAGTGCCCCCACACCTCTGGCCACATACAGTACGGAATACACCAGCGCCCCCACATCTCTGGCCACATACAGTACTGAATACACCAGCGCCCCCGCACCTCTGGCCACATACAGTACTGAATACACCAGCGCCCCCACACCTCTGGCCACATACAGTACTGAATACACCAGCGCCCCCGCACCTCTGGCCACATACAGTACTGAATACACCAGCGCCCCCACACCTCTGGCCACATACAGTACTGAATACACCAGCGCCTCCGCACCTCTGGCCACATACAGTACTGAATACACCAGCGCCCCCGCACCTCTGGCCACATACAGTACTGAATACACCAGCAGTCACTGTGGAACGAATTATCTGAGTTTCCATTGATTCCTATGGGGAAACTCGCTTTGCTATACGAGTGCTTTGGATTACAAAGCATTCTTCTGGAATGGATTATGCTTGTAATCCAAGGTACGACTGTATTTACAAATTAAATGCATTTTTTTTTTTTTTGTCCTTTTTTCAATGCAAAATATGTAAATGTTAATTAGGATGATTAGCATAAATTAGTGTTAAATTACAGATCCTGGTCCCTTGAAGCAGATTAAACAGCACAGTGCTGGAGCTACTGTGCTTTTTCTGGTCTCTAGAAAGATCGGGTTCAGGTAAGTAAAAGGGGGGGCTCTGGGGGGCTGCTGCCCTACAGAAGGTTTTTCACCTTAATGCATAGAATGCATTAAGGTGAAAAACCTTGAGGGTTTACAACCCCTTTAAGAGTTCCTTTCACTTAAACTAAGGGGCCAAGCCCAACCCCTGAAAAACAACCCCACACCATAATCTCCCCTCCACCAAATGATTTGGACCAGAGCACAAAGCAAGGTCCATAAAGACATGGATGAGCGAGTTTGGGGGGTGGAGGAACTTAACTGGCTCGACCCGATAGACCTCGACCCGATAGACCTCGACCCGATAGACCTCGACCCGATAGACCTCGCCCCGATAGACCTCGCCCCGATAGACCTCGCCCCGATAGACCTCGCCCCGATAGACCTCGCCCCGATAGACCTCGCCCCGATAGACCTCGCCCCGATAGACCTCGCCCCGATAGACCACCTTTGGGATGAATTAGAGCGGAGACTGTGAGGCAGATCTCACACATGCTCTTCTGGAAGAATGGTCACACATTCCCATAGACACACTCCTAAACCTTGTGGACGGCCTTCACAGAAGAGTTGAAGCTGTTATAGCTGCAAAGTGCGGACCAACTCAATACTGAACCCTACGGGCTAAGACTGAGATGTCATTAAACTTCATGTGCGTGTAAAGGCAGGCGTCCCAATACTTTTGTTAATATAGTGTATGTGTGGCCTTGTTATAAAAATAGGACAATACATTGGTTTAACATAAGCCCCTGTGCTGGCCTCGGCAGAATGAATGCAAGTGTTATATCAGTGAAATGAATCGGTGGACAACACAAGTCCATCACTCTACAGCCGCCTCTGCACAATACAGTTTATACTTTCACCCTATACTTCCTCTCATGAGATTATGTAGCATTCACTCATCATTGTTCTGCTTTCCGCTAACATTGACCTTAGGAAAACTCTACAAGCCCGATCTGTACAGAAATTAACAATACGGGGAGGGGGGGTTGATTTACCAAAACTGTAGAGCGCAAAATCTGGTGCAGCTGCGCATGGTAGCCAATCAGCTTCTAGCTTCATCTTGTTCAATTAACCACTTAAGGTCCGCCTCACTCCGATATAAGTCGGCAGAATAGCACGGCTGGGCACAAGCACGTACAGGTACGTTGCCCTTTAAGAGCCCAGCGGCGCACTCACGACCCGGTCCTGAGCTCCATGACCGCGAGACCCGATCGCCGACGGTGTCCCGCGATCGGGTCACAGAGCTGAAGAACGGAGAGAGGTAAGTGTAAACAAACCTCTCCCACATGCTTCCTAGTGTGGCTGTCACTGATCGTCTCTTCCCTGTCATAGGGAACGACGATCAGTGATGTCACACGCCAAGCCACACCCCCCCTACAGTTAAAAAAAACACACACGCACACATAACCCCTACACTGCTCCCTAGTGATTAACCCCTTCACTGCCAGTGACATTTTTACAGTAATCAATGCATTTTTAATCGCACTGATCACTGTATAAATGACAATGGTCCCAAAAATGTGTCAAAATTGTCCGATGTGTCCGCCATGATGTCGCAGTCGCAATAAAAATCGCTGACTGCCGCCATTACTAGTAAAAACAAAAAACTTATTAATAAAAATGCCATAAAACTATCCCCTATTTTGTAGATGCTATAACTTTTGCGCAAAACAATCAATAGACGTTTATTGCGATTTTTTTTATTTATTTATTTTTTTTTTATGTAGAAGAATACGTATCGGCCTAAACTGAGGAAAAAAAGTTTTTTTTTATATATTTTTGTGGGATATTTATTATAGTAAAAAAGTCAAAATATTGAATTTTTTTCCAAAATTGTCGCTCTATTTTTGTTTATAGCGCAAAAAATAAAAACCGCAGAGGTGATCAAATACCACCAAAAGAAAGCTCTATGTGTGGGAAAAAGACGCCAATTTTGTTTGGGAGCCACATCGCACGACCGCGCAATTGTCAGTTAAAGCGACGCAGTGCCGAATCGCAAAAAGGGGCTTGGTCCTTTACCTGGAAAATGGTCCGGGGCTTAAGTGGAAGCTGATTGGTTTCTATGCAGAGCTGCACCAGAGTTTGCACTCTCCGGTTTTAGTAAATCAACACCCCAATGTGTACTGTATAGATCTATTGTAAGATATGGGGGGGGGGGGCAGATATAAATCGGAACTCCAGGCAGGGACATACATTATTAATGGAAACAGAGAAATTGCTGCTCTACACCTCTCTAAAAGAAAGCTGCTGGCACTGAGCAAAGCCCAAACAAATATTGTCTCAAAACTGCAGCGCGTAAAGGTGTGTATGAATAAGTGATATAAACAAATGCTGTAAACTCACACCAATAAACAAAGCAAAAATGCATAATAACATAACATAGAAGTCCAATCACTAAGTAAAAAAAAATGTGAAAAACAAAAAAACTTTTTGAGGCTGATGTCCAATAAGACAACTGCGATAAATTCCTTAAAGAGGAAGTAAAACCCTGATAGGTTTTACTTCCTCTTTTGCTCGCTGCTGCAGCCTGCAAATGAAAAGCATAATGGGCTAGTATGCGGCCACTTACCTGAAAAAGAATCCAGCGATGTCCCCTGTGTGGGCAGCGCCCATCTTCTGGCCTCTCTTCCTTCTGGGCCGCCGACTCCAGCTCTGATTCGCCGGAGCCACGTGACGCCTCTCCCACGCATGCGCACGGGAACCGCGACTAACGGCACAGGCTAGGGAAGAAACGGCGCTTGGTTTGGTTTTTTTTACCGCCGTAGGAATTTTCGGCGGACTACAAGTGAAATATCTCCTAAACAGCGCACGTTTAGGAGATATTTCCACTACCTATAGGTAAGCCTCATGCCCCATACACGCGGTCGGACATTCCGAGCACAAAATCCGTCAGATTTTTGGAGATATTTCCACTACCTATAGGTAAGGCCCATGCCCCATACACGCGGTCGGACATTCCGACCACAAAATCCGTCGGATTTTTTTTCAGACGGATTTTGCCCGAAACGTGTCTGGCATACACACGGTCACACAAAGTTGTCGGAAAATCCGATCGTTCGGAACGAGGTGACGTACAAAACGTACGATGGGACTACGCAGAGGCCAGTAGCCAATAGCTTTCGTCTCAAAACTTTTTCCGAGCATGCGTGGCACTTTGTGCGTCCAAATTCTGTACACACGATCGGGAAAAAGTCAGACCGGATTTTGTTGTCGGGAAAACTTTTTCCATCGGAAATTCCGACAGAGAAAGTCCAATAGAGCCCGCACACGATCTGATTTTCCGACAACATAATCCGATCGGACTTTTTCCGTCGGAATTTCCGACCGGGTGTATGGGGCATAATTCTAGGCTTACCTATAGGTAGAAGTCCAAAAAGTGGGTTTACATCTCAAAAGTGACCGTAGGACACATTCAACACAGGATAGGCATTTGTCCGATGAAGAATTGTAGATATATACTTCTTACCAGACAGGATGGACCCACCTCTCATACGACAGTGAGTCAATAAGGCTTGCACTGACCAAGGCCAGGCGGTCATCGGAGGAACACACTCTAGTACGGATGGAACCTGCAGAGGAGTTGCTCTTGGAATGGAGATGTTGGCTCAATCACCGGAAGTCTATCACGGTTAAGCAAGCCAAAGGGATCCTCAGGGCAGATGTTCTCAGGGTCTCAAGTGGAGGAGCCAGGAACCAACGACCAATGATGAAATTATCGCATTACCCATGACACAGAAACAGAAAAAATTAAAGATGTTTACTCTTGTAAAAATTTTTACAAATGTCTGTAAAGGATGACTGTATAAAAAGTGAAAACGGACAAGATGAGAAGTAAAAGCAATGTGGGGAACAACCCAACGCGTTTCAACCTAGTGGCCTTCAACTGGGGCAAGGATGACCTGCACAATATGGAGCTTTTTTTCTGTTTTTGGTCTCGTCATTGGTTCCTGGCTCCTCCATTTGAGACCCCGAGAACATCTGCCCTGAGGATCCCTTTGGCTTGCTTAACCGTGATATACTTTCAGTGATTGATCCAGCGTCTCCATTCCAAGAGAAACTGCTCTACAGGTTCCATCCGTACTAGAGTGTTCCTCTGATGACCGCCTGGCCTTGGCCAGTACAAGCCTTAATGACCCACTGTCGGATGTCCGGTAGTATATATCTACAATTTTTCATCAGACAAATGCCTATCCTGTGTTGAATGTGTCCTACAGTCACTTTTGGGATTGCATCATTTCACTTTTCATTAAGGAATTGATCACAGTTGTCTTATTTGGATATCGGCGTCAAAGTTTTTTTTTTTTTTTTTTGTTTTTTCTTCTTTTTATTTCACGTTTTTTTTTTACTTAGTGATTGGATTTCTATGTTATGATGTTATGCATTTTTGCTTTGTTTATTGATGTATGTTTACAGCATTTGTTTATATCACTTATTCATGCACACCTTTACGGTGCTTTTCTCTGCGCTGCACTTTTGAGGTAACACCAATTATTAACGCTGTGTATACGTTAATACATCGTTTGGACAATCTGACACCACTAACTGACACTTTTGCAGTAACCTGTGACACTAATGCATTGATCAGTGCTAAAAATATGCACTGTCACTGTACTAATGACATTGGCTGGGAAGGGGTTAAACATCCAGGGCAATCAAAGGGATTAAATGTGTTCCTAGCCAGTGTTTGTGTTTTACTAATGTGTGCTGCCTTTTACTAGGGGAAGAGATGGATTCTAGCCCCTGCTTCGCAGGAACATCTTTTTTCCCCTGTCAGAACGGGGACCTGCCTTGCTTACATAGGCCGATCCCTGTTCTGTGTAGTTTAGCAACGATCAGCGAGTGCCAGAGGACATTGAGTGTATGACGCCCCCCCCCCCCCCCCCCGCAGATCAGCTTCTGCTGTAAATCGTCACAGCAGAAGCGGCACTCCGGTGGTGCACACGTGCCCCCTGCAGGCGGAACTGTATATATACAGAGCTGCTGCCCTGTAGCAGCAAAAGGATGGTCAGGAAGTGGTTAATTTAAAATGTTTACTCCTCGCTAAGAACGTTTTTTTTTTTTTATTTTGTTTTTTTTTTATCACGTTGTTATGGGTAACGTTCCACTTCAAGTCCCTCTTCTGAATAGAGAGGTTTTTCTGCAGGTTCTACCCGTAATGCCTCAAATATATAAATGCTACAGTATATAAATTGACAGTATTAATGACTGTGGATGCCTAATGGTAATCAATAGTAACAGCAATAATAATGATCAATATTGTGTATGTAACTGTGCTGGGGACATTAGAGTGAAAGCTCTGCTGCCTTACAGACACTTGTGTTCAGTGTTCTCCATACAACACTGCGGTATATGTAAGAGTCATGCAAATGTATATTAATAATAGTGTGTGAGTGTACTCGGGGATATTAGAGTGTAAGCTCCTTTGGTACAAAGACATATGCGACTGGTTAAGTGCTGTAAAACACCAAAGACCATGTCCGAGCAGTATGCACATAATGCTGATTATGTAACCGTTCTCATTTCAGGCCGTATTCTCCTCCGTGTTTTACTTTGCCTCCGTTCCCCTCTATCAAGGATTCCTCATCATCGGGTAAGTACATGATTATAGGAGATTGACAGTTTCCAGGTGAGCTGTAAGATCATTTCCGGGTGTGGCCAGATGGAATCCCTGACCTGTATAGCAATGTCACTCATTTCCTCTTTACTGACTGGAGAAATGAAAGTTAAAGTGGTTGTAAACCTCCGACATAAAATATGAACAAAGCATCTCCCTCTATAGTGTGTACTTGTCTCAATCCAGAGTACAAAGTGTGATTTCTGTCTGCTGTCTCCTTCCTCTGCTATCAGTGCGAGTCACTTCTGACATGTTTGCCTGACACTAAGAGAAAAAAAATAGTGACAGGGGAGGTGAGGAAGCTCCAGCACACAACATGTGATTGACAGCCTCAGCTCTGTTCCTGGGTGCTGTGTGAAGGAAGGTAGGGGTGTGTCCCTTCTCACCAATCGGCTCTCAGAGCTCTCCTCATTGAGCTCTGCAGAGTGTAACTTCAGCTCACTGCCCGCTTCTTTTCTTCTGATCTCTGACCAGCTTATAAATTCAGCACTTTGAATGGATGTAGAGGAGAGAAGACTGCAGATAAACAGACACTACTTATGTAGGAGGATTTGCTTAATCTCTGGGTATCACCTGAGGCCAATCACTTCACTGGGTCTATGTACGGGTTTACAACCACTTTAAAGCGGGAGTCCACCGGGACTCCCCGTTTTTTTTTTTTTTTTTTAAAAGCCAGCAGCTACAAATACTGCAGCTGCTGACTTTTAAATAGTGACACTTACCTGTCCAGCGCGCCCGCGATGTCGGCACCCGAAGCCGATCGCTCGCTCGGCTGCCGGGTCCCGCCGCCATCTTGGGTATGGGAATCAGGAAATGGAGCCTTTCGGCTTCATTTCCCGGTTCCCTACTGCGCATGCGCGAGCCGCGCGGCGCAATCCGGACGGTCCCCGCTGCCTCTGGGAGCTGTGTGTTTCCCAGCAGACAGCGGGGCACTTGCTGAAGGGGGCGGGCGATTGCGGAACGGGGGCGTAACCTACGCCCGTTCCGCAGAGAGCTAGCCCGGAAGTGGGTGCAGTTACCTGGATTATCCAGGTAACTGCACCCCCCTCCCCCCTGAAAGGTGCCGATTGTGGCGCCGGAGGGGGGGGGATTCCGATGAGCGGAGGTCCATTTTAGGGTGGACCTCCGCTTTAAGAGAAATTTTGGCTGGGTCTCTGGTGTTGCTGAGAGTAGTAGTGTTAGCAGTAGTAGTATTTTATCTCGTGATGATTTTCTCTTCAACAGTCAGTTCACAATCATAGATATTTCTATTTTCATGAAATAACTATTTAATCCATCAAAGCCTATTTTTCATGAAAGTTTATTCATTTTTTTTTTCTTCCCTCTTCCCTTTTTCTTCTTTCTATTTCTTTTTTTCTCTTTTTCTTTCTTTCTT
This sequence comes from Lithobates pipiens, assembly GCF_037356315.1. Classification (NCBI taxonomy): domain Eukaryota; kingdom Metazoa; phylum Chordata; class Amphibia; order Anura; family Ranidae; genus Lithobates; species Lithobates pipiens. The sequence continues at coordinate 215,797,402 of NW_027507789.1, read as the reverse complement.
TCTTTATTTCTTTTTTCTCTTTCTTTTTTTTTTCTTTCTTTCTTTTTTCTTTTTTTTCTTTCTTTCTTTTTTCTTTTTTTTCTTTCTTTCTTTCTTTTTTCTTTTTTTTTTTTTTCTTTTTTTTTTCTTTCTTTTTCTTTCTTTCTTTTTCTTTCTTTCTCTTTCTTTCTTTTTCTTTCTCTTTCTTTCTCTTTCTTTCTTTCTTTCTTTCTTTCTTTTTCTTTCTTTCTTTTTCTTTCTTTCTTTCTTTCTTTCCTTCTCTTTCCTTCTCTTTCCTTCTCTTTCCTTCTCTTTCTTTCTTTCTTTCTTTCTTTCTTTCTTTCTTTCTTTCTTTCTTTCTTTCTTTCTTTCTTTTTCTTTCTTTCCCCTTGGATTAATAATTATGTTGGATTTTGAAACCGTATTATTGTATTTTTGCTTCAATGTGTATGATGTCTTGTTGTGTTTTGTTTGTTATTAAGAAATGTAATAAAAATATTTGTTAAAAAAAAGCTAGCCACAGACAGATGGTAATTCGGCCAGTTCAGAAGGAACCAGACAAATGTCAATCTGCATGTGGCCCTCTCTCCCTGTTCGACAGATGTTAAACATTTGATCGATTTCTGTTGAATGGACAAGCTAGAAAACGTTTGTTGATATCATCGGCTGCAGCCGCTGATATGTGTATTATGAAAGCGTTGGGTCCCACTGTCTGAATACAATGTCCTGGAGGGGGGGGGGGGGGGGGGAGATTCTTTATCCACCTTGATTGCGTAGATGGAGGATGCTGTCGGTTGTTTTTTTTTTTTTTCGTTCATCTCACTTTCTGGAAAAAAAAAACGGCCAGCTTAACCACCTCCTGACCACGCTATAGCTGAATGACGGCTACAGCGCGGTTGGCCACTTCTGTGAGGGTGTCATATGACGTCCTCCCGTGGATGCGCCTACTGCGGGGCGTGGCTGTCGCGTTCTGTGATCGCTGTGTCCTTAGGACACAGTCTTGGAGGACGTCGCTTCCTGTCCAGGAAGAAAAAAATAAATACATTTAAAGTGAAGGATCAAAATAAAAAATGTTGATCCTTTTGCTTTTAAAGGTAAAGAAGAGATTTGGGGTCTTTTTGACCCCAGATATTTTATCGGAAAGAGGACCTGTCCTCCTCATTTCGATTACAAGAGATGTTTACATGTAATATGAATAAAAGTGATAAAAAACTAAAAAACTAAAGAGACAGCATAACAAAAAATGAAAAATTGAACCCGCCACTGTCCCTCATCTGTAACTCTAAACGGGTAACCTGTAAAGGCGTTTAAAGCGTCGCCTATGGAAATTTTTAAGTACTGTAGTTTGTCGTCATTTCACGAGTGTGCGCAATTTTAAAGAATGACATGTTGGGTCTCTATTTACTCGTAGCGTAACATCATAAAAAATTGCAACAATTGCCATTTTATTCCCTAGGGTCTCTGCTAAAATATATATATAATTGTGTGTGTGTGTTTGTGTGTATATATTATTATTATACAGGTTTTATATAGCGCCAACAGTTTGCTCAGCACTTTACAACATGAGGGCAGACATTACATTTACATTACAATTTGGTACAAGAGGAATCAGAGGGCCCTGCTCGTTAGAGATTAAAATCTCTAAAAAGGAAGGGGCAATTGATACAAAAGGTAATAACTGTGGGGGGGATGAGCTGATGGAGGAAGTAAAACAGTGTTAGAAGCAGGATAGGCTTCTTTGAAGAGAGAGGTTTTCAGGGATCGTCTAAAGATGGATAGATTAGGGGACAATTTTATTATATAATGTTTGGGGTTTATAAGTAAATTTCTGGCAAAAAAAATACAGATTTAAACTTGTGAACAAAGTGCCAGAAAAAGCCCGGTTGGCAAGTGGTTAATCGCTAATTACTCATCTTAACACCATAAATTGCAATGATTGCCATTTTATTCCCTGGGGTCTCTGCAAAAAAAATAAAATATATATTTATTTATAATATAATGTAATGTTTGGGGTTTATGATTAATTTTCTAGCAAAAAATACGGATTTTAACTTGAAACATGCCAGAAAAAGCCTGGTCGGCAAGTGGTTAATCACAAAGGAAAATCTACATGCATTTATCCTGTTTCTACCACCCCTGAGGCCTTTCTATTCTCTCACTATGAAATGATCAACCTCATGGAGGAAGAGATGACATATTCTGCAAAAAAAAAAAAAATGAAAAAACGTGAAAATTTTTTTTTTTTTTTTTTTTTAGTCTTTGTTTAAAAATGGACTAGGGTGGTACATCCTGTGTTTAAAAACCCCGACTCTGACTTTTTCAGTCGGTCTACAACAAGATAAATAATGACGATGAAAATGCAGAAATCACATCAGACAATAAACATGGTTTTTGCTTTAATCCACTGAACATATGTGCAATCTGCAATGTGCATCACACAGCTTCCATAAATTCAAAATGCATCTGCTTGCGGATTAAACGGCTCCGGTCACAAATAAACTCAAGCAATAATTTAAAAAATCTTATTTATCAACCTGTTCTTGTTAACCTCTTGTCATCCACGTAACACATATTGTGCAATGGAAAGGAGAGCGAGCCTAAACACTCCTCCTATGTCCCACACATTAGTCCATGGGGCTGAGGTTTCTGAACTATCACAGGCAGCTCCTGGTCTCTGTTTATGATCGCATAGCTCCCAACTGTCCTTGATTTGGAGCAATGTCCCTCTGTCCCCCTTTCCTCCTCATTTGTCCCTCATTTTGGTCTGATCCATATAGTTGTATATCAAATGCACTTTTTAAAAAAGTGTTTTCCAGCTCTAAACCTTTCCTCCAATGTCTAACTTGCTGCATTTGCAATTTTTAAAAGCCAATATAAAAGGAATAGTAGGGGTAAAAAAAAAGCACTTGTTGATTTAATTAACCTTTTTTGGGTGTTAATGCTCCTTTAAGGGGGTGTGGCAGGGGGCGTGTCCTATGCCTACATACATTTGCTAGTAGGAGTCCCTCATTACCATCTCAAAATGTTTAGAGGTGTGTGATTGTGGGCAGGCGGGTGGGCTCCCAATCATGTGACAGCCAATCACTGTTATCATGTGATTGAGAAGTCTATCTCACCACCTGACTACCGGGAGGAGACGGAAAGAGATACTTTTGAGGTTCTTTAGCCTTTTAGAAAAAAAATAAAAAATTCAGCAACTACAAATACTGTAGCTGATGACTTTTTAATAAAGGGGCACTTACCTGTCCCGGGATTGAGCAGCATCCTCACCTGGGCTAGTTTTGGTGTCCCCGGTGCCTGCATGTTTTAATGTGGGATGCAGGCTGTGTGACTCCTTACAGCTTTTACAGAGGAAGTATACGGGAACAGGTGGACTCGAATGTCAGCAACAATGAGTCTTAAAGGCGAGGATGCCGAGGATGCCGAGGATCGGCAGATCAACTAAACTCCAAGGAACCAAGGACCTCCAAACACGACTCCAAAGGGTGTTGTAGACCGTCACCAAACCGGACCTTGGATGTTCAAAACACCAAGGCTGGAACTTGGGCACAGAAGGTTGGGCTGACATTCGAGTCCACCTGTTCCTGTAAGAGTAGATATACTTCCTGTGTATATGGTTGAAGATGCACCACCTTTGATGCCCTCACTGCCGGACAGTGCCAGTGTATTCCATCTTTGATTAGCCGCTATTTGGTGGCGGACTCGCATTGGTCCTTTTTAGGACCTTCACAGGACTTTTCCACATTTACATTATTTTCGCATGATCGATTTCTGCATTTCTGTATCATTCACCTACATACGGATATATGTTTATTCTTTAGCGCTACATTTTATACCGTTCACTTCTCAGCATTCTTCTCATATTGTTCATGTAGCAGCCTTTTCACTTTGTTTTAGTTAGCGCAGTAATATTTTTATTCCCTTTTTACAGTATACAACATTTTAGGTAATTGTGCTTTTACAACCCTGTGTAACAGCCCGGGGAATTGCCCTTTTTCTGTTTCAGCGTCACTTTGCCCCATGCACACAAGGCCAGCTCCATAAAGACATGGCTTGGCTAGATGAGTTCAGTGTGGAGATTTTCGCGTGTCCTGTACAAAGCCTTTGTACTGAACACCTTTTGGGATGAATTGGGACACTGATTGTGAGCCAAATCTTCTCGTCGAAAATCGGGACCAGACCTCACAAATGGGCACAAATTCCCAGATGAATTCAAACTCCGGACTTTTGTGGAAAGCCTTACAAGGAGAGTGAAGGCTGTTATGCCCACAAAGCGAGGCCAGCACCATATTAATGCCCATGATTGGGGAGGAATGGGATGTCCAACAAGCTCATTTAGATGCGACAGTAGGGTGTCCACAAACCGTTGGCCATATAGTGTACCTAGAACCATTAGTGAGCAAGCCCAAAGCAAAGATGATGCTGAATATGAAACCATGCTAATTAATAATGCTAATTAATAAAATAATAGTTCAAGTAAACCCAGATCTTAAAGTTAATTTTCACTGTAAGCTTTTCATGAGCCTGGAGTGATGAGAAACACTCTCGTTCGCTTTGATGATGGTTGAATCTGTTTTTGGCAGCACTAACCTGGCTGGGAAGTGAATGAATTACTGTGGAGTATTTTTTTCTTTACATAAAAAAAAACATTTTTTTTTTTTTTTTTTATGTCCAACATTTAATTGGGAAGGAGTTTGAAGGCCATAAAAGGATTAATTGCTTACTATTTTCATATCTCTTTATTCCACCCTTCCTGACCGGCCTTGTACAGTATCACAGTTCGTGGCGAGGCCAATCCACCCTGCCTACTTATTTCAAAGAGTGCAGGCCTTTGAATCCGCAGACCCTAGGGACCTTTTCGTGATGTAATCAGGATAAAGAATGGGCCTTTGCCTTAACCCTCCCCAGCTCACGCCGCTATTGTGCTGTGGGATTTCTCTCAGGAAAAGCCACACATGTGAGTCACACAAGGCAAGAAAAGATTTAAAATCTGCATTTTCTCTTTATTATTATTATACAGGATTTATATAGTGCCGAACAGTTTACACAGCGCTTTACAGTATAAAAAGGAAACAATACAGTTATAATACAATAAAATACAGGAGGATTAAGAGGGCCCTTCTCAGAAGAGCTTACGATCTAGTATGGTGGGGCAGGTGGTACAAAAGATTGTAACTGTGGGGAATGAGCTGATGGAAGTGGTAGAATATTGGAGACGTGGTAGGCTTTCCTGAAGAGATGCGTTTTCAGGGATTGCCTGAAGGTAGCCAGAGTAGGGGATAGCCGGGCAGGTTGAGGGAACGAGTTCCAGAGGATGGGAGAGGCTCTGGAGAACGAGCATGGGAGGAGGAGACTAGAGAGCTTGAGTGTAGGAGGTCTTGAGAAGAGCGGAGAGGACAATTTGGGTGATATTTGAAGACAAGATTGGTCAGATTAGTCAGATTTTATCTTTATATTCAAGGTTTGTGCAGGATCGGAGTCATGAACCCGTGCCTGGCCCTTGCTCATGAACATGAGTTCACAACACGTTTCTTCCTCATTTGGATCCATGTTATTTTTGAATACACAATTCAGGCGTGTGGATGTTTTGATAAACCACAATGTCCAAAACTTCCAACTCGTGGCATTCTGCTGTGAAAAATGGAGATTTAATAGGTTACGGACAATTTCTCGGGCAATTTATTAAGCAGGATTCACTTCTTTCTGGAATCTTGTCTTCCTTCCAAGGTGCCTGTACTGCCTTGAAAATGCATCCCTTTTACGCTTCACCTTTTTTTACATGGTCCTTGTTCGGGAAATCTGTTAAAGGGTGACAACAGCTTGTCTCTCAAGTGTGCTCTGACATTGTCACAGGGTCAACATGTTTTCACTTCTGCAAGGCAAGTTTCTGAACTGGCTACCTTTTTAACCTGCCTTAAGACCCTTTTGAGGCCCAGGCCTTCATCTTATGTAAGGTCGTTTTTGCATATTGCTTCAACCAGGATCTCGTTCTCCATTCTCTCTGGCTCCAGTAAACAAAAAAAAAAGTTCAGTTGGATATGGTTTGGGGTGTGAGAACCTATCTCTTTCAGAAAGACTGCTTTCCCTTTTGTCATCCAGGATGGGCTACTAGATTTGCAAATTTTCTTGGGCTTTTTAGCATTAAGTAAGAACCTAATAGTCATTTGTAAAGTCCATTATAACCTTCTACATCAGAGGTCTCAAACTGGCGGCCCTCCAGCTGCTGCAAAACTACAAGTCCCATGAGGCATTGCAAGGCTGACGGTTACAAGCCTGACTCCCTGCAGGCAGAGGCATGAAGGGACCTGTAGTTTAGCAACAGCTGGAGGGCCGCCAGTTTGAGACCCCTGTTCTACATGTATCTTTGAAATTGGGGCACTGTGTATGAGCAGGACCCTTCCTGAACATCTTCATTTAATGGGTCTATATTAGAACTTTTCATCAGGGTATGGGAGTTCTTGGTCAGTAGATAGGCTGAATGTTTTTCCAAACTAGTTTCTATGCCGTAAACCAGGGGTCTCAAACTGGCGGCCCTCCAGCTGTTGCGAAACTACAAGTCCCATGGGGCATTGCAAGGCTGACAGGTACAAGCATGACTCCCACAGGCAGAGGCATGATGGGACTTGTAGTTTTGCAACAGCTGAAGGGCCGCCACTTTTTGACCCCCTGCTATAAAGAAACCGGGGGGAGGGGGGGGCGTTTAGAATTGCATTTAGACAAATAGTTCTTTGATCCTGGTCCAGATGTGGCCCATTGCTAGCCTTTTCCCGGCCCTTGGGGCACTATTCCTCTCACCAATATGAGGCACTATGCCTCCCACTGACACCAAAGGTGGGGCACCATTTCTTCAACCGATAACTGTGATTGGATACTATTTCTCCTACTAATAGGGACACTACTCCTACTCCTATTGACCACCAACCCTGAGGCCATATTTTTTCTCACCGATGCTGGGCCCGGGACATTTTCTGCCCACGCCACAATTTGGTCCTCCTAAAGTCTGAAGGACTATAAACTGGCCCTTTGTTTGAAAAGTTTGTAGATCCCTGCTGTACGTCATAGAAATTCATACGCCTTTTTTAGGTGTGTGTGTGTGTGTGTGTGTATGTGTGTGTGTGTGTGTGTGTGTGTGTCTGCTTCGCCAGTGTGCCGAAAGCAAATTCTGTCTACAAGCTTCTTCCACGGTACCATTTCATTCCTTCATCGTAAGAATAAATAAAGCCAGGTGATATCATCACCCTTGGCTAAGCTAATTCTTCATGGTTCCTCAAGCCATTTTGAATTGACACCAGCAGTATTTACTGTAAAATCCTTTTTTTTAGGAGTCCATTTAGGGAAACAAGTCCAATTGTTTTAGTGTTAATAATGGGTTTTATGATCCTGCTCTTGGAGATGTTTCGCTACAAAACTGAAGGATGCTGATAGTAGAAGGGGTTATCCTGGGCTGGCCTGCAGTTTGTCTGCCATTGTCCAATCCACCTGTAGGCAGCAGCATAACCCGAAGGTGAAAGATTTCCGGTGCCCCTCAAAGAACTCCAAATAATGGGAAATACAAAAAATATATGCCAATTTTTTAATGATCTGTGCTTTAGAAATTAAATTTTCTTCGGTGCAGGTTTACATCTACTATTCACTTGACCCTCCCTCCTAGATTCTAAGTGCTAACGAGTGGGGCCCTCTGAATCCTCCTGTATTGGAATTGTCCTGTCTGCCCTCATGTTGTAAAGCTCTGCGAAAACTGTCGTCACTACATTAAATCTTGTATAGTAGTAATAATAATTACTCGTGCATTAAGGCCGCCCCCTCTCTCCAGCTACCCCCTCTCCCACCAATGGTTGGATTCATGCATTGCATGAATCTATGGCTGCCGCTGCTGCCACCCCCTATTCAGGTGCCTGGCCCCTTTCTGGGCGCAGGGCGCCTGAATTACAGCGGGAGGGGGGGGTGTGCTTGAAGCACCTGATTGGAGCCATAGGCTCTAATAGGCTTTAAAAAAAGTGACCTGCGAGCAACCAGCATGGCACTCAGCTGTGTTAGAAAAGCGAATGACTATTCGCTTTCCTAACATTAAACCGCCTCTCCGCCAATCAGGTGCTCGGGTCTGTTACCTGTCACCTGATTGGCTGAAACGGCAGGCGCCGCTATTGGACGCCTATCAGGAGGAGAGGACGGGAGATGAGGAGGGCAGGAGACGCATGGAGGACCTCGCTTGTCACCGTCACCCACTGCCCCACCAAGACAGGGTAAGTGCCGGGCAGACAGCAGGCGGGGTCACACTGGCGGTGTTGGGTGGGCACACTGGCGGCATTTGATGAGCACCGTGGCAGTTTTTTCTACCTGATCCCACCCAATTGTGTGACGATAGCAGGGGGAGGTTGAGTGTGCTGCCTCTAACCCCACGAGTGGGGAGGGGGGCGATGGGCACAGGTGGCTGCTTTTACTGGGCACAGATGGCTGCTTTTACTGGGCACAGGTGGCTGCGTTTGATGGGCACAGTGGTGGCATTTGCACCCTGATCCCACCCAATTATTTGACGATAGCGGGGGGGGGGGGGGGTTGTGTGTGCTGCCAGAGCCTCGAGCCCCGAGAGTGGGGGGCGGGGCGATGGGCACAGGTGGCTGCGTTTGATGGGCAGAGTTTTGTTTTTTGTTTTTTTCAAAAAAAAAATTACGCCCCTCCAAAAATTTTGAGCACCAGCCGCCACTGCTGATAAAATAGAGATAAATAAAATAGTTTTGAAAGTAATTATTCCATCATGCAGCTGGCTTATCAAACTGGACAGCTTGAAATACCATTTTGTATCCAATAAAACTGCTCTGCTTTTGCTTAATCAAAATGATACAGACAGCAGATTTCTGTACAATGAACTCCAACTCTTGCCAAGTATGGATGGCGTAACATGTATGAGTGAAGTGAAATAGGAGGGGAAGCGTAGCGTGGGTGTGCGGAAACCCATGGTAACCAGAACACAGCAGTTCAAAACAGACCGAGGAAGCACCGTCTAGGTCCGTGGGCACCACTAGTGCAAGCATCATGCTGCTAAATGAGTTTACCTGAACGTACCGGAGGCTCCTGGGTCATCAGGTCATCAATTAAAGTACAACTTATTTTTTTTTTTCTTCTTCTAGTTTTGCAGAAAGCGGAGATGGATTACAACCCCTGTCCATTTTTATTGCTGTCTGTGCCCCCAATAAGGAGATTCACCCTATATCTCCTGTTTACCATTTTCAGTGAAAGTAAAGAAAATCCCAAACGTTGGGTTGTGCCCAGAAAAGTAATAGAGGGGGAATTCTTCCACTAGTTCTGTGGGTCCCCAGGGGATTCCCTAAATTTGCAGGGATTTCCTCTCACTTCCTGTTTGGCTTTGGGATGGTTGGTGAAGAGAAATCTTAAAAATGGGACATAGACCGGAACCTTTTGATAAATGGCCTTGAAGGAACAAGTGGTAAATTTTTCTCGCCTATACTGTATGTTTGATGGACTAGGAATACTGTACACTGTTAAAAATAATGCCGAGGTCTTTATGCTGCACTGACCGCTCAGGAGGAGCTGCTGTACTAACTATGTGATGCTAGTACAGCGATCTCCAATGTTGTGTTGGGGTGGGGGGCAGCCAGAACACTCCAGCGCTCTCAGCTCTTGGCTGAGAGTGCTGATCGGGAGCCGATCGGCAGACCTTTTGTCAGTCATGTCCCTTTTGACCAGTAGCTGGCAGGGCGGCTGGCTTCTGTTGGACTGGCTGCAGAACACAGGGGCTGAATGTCGGCCAGTTTCTACTGAACCAGCCGATGCTGCCCGACATTCGTCCCGTGTGTGTGTGTGTGTGTGTACTAGGCTTCATACAACTGTACAGGAATATGTGATCTAACAGAATGTCTGTCCCTGCAGATATTCCACTATCTACACCATGTTCCCGGTCTTCTCCCTGGTTCTCGATAAAGATGTCAAGTCCGAGGTGGCCATGTTGTATCCCGAGCTATACAAAGATCTACTAAAGGTACGCAATTCATTCATGAAGGTCTTTAATGCCCCATATGCACACGGTCGGACATTCCGACCACAAAATCCGTCTGATTTTTTTCAGACGGATTTTGGCCGAAACGTGTCTTGCATACATACGGTCGCACAAAGTTGTCGGAAAATCCGATCGTTCGGAACGAGGTGACGTTACAAAACGTGCGACGGGACTACGTAGAGGCCAGTAGCCAAGAGCTTTCGTTTCCAATTTTTTTTCTGACCATGCGTGGCACTTTGTGCGTTGGAATTCCCTACACACGATCGTAAAAAGTCCGATTTGGATTTTGTTGTCGGAAAATTTTAGATCCAGCTCTCAAACTTTTTTCCGTCGGAAATTCCAACAGAAAAAGTCAGATAGAGCCCACACACGATCGGATTTTCTGACAACATAATCCGATCGGACTTTTTCCGTCTGAATTTCCGGCCGTGTGTATTGGGCATTAGAAAGGTTGCGGGGGTACAGACCTTTTCTGATCCCCCGATCTATCCACAAGCTCTGCCAGAAGCAGTGCACAAACAGGCTTGTATTTAATAAAGTGTAGTAACCCATAGCAACCAAACTGCCTTTCTGGCTGCTACAAGTAACTAAATATTTCCCTTGTTATCTTTGCTCATCTAATGTCCTCCCAACAAGATGGACCTCATCCAGTGCTGGGCACAGCAAGCTTTTTATAAGGCCGGGGTCACACCATTGCGAAGTGAATGCGGATTCTCCGCATCAAATTCGCTATAGCAGGAGATTTTGACCGGCTCTCTATGGAGCCGGTTCACATATCTCTGGTGCAGATTTTCACAGGAGCCCTCTTGTGCGTCTTTTGGTCCGTTTTTTCAGATCTGAATTCAGCCGAAAATTCGGGCTGAAATCGGACCTGGACGCACCGGACCCCCTGCTGCATGCAGCGATGGTGTGAACCCAGCCGAAGTGCCGTTTTGGGCTCCGTTTCCATCTGCACATTGCAGTAATGTGTGATCTTTGGTGTGTTGGCCACCCCTATGCACTGTTAAGCCTCGTACACACGATCGGATTTTCCGACGGGAACTGTGTGATGACGGGCTGTTGGTGGAAAATCCGACCGTTTGTGCGCTCCATCCGACGGTTGTTGTCGGATTTTCCGCAAACAAATGTTGGACGGCAGGTTTATAAATTTTCCGCGAACAAATGTGTGTTGTGGGATTTTCCGAGCGTGTGTACACAAGTCCGTCGGACAAACGTCCAAAGTACAAACACGCATGCTCGGAAGCAAGGACGAGCCGGAAGCGGTCGGTCTTGTAAACGAGCGTTCGTAATGGAGAATTAACATTCGTGACGCGGCAAATGATGAAATCTGGAAATGCAGCGCACAATTCTCTTCTTCTTTAATGGGATAATAATGAAGCTGCTTTGCTGGTGATACTGATGGAGTTGTTGCAAACTAATTCTGAAAGGCTTTTTTTTTTCTAGTGATATCAAGAATAATATTATGCTTTTTTTTTTTTTTTTTTATTTGGGCAAGTTACCACGCACCATTATCCCGTAGTTTATAAGATCAAAGACACAGCTATTGATTGGTGTCCCTTGTTAATTTTACATTGTATTTTTTTTTAAATGTAACTGCCTACTAACAAAACTGTTATTTGAAGTAAAACACACAGCCAAGTATTATTCAACATAATTTTTTTATTGTGCATTAAAAAAAGAAAACAAATAAAATTAGACATGCTGTCTGCCAATAGAACGTAACCAAAAAGTGTATTCTATGCATCCAAAAATATAACAAATCAAATCGTTATTATTCAACCAAAAAATAATGTCAAAGCAATAACTCCAAGGCCAATAATTATCTCCTCTGATTCCACAACATGTCTGATTGATGAACGGCCGTTCAGAAACTAACTGAAAAGCGCAAAATGAAAAGCGCAAATCAACACTCACCAAACTTCTACTAACACAAAATTAGTAGAGGGAGCCCAAAGGGTGGCGCTAAAGAGCTGGAAAACCACGCATTACATCACTACGTTCATATTTGTTGGCCGACAATTCCTTGCCATTTTTGTATGCAAGACAACGCCCTTCGGACAAAAAGTCCACGGTTTTGTTGGCCAACAAAAATGATTTAATTGGCCAACTGTTAGGCTTTCTTCTATGCCATTTTGTTTATGATTTTGTGCTTATGCCATTTTCTCCGGCCAAATGTTACAACCATAGAAATGCTGCGTGCATTCTTGCTTACTAAATACAAAAACAAAATGCAATTTTGGTGCCTGGGGTTTAGTTATAATAAAAAATAAAATAAAAAAAAGATACAGCTGAATATTTTCAAACATGGATATGGAGATATCATACCTTCCTGACTATATCTCTTTATATTCCAGGGACGACCATTGTCCTATAAGACATTCCTCATATGGGTCCTGATCAGCATTTATCAAGGTACGTACAGTCTCTCCCCTCAGGATCTACAACACACGTGTCAAACACAAGGCCAGTGCACATTTTGCATAGCGCACCCGTTAACCCTGCACCCTGTACATAGCGCACCCGTTAACCCTGCACCCTGTACATAGCGCACCCCTTGACCCGGCACCCTGTACATGGCGCACCCCTTGACCCGGCACCCTGTACATGGCGCACCCCTTGACCCGGCGCTCTGTACATGGCGCGCCCCTTGACCCGGCGCTCTGTACATGGCGCGCCCCTTGACCCGGCACTCTGTATGCAACAAACTTCTGAACCCTGCACTCTGTACATAGTGCACTCCTGAACTCTGTACGTAGCGCACCTCAGATACAGATGCCTTTGAGGGCAACCATACTGCTGGTGCAGCCTGCGTTGAAATAGATTTTGACCCCCTGTTCTAGCAGAATCTATTACTTGATGAGATCTGAATTATGAAAAATAATTTGCCCAGGGCTGTTCCAGTAACTTTCTATCTTTCTCCCCAGGGAGTATAATCATGTATGGTGCTTTGCTGCTGTTCGAGTCTGAGTTTGTCCACATCGTGGCCATTTCCTTTACATCCCTGATCCTGACCGAACTGCTGATGGTGGCACTGACCATCCAGACGTGGCATTGGCTGATGATCGTGGGGGAGCTCCTCAGTCTGTCCTGTTACATCGCTTCCCTTGTGTTCTTACACGAGTTCATAGGTGAGAAACATTTTATATAAATCTCAGCAATCCCAGGAATACCTGTTTATATTGTGCTTATATATCCGTCTTCTGTTCTCTGTGGCCCCATAATGCTCTGTGGCCAAGCAGGATATGTATGGGAAAGGAAGAGGGGGACTTGATGGACTTGTCTTTTTTTTTTTTTTTCAACCTCACCTACTATGTAACTATAAGTAAGACCAGTGGCGGCCCGAGCACTGTGGGCGCACGGGCGCCGTCCCCCCATCCATGCGCCTGGCCCCTTTCAGGACGGCGGACGCATGGATTCCTATGGCAGGGGCGGGAGGAGGTGGTAATTTTTGAAGCACCTGATTAGAGTCAGAGGCTCTAATAGGCTTCAAAATAGGGTGGGCTCGAGGCGTGGAGAGTGCGCCCTGATCACAATTGTGTGATGATAGCGGGGGGAAGGTTGAGTGTGCTGCCAGAGCCTCGAGCCCCGTGGGTGGGGGGGGGGGGGGTGGACACAAGTGGCTGCATATGATGGGCACAGTGAGGCTACAATTGATGGGCACAGTGAGGAAGGTCGAGTGTGCTGCCAGAGCGTGGGGCGGGGGGGGGGTCAGTCGGTGGGCACAAGTGGCTGCGTATGACGGGCACGGTGAGACTGCATATGACAGGCACAGTGAGGAAGGTTGAGTGTGCTGCCAGAGCCTCGAGCGTGGGGGGGGGTTGGTCGGTGGGCACAAGTGGCTACGTATGATGGGCACGGTGAGGCTGCGTATGACGGGCACAGTGAGGCTGCAATTGACGGGCACAGTGAGGAAGGTTAAGTGTGCTGCCAGAGCCTCGAGCCACGTGAGTGGGGGGGGGGTCAGTGGGCACCAGTGGCTGCGTATGACGGGCACAGTGAGGCTGCAATTGACAGGCACAGTGAGGCTGCAATTGAGGGGGGGGGGCAGAAACAGAAAAATACTGCCCCCCCCCCCTCAATTGCAGCCTCACTGTGCCTGGCAGCACACTTTACCTTCCTTACTGTGCCCGTCAATTGCAGCCTCACTGTGCCCATCATACGCAGCCTCACTGTGCCCGTCATACGCAGCCTCACCGTGCCCATCATACGCAGCCACTTGTGCCCACCGACCAACCCCCCCCCCCCCCAAGCTCGAGGCTCTGGCAGCACACTCAACCTTCCTCACTGTGCCTGTCATACGCATTTTGAGCACCAGCTGCCACTGAGAAGACACTTGACTGATTTGCAATGGCACCCACCTATTCTCAATGTGTTACCCCTTTAAAGAACAGTTACGTAATACATTATAAATAAGCTTGTAAAGGAGTTGAAGCGGAACCAAAGGCATTTTTGAAAACAAAACTTACAAGCAGGCGGGCTATTTATTGCAAAAGAGACTTGCAGTGTCTCTTGTGCAATAAAATAAACCAGTCAGTCTTCCGTGGCATGTTAACATGTTAACCGAGTGGCATGTGTGCCACTCGGTTTATATCTCTGATGTGGTTCATGTGTGGCGGGGGTGACTGACTCCTTTGTATGTGTAAATATTCAGTCATCCCGTGCTGGCCAATGAAGATGGCTGAAGATTGGCACCCCTGAAGGAGTCGGGGAGAAGATGCCAGCAGCAGCAAGGGACCCCTTGTGGGCTTCGACTGTTAAAGAGGAGGTAAGTATAGTGAGTTTAGATCCACTTTAATAGAATTCATAGGCAACTAGCTAAAAAATTCTAGAGCATTATCTTATATGAAGCAAGATTGTGTCATCACTCTTATTTTGAAAAAAAAACAGCTCCTGGCTCCCCCCCCCACACGCACACACTGAGTGGACATCATAGCAAGACACTTGCTATGAGGGCACTTGTTTGGGTTTGTTCCTGAGCTTTGTGTGTCCATAGACACACAGTGCATCTCGGGCCCACCCCTCACTTCCTCCTCACTGGCTGTGAATGCCGCTGCTGTTTCTGAACCCATGATAAGGGAGAGAGCGAAGAGAGTTCTTGTGCACATTGCTGGATTGAGATTGGGCTTAGGTAAGTATAAGGGCGTTCCGCACTCCAATGTTTTATTTTTTTTATTTTTTTTACCTTGGTTCACACAAGTGTGAATTGCATGCGGGATTTTCCGCATCCAATTCGCACAGCAGGAGATTGTGACCTGAATACAAAGATGCTATAAACCGGCCCACCTATAAAAGCACCGCTCCGTGCTTAAGATCTAAGCAATTAAGGTCTCTATGTAATAGACGATGTCACAATAATAATTGTACAATCAAATGCTGTAAAGCAGCCGCTAAAAAAAAAAAAATCAATACAATATAAAGAAAACAACACTAAAAAATACTCCCAACTAAAAGAGTCCTTGATAATTTTGTAGCAGCGCTCTTGTCAAATCATAGAAAATGGCAAGCTTCCATACAAAGTTCATATATGGGACAATGGTGCAGAGGAGGTCAATAGTGACTTGTGCTGTGATTGGTCATAAACCAAACTCCATCCACCAGACACTTCACCACGGGAGGGGATCTCCCCTTTGGGGGTGCACTCACCACATAAACTCATATATTGCGCCTTTAGTCAAAAACGGAATCTCCACCGCTCCACCAGAACTTTAGTACACTGTGCAAGGCTCCACTATAATCATGTGAAAAAATGAATTGTCCACATAGTGTGATACTGTATACTGATTTAAAAAAAAAACATAAACCCCCTTACAAGATATACGTACTAAAAACAAGTTATTATGAAGCAATAATAAAGTGCTTATGCAAGCGTGATCACCCGGCCACCGCTAATAGTACAGATGGGACGTCTGTGTACGTCAGCCCTTCAATCTACTTCCTGGTTGTGCAGCGTTCCGGGTGATGCAGGGGGGTACAGGTATGTAGTAGGTACAGTGGCGAATGGGGGGGCACAGGTATGTAGGAGGTGCAGGGGGCACAGGTAATTAGTAGGTACAGTGGGGAACGGGGGGGGCAGGTACGTAGTAGGTACAGTGGGGAACAGGGGGGCACAGGTATGTAGGAGGTAAAGCGAGGAACGGGGGGGGCACAGGTATGTAGGATGTACAATGGGGAACGTGGGACACAGGTATGTAGGAGGTACAGGGGGGAACGGGGGGGCACAGGTATGTAGGGGGTACAGTGGGGCGCAAGTATGTAGTAGGTACAGTGGGGAATGGGGGGGGGGCACAGGTATGTAGGAGGTACAGTGGGGAACAGGGGGCCACAGGTAAGTAGTAGGTACAGTGGGGAACAGGGGGGCCACAGGTAAGTAGGAGGTACAGTGAGCAACAGGTATGTAGGATGTACAATGGGGAACGTGGGGCACAGGTATGTAGGAAGTAAAGGGGGGCGCAGGTATGTAGTAGGTACAGTGGGGAATGGGGGGGTCACAGGTATGTAGGAGGTACAGTGAGGAACGGGGGGTACAGATAAGTAGGAGGTGCAGGGGGCACGGGTAAATAGTAGGTACAGTGGGGAACGGGGGGGGCACAGGTAAGTAGTAGGCACAGTAACGGGGGGCACAGTTATGCAGGAGGTACAGTGAGGAACGGGGGGGGGGACACAGGTATGTAGGATGTACAATGGGGAACGTGGGGCACAGGTATGTAGGAAGTAAAGGGGGGCGCAGGTATGTAGTAGGTACAGTGGGGAATGGGGGGGTCACAGGTATGTAGGAGGTACAGTGGGGAACGGGGGGGCACGGGTATGTAGGAGGTGCAGGGGGCACGGGTAAATAGTAGGTACAGTGGGGAACGGGGGGGGCACAGGTAAGTAGTAGGTACAGTAACGGGGGGCACAGGTATGCAGGAGGTACAGTGAGGAACGGGGGGGGACACAGGTATGTAGGATGTACAATGGGGAACGTGGGGCACAGGTATGTAGGAGTGTAGGAGGTACAGGGGGTGCAGGTATGTAGTAGGTACAGTGGAGAATGGGGGGTCACAGGTATGGAGGGGGCACAGTGGGGAACAGGGGGGTACAGGTATGTAGGAGGTACAGGGGTGAATGGGATGGCACAGGTATGTAGGCGATATAGGGGGGCGCAGGTATGTAGTAGGTACAGTGGGGAATGGGGGCACAGGTATGTAGTAGGTACAGTGGGGAATGGGGGGGCACAGGTATGTAGGAGGAACAGGGGGGCACAGGTATGTAGGCGGTACAGGGGTGAATGGGATGGCACAGGTATGTAGGCGGTACAGGGGGGCGCAGGTATGTAGTAGGTACAGTGGGGAATGGGGGCACAGGTATGTAGTAGGTACAGTGGGGAATGGGGGGGCACAGGTATGTAGGAGGAACAGGGGGGCACAGGTATGTAGGCGGTACAGGGGTGAATGGGATGGCACAGGTATGTAGGCGGTACAGGGGGGCGCAGGTATGTAGTAAGTACAGGGGGGAATGGGGGGGCACAGGTATGTAGTAGGTACAGTGGGGAATGGGGGGGCACAGGTATGTAGTAGGTACAGTGGGGAATGGGAGGGCACAGGTATGTAGGCGGTACAGGGGGGAACAGGGGTGCAGTGGGGAACAGGTGTCGGCCATTTTTTATTGAACCGGCCGATGTCGCTCCGGCATTTAGCCTGTGTGTATGGACCTTAAACCTCTCCGGAAGGGACACATCCAGGAATAAAACCTTTTCCATACAAACGTTCAAAAAATAAAAATAAAGGTTGTGCTTTACATACACTTTTGTTAGTGCTGGTAATACAGGAATGTTCTCACAGTAAGGGAAGGCAAAGAGCAACAATAATGCACAAAGTGCACCGACCAGATGACAGCCTGATGAAGCCAAAGAGATGACCTGGTTGGGTGTTCTTGGTTGCAGATTTTTTACTTTGCTCTCGGCCTTTTTAGATAATCTTTATTCTTTGTTTCATATTTTATAGTACATTATAATACCAGGCACAGTTTGGTCAGTATATTTTTCTTTTGGATTAAGGATCCCAGTCAGAGTGAAAGAAACCAATCTTTTTTCCCAAGTGTTCTTCCAGGACAGCCCTTGAGAGATGGAGCTCCTCCCATCGACCCAGGAAACACATTGCCACAGTTCAAAAGGCGGTCCCTCAGGTCCCTGGTCAGTCATTTGTGTTTCCTCCGTCGGAGGAACATGTTGCCAGGAACCTGAAGGCCCCTCTCAGGGGCTGCCTGAGAACCTGTAGCCATGAGGGACCGGGTCCTATTCCTTGGCTGCAGTTTTGGGTCCATACCTTTTTTAAACGGCTCGGGTACCGTCCAGCTGATTCGGAGCAGACCCGTTACCCTCCTCCTTCCAGTGCCGAGGTGGCCAGGGGCAGAATGGCGCTGGTTTCCCCCAGGAGCGGTGAGTGGAACCTCCATCTCAGCTCCTTGTTGCGGTGGGGTCGGAGACGCCGAGCGTCACTTCCGGCGGAACCGCGTCATCACTGCGTGCCGAGACTTCCGGTTCCGGGTCTCTAAAGGTACAAGGAGGAGAGGGAGAGCCAGCGCTGTGCCTGTGAAGCCCGACCAGCGTCCAGCAATACCGGACTAGCGGCGGGATCGGGAGCATCAGAGGGGGACCATGGAGGCTATTCCCCAGGATACTCCGGCGGAGACAGGCACCAGCCAATCCCAGGTAGGCTGCTGGGCATGCTATTACTCTGGTGGAGTGGTGGTGTTTGTAGGCTGGGTCCTGTAGTGCCCCACGGTGGCGGTTTACTCACAGTGAGATTGTTTGCACTTGGTGATTGAAGGAGGGACATGGGGCTGACGCTAAGAAATCCTTTGTCTTCTTATTTCAGGCTAAAGATATCCCAAGGGAAGACAAGACAGGCCGCAAAAAGTGTCCTAATTGTGGGAATAGGTTGTCCTCTGGCTCTAACAAAGCCCTATGCAAGCAATGCATTGCAAGCTTGCTTAAATCTGAGGCAGATTCCCCTTTAGCAAAGTTTTTGGGCTCCTTTAAAGAGGAAATGGCGTCGACCTTTAAGTCCCTCCGGGAGTTAATCACTGACGTGGGATCAGCTGCAGCTGCCTCCACGAGTAAAGCAACTATAATCTCTTCCTCACCATGCCTTACAACACCCAGCTCAGGGGAGCCCCGTATGATCAGGGAGCCTAGCCCCACGTTGATTAGCCCCGATTCCTCTGACACTGACTCGGGTCAGGAAGAGGATCAAGTAACATCCAAAGCCTCAAAGTATAGATTGTCTCTTGAGGAAGTAGATGAGCTAATGGGGGCTATCTATGATACGCTGGAAATTGAGGAGGAAGAAACTCAGTTATCTAGACATGATCAAATGTATGAGGCTCTGGGGAAAAAGAAAGCAAGGGTTTTCCCTATACATAAGGTGCTTTCTGACCTTGTCCTTAAGGAGTGGTCTGAACCAGATAAAAAGGTTTTCTTTCCTAAATCCCTTAAGAGAAGGTTCCCTTTTGATGAGAGCCCAGAGGCGGTCTGGAATAAAAATCCTAAACTAGACGCCCCTTTGTCCAAAATCTCAAAACAAGCTGATCTGGCTTTTGAAGATATGGGTCACCTGAAAGATCCAATGGACAGGAGAACTGACATTGTCTTAAAGAGGGCCTGGGATGCCTCTATGGCAGGCTTAAAACCAGCTCTAGCCACTTCTTGTGTAGCTAGAAACCTGGAGTTCTGGTTGTCGCAACTTCAAGAACATTTAAAAGCAGGCACTCCTAGGGGGGAGCTTCTGAAATCCTTCCCTATGCTTTTTAAGGCCACCAGTTTCATCTCTGACGCCTCCACGGACTCCGTAAAATTTGCGGCTAAGTCAGCAGCACTTTCAGTGGCAGCAAGGAGGTCAGTATGGATGAAAACCTGGGGGGGAGACACGGCGTCTAAGACCCGCCTGTGCAGCGTCCCTTTTACAGGAGACTTAGTCTTCGGGCCTGAATTAGACTCCGCCTTAGAAAGGACGGCGGATAAAAAGAAAACCTTTCCCGCAAAAAAGAAAAATTTTCAAAGAAAAATTTTTCGTCCCTTTAAAGAACCCTCTAAACCAGAGAAGAGTTCAATCCCCAAAAAACATTGGTCGGGGCATAAAGGGAAAGGAAAAGGGGGCATACTGTTTAGCCGCCCCAATCAGGATCCCAAACCCCAGTGATGCCAGGGTCCCTGTGGGAGGAAGATTAAGCCAATTCCTTCCACAATGGGAAGAGACAACTTCAAACGAATTTGTCTTAAACATAATAAAAAGGGGTCATGCGCTGGAGTTTCACAGCCGCCCTCCTTCAAAGTTTGTAGTGACAAAACTTCCAAGTCACTCAGAAAAGGCCAGGGCCTTACCCTTACTGATAGGGGAGATGGTGGATCAAGAAGTATTGACACCAGTCCCTATACAGGAACAAGGAGACGGTTTTTACTCTCACATTTTTGTAGTAAAAAAGCCGTCAGGAAGATTCAGATTAATTATGAATCTCCGACCATTGAATCGCTCCATCCGTTACAAGAGATTTCGGATGGAGTCCATTTACTCCATAAAGAATCTCCTGCAGAAAGAGATGTTTATGGCTACCCTGGATTTAAGGGATGCTTATCTGCATATTCCAATAAAGGAGGAATGCCAGAAATTCCTTCGAATGGCAGTACAGATAGACACAAGGGTTTACCACTTTCAGTGCCGAGCGCTTCCCTTCGGGCTGTCATCCTCCCCAAGAATCTTTACCAAAGTTCTCGGAGAGGCTTTAGTTCCACTGAGGCTTCAGTCAGTCTCAATTATTCCCTACCTAGACGATCTACTCCTAACAGCACGCTCGGAGAGTCGTCTTTCTCAGGATCTGGAGTTGACTCAACTCAGCCTGAGTCGGTTAGGGTGGATTGTCAGCCAGGAGAAATCCAAGACAACCCCAACACAGGAGATCCTGTATCTGGGTTACTGGATCAAGTCAGTAGATCAAAAAATTATACTGCCGGAAGAAAAGATTTTGAATCTGTGGCAGAGAATATCTTTTCTTCAATGCAGCCCCAAATGTACAGTGAGGGAAGTAATGTCGGTCTTAGGTCTTATGACAGCAGCCATTCCAGCCGTACAATGGGCCAGGTTCCACCAAAGAGACCTTCAGGGGTTTCTGCTAGAACAATTAAGGGGCAGAGATCTGGAGGAGGAAGTTTTGATCCCCTCAAGGATAAAACGCTCCCTCTGGTGGTGGAAGGACAGGGAGAACCTGAACAAAGGGGTTCATTGGGTCCTTCCTATCACTTCAACACTGACAACAGATGCGAGCAGTTGGGGCTGGGGAGCCCACCTCGGCTCAAGCTGGGTCCAGGACAAGTGGACCTCGGAAGAGAAATGTTTCTCTTCCAACTGGAAAGAGCTAACAGCAATCCTGAGAGCGGTCTTAGCCTTTCACCCCACAATACAGGGTCACCATCTACAAGTCCGTTCAGACAATATGACGGCTGTAGCATACATAAACAAACAGGGAGGTACCAAAAGTCCTCGTTTGATGGTAGTAGCCAGACGCATTTTCCAGTGGGCAGAAGCCAATCTGGAATCCATTTCTGCAGTCCACCTGAAAGGGGAGCTGAACAACACGGCGGACTTCTTGAGTCGACAAAAGATTTCGAACCAAGAATGGTCCTTACACCCAGAGGCATTCAATCTCATAACAAATCACTGGGGAAAACCAGAGGTAGACCTTTTTGCGAACAAAAACAATGCAAAGGTTCCAAATTTTTTCTCGCTAAACCCAGGAGATCGGCCCCTGGCTGTAGATGCCTTGCAAGCTCCATGGTCTTTCAGTCTGGCGTATGCTTTTCCCCCTCTTCATCTCATTCCGAGGGTCCTAGCAAGATTCCTCAAGGAAAAAACCTGTTTGATTCTAGTAGCACCGTTTTGGCCCAGGAGACCATGGTTCACAACGTTGCTACAATTGACAGATTGTCCACCTCTAAGGCTTCCCTACAGACAGGACCTCCTGTCGCAGGGACCTCTTTACCATCCACAGGTCGCCACACTGAAGCTTTCGGCGTGGTTACTGAGGAGGAAATCTTAAAGAGTAAGGGCCTGACAGATGAGGTAATTGCGACCTTACTACAGAGTCGCAAACCAGTCACGAGGGCTATTTACAAAAAAGTCTGGCAAAAATTTAATAGCTGGTTGAATAGCCGTGACATAAACACGGCTAATATTCTACAGTTTTTTCAGGAAGGTGTAAACAAGGGTTTAACCCTAAGTACCATTAAGGTACAGATAGCTGCCTTAAGTGTGTACCTAGATGAACGTTTACAGGAAAATCCTTTTGTCGCTAGATTCTGTAAGGCAGTCGCTAGACGCAAGCCAGTCAGAGTCACCAAAGTCCCATCCTGGGATTTAGCAGTTGTACTAAAAGCTTTCTTGGGGTCACCCTTTGAGCCTATCTCGGAGGCCTCCTTAAGGCTTGTTACATTTAAGACAGTACTCCTGGTGGCAATCACTTCAGCCCGTAGGGTCAGTGAAATCCAAGCCCTTTCCATCAGGGAACCTTTTCTACAGATCCTAGAAGACAGAGTCATTCTAAAGACAGACCCTGGGTTCTTACCAAAGGTAGCATCTAGCTTCCATAGGTCCCAAGATATTGTCCTTCCCTCATTTTGTCAAAATGCAGCAAATGAGAAAGAGGAACGTTTTCATTTATTGGATGTGAGGAGGTGTATTCTAGAATACCTTAAAGTAACAAATCCATTCAGAATTTCAGACTCCCTTTTTGTCCTTTTCTCCGGACAGCGTAGGGGACAGAAAGCTTCAAAAGTAACCATAGCTAGATGGATTAGGCTAGCTATAGCAGAGGGGTATAAGGCCTTGAATAGAGATCCTCCTGAGGGTGTTAAAGCTCACTCCACAAGAGCGTTGTCTGCATCCTGGGCAGAAAGAGCTGGTGCCACCCCGGAGCAGGTATGTAAAGCAGCCACATGGTCAAGCTTTTCCACCTTTACAAGGCATTACCGACTGGACTTAATGTCTAGTCAGGATCAGGCCTTTGGGAGGAAAGTCCTCCAGGCCGTGGTCCCCCCCTAATCTGGTAAGTACTTGGGGATCCTCTCAAGGGCTGTCCTGGAAGAACACTTGGGAAAACTGGAGTTAGTACTTACCGGTAACTCCTTTTCCGGTGGTCTTCCAGGACAGCACGATCCCACCCTTTATTTGATTATAATGATGTACTAATGTTATTACCTGTTATGGTTTATATGTTTTTCAGTTCCATCCTTCGGTTCTTGGTGAATGACTGACCAGGGACCTGAGGGACCGCCTTTTGAACTGTGGCAATGTGTTTCCTGGGTCGATGGGAGGAGCTCCATCTCTCAAGGGCTGTCCTGGAAGACCACCGGAAAAGGAGTTACCGGTAAGTACTAACTCCAGTTTTTCTGACCCTAAACCCCTCCCCCGGATATAAATCACGCAGATAACAAAGTGTTGTTTTGTGCGGTCTCCAATCTGTCAGTCATCGTCTAGTATCACTCCGCACGGCTTGCTCTATCTAAACCCACAAGATGTCTGTGCTGACCTCCCATGACCCCCCATATCCTGTGACATGAGCCAGCCTGCCCCGCGCTTCCCTTAGGGAAAAGACCGCGTGTAACGCACACACCTCGCCACACTCCCCTCGGAAATCAGGCAAACTGCAAATACAGAAGCAATTTTTACCAAGATAAACTTTGTAAGGATTTTTCTGCTTATGGATGAGGTGATTGTAGCTGTAATAGTGCGCTTGCAACAAAAACAACTGAGTAGTGTCCGGATACTTCTTTATTTTTTTATTTATTATTTTTTTTTTATTTGTATTAACATCTAAATTCTCAGTAGAGGACAAAAGAAGGGGCAAAAACGGGTTGGAAAACGCCAACCCCGGGATTTTTAACGGTATACCGTTAAAAATCCCGGGGTTGGCGTTTTCCAACCCGTTTTTGCCCCTTCTTTTGTCCTCTATATAGAATTTTGGGATGTGGTATCCTCCTCTCTTCAATCCTTTCTTCTTAATTTTTCTCATCCAAATTCTCAGGACAAACTTTTGGCGTTTACCCATCCCCCCCCCCCCCCATTCTTCAAAGTCCAAACTATACAGGAGCTTCTCAAAATATTAGAATATATTCAAAAAGTTAATTTATTTCAGTAATTCAATTCAAAAAGTGAAAGTCATATATTCTATAGATTCATTACACACAGAGTGATATAGTTCAAGCATTTTTCTTTTACAGCTAGTGAAAAGGACAAAATTCTCTATCTCAGAAAATTTGAATATTGTGAAAAGGTTGAATATTGTAGACTCGTGGTGTCGCACGCTAATCAGCTAATTAACTCAAAAAACCTGTAAAAGGTTTCCCGGGGCCTTTAAATGGTTTCTTAATTTGGTTCAGTAAGTTACACAATCATGGGGAAGACCGCTGACTTGACGGTTGTCCAGAAGACCATCATTGACACCCTCTACAGGGAGGGTAAGTCACCAAAGGTCATTGCTAAAGAAGCTGGCTGCTCACAGAGTGCTGTATCCAAGCATATTAATGGAAAGTGGAGTGCAAGGAAAAAGTATGGTAGAAAAAAAGGCGCACAAGCAACAGAGATAACTGCAGCCTTGATTGTGAAGCAAAGGCCATTCAAGAATTTGGGGGAGGTTCACGAGGAGTGGACTATGGCTGGTGTCAGTGCTTCAAGAGCAACCACACACACACACACACACACACACGTATCCAGGACATGGGCTACAACTGTTGCATTCCTTGTGTCTAGCCACTCCTGAACCAGAAACAACATCAAGAGTCTTGCCTTAGCTAAAGAGAAAAAGGACTGGACTGTTGCTCAGTGGTCCAAAGTCCTCTTTTCGGATGAAAGTAAATTTTGCATTTCATTTGGAAATCAAAGTTCCCAGAGTCTGGAGGAGGAGTGGAGAGGCACAGAATCCAAGTTGCATGTGGTCCAGTGTGAAGTTTCCATGGTCAGTGATGATTTGGGGAGCCGTGTCATCTGCTGGTGTTGGTCCACTGTGTTTTATCAATTCCAAAGTCAGCGCAGCCCTCTACCAGGAAATTCTAGAGCTCTTCATGCTTCCCTCTGCTGACCAGCTTTATGGAGATGCTGATTTCATATTCCAGCAGGACTTGGCACCTGCCCACACTTCCAAAAGTGCCAATACCTGGTCACATGATCATGGTATCACTTTGCTTGATTGGCCAGTAAACTCTCCTTAACCAAACCCCATAGAGAATCTGTTGGGTATTATCCTAGGGGAAGATGAGACACCAAACCCAACAATGCAGAAGAGCTGAAGGCCGCTATCAAAGCAACCTGGTCTTCCATAACTCCTCAGCAGTGCCACGGGCTGATCGCCTCCATGCCACGCCGCATTGATGCCGTAATTTGTGCAAAAGGAGCCCCGACCAAGTATTGAGTGCATACTATTCTGTACATGGACAGACTTTTCACTAAGCCAACAATTCTGTATTAAAAATACTTTTTTTATTGGTCTTCTGTAATCTAGTTTCCTGAGATACTGAATTTTGGGTTGTCACTAGCGGTAATCATCAAAATTAAAAGAAAGAAATGCTTGAGAGATATCACTCTGTGTGTAATGAATCGATATAATATATGCGTTTCACTTTTTGAATTACTGAAATTAACTTTTTAATGATATTCAAATTTTTTGAGGTGCACCTCTATTGGTTCACCTAAAAAGCTTGTCCTGAAAATCTGGATGCTAGTGCAAATAAAATAAAAAAAAAAAAGAATCGCAGACAGTACTCCGTTGTTTTTAATTGCTTATGAGCAGAAGGTTAGGCAGTTACGAGGCTCCAGCCAGTTGGGGAGATTGATGTTCTCCTGTGGGTCAGTAGTAGTTCATTTTTCCATTCAAAGCATTACATTTCCGGGAAGATGAAAAGCCTCCACATCTCTCCTATATATTGAATCTGGTCAGTTTAAGAATAGCCCGAGCTAATAATATTACTGAAGTACACGCAAAGAACCTGCTTTCATCTTCAATTCAACTTCCCATGTCCTTCGGAAGCCACCATGAGTCCTGCGATCAGTGTCTATGCAAGGTTTCCTGCCAGCCGACACTAAATCCCAGCACAGCCATTCAGCTGTCAAATGCCACAACCTCCGTGGCCGGAGGAGATCCGGGGAAAGTGGGATTTGGTGCACTGACAAAATAATAGAACGTGTCAGTTTGTTTAAAAAAAGTAAAAAATGACTAGGTCCAACAGTTTTAAGGCCAGAGCTGATGAATGTAACCAGGACCCACCGTCCGTCCGTACTTCTCCAGACAGAGTAAACTTCTCTGGAGAGGTCTGGAAACCTATGACTCAGTGATGGTGAACCCTGGCACCTCAGGGGTTTTGAAACTACATTTCCCATGATGTTGATGCACTCTGAAGTGTAGTTGAGCATCATGGGAAATGTAGTTCCAAAACTTTTGGGGTGCCAAGGTTCAGCATCACTGGATTCAATGCCATCCCCAAAACAATCCGGAGACGAGCCCCACCCTGTTCCAGCATACGATTGATGGCCTCAGCTGTGCACGTGTCTCTATGAGAATGTGTGTGTGTGTGTGCGCGCTAGTTTGCAGTTATACATAGTTGCATAGTAGGTGAGGTTGAAAAAAGACACAAGTCCATCAAGTCCAACCTATGTGTGTGATTATATGTCAGTATTACTTTTTATATCCCTGTATGTTGCGGTCGTTCAGGTGGTTATTTAAGTTTCTTGAAACGATCGATTCCCCCCACTGAGACCCCCGCCTGTGGAAGGGAATTCTACATCCTTGCCTTGTTATGGCATTCTGTTGATGCCGCTGGGTAGAACTGCATTGTATGGGTGTTCATTCCCTCCACTTAAGTCTCAGATTACACTCAGCCCCCCCCCGCTATCTATATACTGTGCAGTGTTGGTCCTGGCTCTCTGCCTCCTGAAGCTAAGGAATGCTGTATAAATTCTGTAGAGAAATAGAAGATGATGGCTGCACACCCCTGACTCGATCAAGGTGAAAATCTTCTAATTTATCCATAAGCGGATCAAACTGGATAAAGGAATAACAAGCTGTTAACGTGTTTCAGTTTTTTGAGCTGTTTGTCTCACTTTATGGAGAAATAAAGGATTTTCACCTTGATCAAGTCAATGGTGCGCAGCCATTATGTTTTCTCTTGGCACACACGGTGGTGGGCACCCCCATGGGACTTAAGTGGGTATACTCACCTGAGCGGTATATTGTTTTGGGCTGTGCAACATCTGTACTTTGAACATCTGTAGAGGAGAGGAGGCTGCAGATAAACAGGTACAACCTATACAGGAGGCTTTGCTTCATCCCTGTGTATTACCTAAGTTGATATATGTAAGGGTTTACTACCACTTGAAGAAAAATGTTAATTACTTTGTAAGTTTATAGAGAGATAGCTGGATAGAGAGAGCGATAGATGGAGGGAGAGAGCGATATAGATGGAGGGAGAGAGCGATATAGATGGAGGGAGAGAGCGATATAGATGGAGGGAGAGAGCGATATAGATGGAGGGAGAGGGGGAGGGAGAGGGGGAGGGAGAGAGATGGGGAGATATATATATATATATATATATATATATATATATATATATATATATATATATATATATATATATATATATATATATATATATATATATATATATATATATATATATATATATATATAATATGGAGAGAGGGAGATATAGAAGGAGAGATATAAAGATATGGAGAGAGATATAGAGAGGGGGAGAGATGGAGAGATGTGTGTGTATATATATATATATATATAATGTGTGTGTGTGTGTGTGTGTGTGTGTGTATATATATATATATATATATATATATATATATATATATATATATATATAATGTATGTATGTGTAAATGTAAATGCAAAGTGCTGGCACCTAGTGGTTCCTTCTCGTACACACAGCAGCTTTTGCTGCTCTCACTACTTACAAGGAATGATGGACCAGGGTTGCCAACTGCCAGTAAATATCGGGGGGCTGATAATTTCATGCTGTGTTGACTTTAAGTGTATATCAAGCAAATGACTTTGTTATAAGTATTGCCAGTGTTTCCATATCATGTTTATACGAATATTCACTGTGTTAGTTTTCAATAGGAGTTCTTTCATTTCTCAGGCTGCCAAGTAAAAAATGTGCGCCGCCAGTAAATTTTCCATGTTTTGTCAGTAAAAAATGCTGCGGGAGGTTGGCAACCCTGTGGGTGGACCATTCTGATCAGAAAAGCTCAGAAACTTGCTGATTTGCCTCCCTCACATTGAACATGATGGGCTACCTCCAATCACCAATAGGAATGTGTGGGGGGAAGGGTAGAGTGAAGCATCCAGCCTATCGGGAAGTGCCAGAGCTTTCAGTCATCTAAAATAACAAGTGGCCTAAAATTTGCTTTCCATAGTCTGATTTTTAACCCTCTTTTTGTGTACTGCAGATGTTTACTTCATCACAACCCTGTCCTTCCTTTGGAAAGTGACCGCCATCACACTGGTCAGCTGTCTTCCCCTCTACGTCCTAAAATACTTGCGACGAAAGTTCTCTCCCCCCAGCTACTCCAAGTTGACAACCTAGACCCACCAACGTGAGCGCTGGAACCACCAATACCCGGTGCGCACTTCTTATGCTGCTTTTTTCTGAACAAGGGATGAAGGAAAGGACGTTTACATACAAGTTTGTGAACATTGGAAGATGATCAAGCAGTGAATGTAAAAAATCTTCGATGGAAACAAACAGGGTTTTTGTGACTCCGGCCTATTGTAGTGGACCTTGACGCTAAGCTGCAAAAAAAACAATAACAAAACAAACAAAAAAATCCGACCTTTTGGAGACGTCACCATCAGAATTTCACAAATGCCTCATCTATGGATGTCCATCGCCGTCATCTTGGATATCGCCAAGTGGTGTGTAATATACAGATGTAGATTGGGTCTCCAGTGATGTGAAGAACATCAAGTCAAGGAAGACGTGGTTTGTGATTACCTCCTGTTATGATCCGTTATTCTTCTGTTTGAAGAACATGGTCAGGAACACCACCTGAGCCCTCAGTGTGTGGGAACCTGCCTGTTGTAAATGTGAACAATTGTCAGTGTATTGTCCCAAAAAAAAAATGGCTTCTCCAAACTGTACACTGTATGTCCAGCAGAGAACAATATGGGAACTGGCCACTTGACCCAGCGGTCATATTTATGTGTTTTTTTTTTTTTTTGTTCTGTTAAGGGAAAATATCTAATTGCAATTTAAAATGTTCTGCTAAGTACTAAAAAAAAAAACTGTAACAGGTAACAAAGGGACGTTTGGATTGGTTCTGTGCAGCTCCACTCAGGACTTCATAGCTGAGTAGATCTAAACCTTGGAAATAAAAAGATCCCGCGATGCAGGGCAAGCGTTCATGGCTTTGGTATGTGCCAGCAATAGAGAGGGGTTATGTCTAGACACAGCATTTCTAAGGCTAGATTCACGTGGCTACAATGACAGATTTTGATGTGACTTTCAGTGCGATTTATGTGAGGGCAACTTGGACGTGGTTTGCATAGTCTAGGAGGCGAGAACTGTGCTGGAATTGCACCAAAGTAGCACAGGTCCCCTTTTCCAAAACCGTGCTGTGAACAGGCACCAATGTGATTTCCATTGTCATGTGCACCGCTGTGAACTAGGTCCACCCGCTTCAGGAACATGGATCTAAATCTGCTGCGCTTGCATTGTCCGGAAAGTATGTTAACGTGGCTTAGAGTTCATGATTTCAGCAACTCCCAATTTTAAAATCCCTTCTCGTGGTTTTCAAACAGCCTTTTATTTTCTTGAACGTCTACCTGCCTTTTGACTTTATATCTGCATTTATATATGTGAATTTATACATGTCTCTACATTCCCTGGAAGAAAGACGCTACACTGGCTTAGGGTTCCTGAAGGTCCTCATTCCAGCAGTGTGGTCCGCTACCTGTATATTTATGTTTCTACGAGACGGGCTACTCGATTATCCCCATGCAAAGTGTTTCCATGCAGCTCCTTCTGATGGTGGTTGAGAGCAACTAGTTCACGGAATATCATGGTGTGGACATGTCTGTGGGAACCTGTAGGCCAGGTGTGCCAAACTTCGTTATCATGGGCTGCTTCAGCATTTTGTTTGACCGCAAAGGGCCGGTTATATCTGTAGGACTAGATTCTAGAGCACCCACCTACCCTTACATTGAAAGTCAAGAGCCCCCTCCACCATCAGAAGTCAAGAGCCCCCACCCTCCCTTACATCACAGTGCACCTCCCCTGACCCTGTGCTTCTGCTAGAAAGAAGCTGGGGTTGAACTAGGAAGCAGGGTCTGGAGGAGGGCTGGGGTCAGCTGCCAGGGACTGTCGAATGCTGATATCAGGGGAGGTGGAGATGTGGGGGCGCTGCTGCTGAGTTCTGGCTTGCTCACTGCTGCCAATTGCTGAGACAAGGTGGGGGGGGGGGGGGGGTAGGGTTGGCACCTGTCCAGGATTCACCCGGACAGCCCGGGTTTTAGATCCTGTGTCTGGGTTTCAGTTCACCTAAAACCAAGTCACATCAGTGGCAGCCCTTCAGCACCAGTCATCCTACCCCCTCTCCCCTCCCATCGGCTTCCAGTGCTTCCAATTATATTGGTGGGGGGGGGGCGATTTGACTGGGGTACAGACTGGCCCGGGGGGGATTATACTGGGGGACAGACTGACGTGGCGGGGATTATACTGGGGGACAGACTGACCTAGGGGGGATTATACGGGGGGACAGATGGCCCTGAAGGGGATGTACTGGGGGACAGACTGACCTGGGGTAGTTGTTTTGGGGCACAGACTAACCTGGGGGGGACTGGACTGGGGGGCAGACTGACCTTGTTTGGTTTCACTACGCTCCTTAAGCTTCTTCCATTTTTTTACCACAATTTGGCCACACCCACTGTTCGTCACGGGACACTACATGCACTGCAATACTAATTTTCTTGGAGCACCCAAAAGGTGTCTTGGGTCTTTTACAATCCTATAGTGTACACTACAAAAAAATAAAAAATTGTTATGCGCAGCGCCCCTAGGTTGGGGCAGAGACGAGGGGTGTGCTGCAGCTGCAGGAGAGGTGCAAGGGCCACGTGTAATGGCCTAGTAGGCTGGATTTGGCAAATGCTCCTTGTGTTTGACACATGTGCTGTAGGCCATGCTGCTTTTGATAGCACCTTGAGTAAGCTGTAGGCTTGTTCAGTAATGCCCCGTACACACAAGTTTAATTTATGTCTGAAAAATCTTAGATGGTTTTTCCGATGGAAGTCCACTCAAGCTTGGCTTGTATGCAAGCCAAGCCTGAGCGGACTTCCATCGGAAAAACCATCCATGATTTTTCAGACGGAAATTCCACTTGTGTGTACGGGGCATTACTGAACAAGCCTACAGCTTACTCAAGGTGCAATCGAAAGCGGCATGGCCTACAGCATGGGGGGGAACTCTTGTGTACGGGGCAGTACTGGTCACAAAAAAAGTTCTCTGAACTTTCGACCGTCAAGAACGGGGTGTCGTAAAAACACTACGACGGGCCAAGAAAATGAAGTTCAATGCTTCAGAGCATGCGTCGAATTGTTTCCGAGCATGCGTAGGAATTTTGCACGTCGGAATTGGTACAGACTATCGGAATTTCCGATCGGAACTTTTTCTGACCGAAAAATTGAGAACCTGCTCTCAATCCTTTTGCTGGTGGGAATTCTGCCAGCAAAAGTCTCATGGAGCATACACACTGTTGGAATTTCCGACCAAAAGCTCACATCTGACTTTTGCTGGCGGAACTTGCGATCGTGTGTACGGGGCATAAGTGTAAATGGCAACAGTGTACAAAGTGCTGTAACCGATAGCACAACCACAATTTTTGTTTGTTGTAGTCAGGCAGCAAATTGGTTTATCACTGCAGTTTAAGTTGGTTCTAAAGCAGGATCCGCCTTCCACCTTGTACATATCTGAGCCAGATCTCGCTCCTGCGATGTGCACAAAAGCAGCAGCTCGCCTCACCTCACTGGGTTTATTGATAGCCATTGGCTCCCGCTTCAATTAAATGCTGTGCCGACGGAGCGAGCGGGCGAGGGCGGGGGGAGAGAAACAGGGCTGAGCTGTCTGGGTCAGTAGATACAGGACAGCTCAGGAGCAAACCTGCGCAGGTGACCCCATAGAAAGTGGAATTCTATGGGGGCACTCGTCGAAGAGGAGAAGAATGTAGCGCTGGCAGGGGATCCCAGAAGAGGAGGATTAGGACCGCTATGTACAATACCACTGCATAGAGCAGGTAAGTAGAACCCATGTTTGTTAGTTTCATAAAAAAAAAAAAAAAACTGAAGCTTTAATATTACTTTAACATATAAACCCTCCCCACGCATTTCAGCACAATACTGAATTAGCTAGCTGGTGAATATTGCATGATCACGATGCAGGTAGATAGAAGTACAATTACATTTGCTGTACATCTACCCCTTCAGGTCCTGCCAATTTATTTATTTTTTTTTCTTGCAGAGTGCCAAACTAATTTATACCATGCTGGTAGCTCACTTTATTTAAATGGGCGGTGCAATAAGAAATATCAGTAACTAGATGATATTTTGATGCAGAAAAAGATCAAAGGTCCAAATTTATATTTATTCAGATGCTTCAATGGACTAATATGAAAAGGGAAGCTTATCACTGTCTAGAATTACTTTTTTAAACATAGTAGCAGAGTAAGCAGAGTGTATTGTGTACAAGCAGAAGGATTCTGTTTTATCTGAAATAGTTCTGAAGTGGAACTGTTTTTTTTTTTTTTTGTTTTTTTTGTTTTTGTTTTTTGGGGTTGCTCCTAAAAAAAAAAAAAAAAAAAAAAAAAAGTAAATGCACCACAATATAATTTCAATTAATTTTCCTGCTACGGAATTTTGAATGGTAATTGTATTTATTCTGGCTCTGTTTACCATTTGAGGATCCCACATAGAAGAACTAACCCTTCATTCCTTACCTGTAGTAAACAGCCAAGTTCCATTTTTTTTTTTTTTTTTTTTTTACATTTTACAACTTTTTAGGCTGGAGGGTCACCTAGAATCCTGCTTCCTTATGATCAGTACAGGTTTGGAATGCCTCCAGTGGCACTGCATGGTCCTTGATGACCAGTCCATTGTACAAAGAAAAGACATGTGGGCGCCGTCAACACATTAGTTTCGTTCCGTTCCGTTTCATATTAGCCGTTTTGCCGAATTTGCATTTCGGAATTCGTGTCCGAAATTTAACTTGGATTCATACGAAATACAAATTTTGGTTAGGTTTGTTAACTTTTCGTAACAATAACGTTCGTTATGATGAATTTATCATTACGAGGGGCTCCCACCATCCCTGTGCTGTGCTCATTATGAGGGGCTTAAAAAGACCCTACCGCCAACCTAACTCAGGCGGTGAATTTGTATTGGGTACATACCGAAATTCTGATGTAGAGATTTGACTCCCATTAGTAGAGAGATTTTTTGGCAATCCTACAGCAAAATCAACACCTCAAAGAGTGTTTGATGCAGAGCCTACCAGGCCGCCCGATGAGACCACCTTGACCCCTACGTCATCGCTGTGTTTTTGCAGCATGAAGAAAACACTCATAAGATCAGCACTAGTTATCACTGCATAGTAAGTCTGCAGTCGTTGCCAACTATGCAGCGGCTTTTAGTGCTGGTCTTCGGAGAGTCTTCCCCCTGCTGCTGAAACACTTGGGTGAATTTAACTAAAGCCACTTTGCATGTGCAGTTTCACTCATTTTCCTTTAGTAAATGTAGAGGTAGGGAGGAATGGGGGACATGGCACTGCAGGTGGCTCTGGATCTGACACTCCTGGAAGTGTCGATTTTGCTGTAGGATAGTTACATCAGCTGATCCATAGCTCCCAACTGTCCCTGATTTCGAGGGACTGCCCCCATAGCTCCCAACTGTCCTTGATTTCGAGGGACTGTCCCCATAGCTCCCAACTGACCCTGATTTCGAGGGACTGTCCCCATAGCTCCCAACTGACCCTGATTTCGAGGGACTGTCCCCATAGCTCCAAACTCCCTGATTTCGAGGGACTGTCCCTATAGCTCCCAACTGTCCCTGATTTCGAGGGACTGTCCCCATAGATCCCAACTGTCCCTGATTTCGAGGGACTGTCCGTCATAGCTCCCAACTGACCCTGATTTTGAGGGACTGTCCGTAATAGCTCCCAACTGACCCTGATTTCGAGGGACTGTCCCTCATAGCTCCCAACTGACCCTGATTTCGAGGGACTGTCCCTCATAGCTCCCAACTGTCCCCCATAGCTCCCAACTGTCCCTGATTTTGAGGGACTGTCCCTGATTTCGAGCAATGTCCCTCATTCCTCCTCTTTGTCCCTCATTTTGGTCTGATCTATATAGCTGTATATAAAATGCACTTTTTATCTATCAAAAAAAGGTTTAGCGCTGGAAAACACTTCATCTGATTTCTAAGTTGCTGCATTTGTAAATTCCAAAAGCCAATATAAAGGAATAGTA
Source organism: Lithobates pipiens (assembly GCF_037356315.1). NCBI lineage: Eukaryota > Metazoa > Chordata > Amphibia > Anura > Ranidae > Lithobates > Lithobates pipiens. The sequence goes on along the minus strand of NW_027507789.1, from coordinate 215,762,869 downwards.
AAGGGTAAAAAAAAAGCACTTTTGGGTTTAATCAATCTTTTTATTTTTGTACAATTCTCCTTTAAGGGGGCATGTCAATGGGGGTGTGTCCGATGCCTGCATACTTTTGCTGATAAGTGTCCCTCATTCCCATTCTCAAAAAGTTGGGAGGTATGGCTGATCTGAGTCGCATTGCTGCAGCAGGCAGGGTTTATGTAGGTAATACAGAATGAAAGCCTGTCTTTGTTTTTATTGCAGTACCAGGTAACGACAGGGACTCTTTTTAACCAGGCGGTAGGCAACCAGGGGCCCTCCCAGCTGTTGTGGAACTACATTTCCCATGAGTCATTGCAAGGCTGGCAGTTGCTATTTACTCCCCAGAGGCATGATGGGACTTGTAGTTCCGCAACAGCTGGAGGGCCCCTGGGTTCCCTACACCTTCTTTAAACGGGCAAATATGGTGTCCTAATATCCTGGTATACCATGTAACACTCTTCTGTGACATTCCCTAAGCCACGTGGCCAAAGTAAAGTTATACTATTTGTATTTTATTTTGAGCATCAATGCAATATGCAAAAATTCTTGCAGTAAATAAGTAAACCTATAATAATAATATACAAATCGCAGGCGGTCATTGTAGATAGGTTGCCATTTGCACTCCGCGTTTCCCTTTTTCGGACAAGAGGTAAAACAAATCGATTTGCATGTTTTGTCAGCAGTGACCTTTTTTCATGTTCAGTGACATATTTCGCAGATATCGGAGTCAGAGATCACTACGGGCAACCAATGACTACAGAGGTGATAACCCGGTTCTAACGCACTTGGAACCAAGTACAGTGAGCCATGCCTTTCTGCCAATCCTGCTGATTAATGCTCTATTATTGTGTTGCTGATTAGATTTTTTTTTTTGTAACCAGATGTATATAATTATAATGTGTAAGATTTACTTTATTTATTGTTTTGTGGACTTGAATTTAACAGCCAGTTCAAGATCTTTTAAAAAAAAAAAAAGGGACGGAGAGGGAAATAAACGTTACTTTCTGCAGAGACACGTCTCTTGTGTTTATTTTGTGTGCAGACCCCATATGGGCCTATACGAGTAGAGAATTGCTGTTTGGCCATTAGGTGGCGCCTGAGAACTAGAACATACTTGGGGCTACATGAATGCTAGAACCACTAAGCCCCAGAGTTCCCGACTGTCCCAGACTCCAGTGGTCAGTATGGATTCGACGCTCGGCACCGATCTCGTTTTAGGTCGAGTGAAAAGCTGACTCCTCTCTCTCGGACTGACAGAGGAAAAGAGATTTAATCTTATCGGAGAATCAAGGAATGGATTATGTTCATGTCCAATTGCGTCAATCGCACAGTGGTAAAAGCAAATAAAATCTTCACAGCTTGGTTCACACCTGTGTAAATTACAAATTCGCCTTCAATTCCTCCCTCAAGGAGCTTACAATCTAAGGTCCCTCGTTTACATTCATACATATACATAATAGGGTCTATTTACACAGGAGCCAATCATCCTCAAGAGCATGTCTTTTGAGTGTGGGAGGAGACCGGAGTACCTAGAGGAAACCCACTCAGGCCACCGGGAGAACATGCAAACTCCAGGCAGGAAAGAGGATGGGATGGAGCGCTAGCAGGAAAAGTTGCAAAGTTAATACGCTTGGAGCGGCACTGCTCTCTTTTTTTTCTCCTTTTTAAACTCCAGGCAGGTGGTGCTGTGGTTGGGATTTAAACCAACGACCCCAGTGCTGCCAGGTAGAAGTGCTAACCACTTATCCACTGTGCTGCCTCATTAACCACTTCAGCCTCGGACCAATAAATACCTTAAGGACCAGAGGTGTTTTTGCAATTTCGCACTGCGCTGCTTTAACTGGTAATTGCGCGGTCATGCAATATTGCACCCAAACGAAATTTGCGTCCTTTTCTTCCCACAAATAAAGCTTTCTTTTGATGGTATTTGATTGCCTCTGCGATTTTTATTTTTTGCGATATAAATGGAAAAAGAGCGAAAATTTTGAAAAAAAATTATATTTTCTTCTTTTTGTTATAAGAAAAATCGAATAAACTAAATTTTAGTCATACATTGAGGGCAAAATTTATTCAGCCACATGTCTTTAGTAAAAAAAATGTCAATAAGCGTATATTTTTTGGTTTGCGCAAAAGTTATAGCGTCTACAAACTAGAGTACATTTTCTGGAATTTACACAGCTTTTAATTTATGACTGCCTATCTCATTTCTTGAGGTGCTAAAATGGCAGGGCAGTACAAACCCCCCCCAAATGACCCCATTTTGGAAAGTAGACACCCCAAGGAAACTGCTGATGGGTATGTTGAGCCCATTGAATATTTATTTTTTTTGTCCTAAGGGATTGAATAATGACAAAAAAAAAAAAAAAAAGTACAAAAAGTTGTCACTAAATGATATATTGCTCACACATGCCATGGTTATATGTGGAATTGCACCCCAAAATATATTCCGCTACTTCTCCCGAGTACGGGGATACCACATGTGTGGGACTTTTTGGGAGTATAGTCGCGCACGGCATCCCGAAAACCAATCACCACCTTCAGGATTTCTAAGGGTGCAAATTTTTGATTTTACCCCTCACTACCTATCACAGTTTCGAAGGCCATAAAAAGCCAAAATAGCACAAAACCCCCCAAAATGACCCCATTTTGGAAAGTAGACACCCCAAGCTATTTACTGAGAGGCATGTTGAGTCCATGGAATATTTTATATTTTGCCACAAGTTGCGGGAATATTACAAACTTTTTTTTTTTTTGCACAAAGTTGTCACTAAATGATATATTGCTCACACATGCTATGGTTATATGTGGAATTGCACCCCAAAATATATTCGGCTACTTCTCCCGAGTATGGGGATACCACATGTGTGGGACTTTTTGGGAGTCTAGTCGCGTACGGCACCCCGAAAACCAATCACCACCTTCAGGATTTCTAAGGGTGCAAAGGCCATAAAATGCCAAAATAGCACAAAATCCCCCCAAATTACCCCATTTTGGAAAGTAGACACCCCAAGCTATTTACTGAGAGTCATGTTGTCTGAACGAAAAAAAAGAGATTGATCGGTGGGTATGCCCACCATTAGATACCTCCCTTCATCCACCCACTTCTAATGATGGACATACATGCACCATTTATATATGCCGAAGCATGGGGGCATCCTCCCGCAAAAAAGTTATGCCACGTACATACGTTCAAACTTTTCCATGGGCAAGCCCCCTGTCGGAATTTTGACCGTATGTACGCGGCATTAGGAGCAAAATCACTCCTCCACCCCTTATGCCCCCATGCTTCGGCATATATGCTCTTTTTTAACTGTGGTGGTGAAATCACCGCCTACAGCACTGGAGTCACAGCTTTATGTATCGTGGGAGCAAACGCTGTTGCTGTCAAGATAAATAAATCCGCGCTGCAGCTGAATGGCGTACCTGCTAAGCAAATTATGGTTAACGTTAAAACAAAGTAACATCCCAGTAAAACCTTACCATACCATACCTGCAAAGCAATTGCCAAAAAAAACAGTAAAAAATAAAACATTTTTTAACACAACCTGTGCCTAAAATATATATATGCCGAAGCATGGGGGCATCCTCCCGCAAAAAAGTTATGCCGCGTACATACGTTCAAACTTTTCCATGGGCAAGCCCCCTGTCGGAATTTTGACCGTATGTACGCGGCATTAGGAGCAAAATCACTCCTCCACCCCTTATGCCCCCATGCTTCGGCATATATGCTCTTTTTTAACTGTGGTGGTGAAATCACCGCCTACAGCACTGGAGTCACGGCTTTATGTATCGTGGGAGCAAACGCTGTTGCTGTCAAGATAAATAAATCCGCGCTGCAGCTGAATGGCGTACCTGCTAAGCAAATTATGGTTAACGTTAAAACAAAGTAACATCCCAGTAAAACCTTACCATACCATACCTGCAAAGCAATTGCCAAAAAAAACAGTAAAAAATAAAACATTTTTTAACACAACCTGTGCCTAAAATATATATATGCCGAAGCATGGGGGCATCCTCCCGCAAAAAAGTTATGCTGCGTACATACGTTCAAACTTTTCCACGGGCAAGCCCTCCGTCGGAATTTTGACCGTATGTACGCGGCATTAGGAGCAAAATCGCTCCTCCACCCCTTATGCCCCCATGCTTCGGCATATATGCTCTTTTTTAACTGTGGTGGTGAAATCACCTCCTACAGCACTGGAGTCGCGGCTTTATGTATCGTGGGAGCAAACGCTGTTGCTGTCAAGATAAATAAATCCACGCTGCAGCTGAATGGCGTACCTGAAAACATGAAAAATGGTTAACAATAACACAGTAAACAGTAAAGTATAAAAAATTTGAGAGAAGAGAGAGAGAGAACAATAAAACGACAACTATTTTTGGTTTTTATATTTTATATTTTTTTTGGTTTTTTTATTTTACTTTTTTTTTTTTTTTTTTTTTATACACTTTTTTTTGAACTGTAAACTGTAACTGTAACGGTTCGGGTCTCTCAAAATGCGATGGCATCTTGGGAGACCCTGTGTTAGTGTGCCTAGCCTGTGAAATGCTGTACCCTACGCTAATACTTCACTCGTTCATGGTAGCGTTCAAAACACTCACCCTGACAAAGACCAGGCTGGCCAGGACAGCGTGGACAATAAGAACGGGTGTCACGCCTATATCCGCGCTTGCTACAGACACGACATCTTTTTTGGGGGGCTCGTTGGGTAGGGGTACTCGGGAGGACATAAGAATAATGCCTCTCATACAGCCGGCTTACTGCATTTGGTTGGGAATGGTGAGGTACAGAACCGTCTGGAAACAGAAGCTCTGTGACAACCTCTCTTTGGAAGAAAAGAAAGGTTAATGTTCCGCCTGAAGCTTTGTATAGCACAAAAGCATTCAGCAAAGCCAATTGAAATAAGTAAGCAGACACTTTTTTGTACCAGCGTCTGGTCTTACGGGAAGTTAGATACGGCGCTAACATCTGGTCATTGAGGTCCACCCCTCCCATATTTTTGTTATATTCGTGGACACAGAGGGGTTTCTCCACAATACCAGTCGCCGTAGAAATTTGGACCGTCGTGTCTGCATGAAGGGAGGTAAGAACGAAAACATTCTTATTATGCCTCCACTTCATAGCGAGCAAATTATTACACCGATAGCAGGCTCTCTCCCCCAGCCTAAGACGGGAATCTACAAGCCGCTGGGGAAAGCCCCGGCGATTAGGTCGCACGGTGCCACATGCTCCAATCTGATTATCAAATAAATGACTAAACAGTGGCACGCTGGTGTAATAGTTGTCCACGTACAAGTGGTACCCCTTTCCGAATAAGGGTGACACCAATTTCCACACTATCTTGCCAGCGCTTCCTATGTAATCAGGGCAGTTCTCCGGCTCTACGTAACTATCTTTACCCTCATAAACCATAAAGCTCCATGCATAGCCTGTGGCCCTGTCACAGCACTTATAGAGCTTGACCCCGTACCTGGTACGCTTGTTGGGAATGTACTGTTTGAATGACAAGCGACCAGTAAACTTAACCAGGGACTCATCAACGCAGACAACTTTTTGGGGAATAAACAAGTCTGCAAAACGTTGGTTGAAGTGGTTTATGAGGGGCCGAATTTTGTAGAGCCGATCGTATTCAGGGTCTCCACGTGGACGACAAAGTTCATTGTCACTGAAGTGCAAGAACCGCAAGATCTGCTCGTATCGTGCCCTGGGCATGGAGTTAGAGAACAGGGGCATGTGGTCAGCCGGATGCGTGGACCAATAAGCCCGCATCCGCATAAATTTGTGTGTGCCCATGTTGAGGGAAAGGCCCAAAAACGTCTTAAATTCGGAAACCGTAACTGGTTTCCAATCTCTGGCAAGAGACGGCAACTGGGGATTAGCGGCGATGCGTTGACCAGCATATAAATTGGTTTGGTCCACAATAGATCTATAGAGATCTTCCGTGAGATACAGAGAATAAAAATCGAGTGGCGTAAAATCATCTGTATCCACCTGAATACCGGGTTGGGCAGTGAATGGGGGAAGTACGGGTTCTGCAGAAGTGGTGGGCACCCAATTGGGATAGGCGAATTCTGCAGGAAGGGCACTATGGGTACGACGGGCCTGTCTTTGTCTTCTTCTTCTTGGTGGCAGCGGGACACTACTTGTGCTTGCCACCTCGCCAGCTTGAACTGCACTTATGGGACTCGCCACGTCACCACGTGATACTGCAGTGCTGGATGTACGCCCAGGGTGTACTAGGCCGCTGGTGCTTGCCAGTTCACCAAAAGGATGAGCGGCGCTAGTACTGGCTCTATACTCCATACGAGGGACTTCCGGTTCCTGCACCTCAACAACATCAGAAAATCGGGGTCGGGTACGCCTGACAATAGCAGGGACCTCTTCTTCGTCGTCAGAGCTATCTGACATGGAGGCGCTGTCCTCTACAGGTTCGTATTCTGAGCCTGATTCTGACAGATCAGTGTCTTCCTCTTCACTATCTGTCATGCTCAGAAACGTGTAGGCCTCTTCACTAGTGTACCTTCGCTTTGCCATTTTGGGCTCTAAATTTAGGGGTACAGTAGTGAGACTCACAGGTAAAAAAGCACCTAGCCTGTCAGCGACTGTATAAAACGCTACCAAAAAAAACTGTTAGCGATCGCAGGGATCAGGCCTGACTCTGCGAACGCTGCAGTTATGTGTGTTGTGTTTTGTAAGTGACAGTGATCGATCGATACTGCACTTGGGTGGGCTGGGCTGGGCTGGGCTGGGCTGGGCTGGGCTGGGCAGAGGGGCAAAACGCAGGTGCTAGCAGGTATCTGGGCTGATCCTGCTAACAATGCGTTTTTTTAGAACCCTAAATTGCTGGGCACCCTAGTATAGATCTGATCAGATCAGATATTGATCTGTTCGGATACTATACCACTAAGGGAGGTGTATGCTTTGCGCGTGGGTGTTAGCGGTGCTGGCACTAACCTAGCACTGCCTGGGGCGACGCAGACCCTTTCTGACCCTAAAACCAAATTTATATCACCCGCCGGGTGATCAGGGGGTTAAACCTTTATTAGGTAATAAATGGCGGGTGCCCTGATGCTATAAAAAGCGAACTACCAAACCAGCGTCACCCGTAACACTTATACGGTGATCACTGGTGAAAGGGTTAACTAAGGGCAATCAGGGGTTAAAACCTTTATTGGGTATTTATATGGGGGTACCTGAAGCTTTATAAAAAGCTGACGGGGAACCTAAATAACTAAATAACTAACTGGCTAACCAGCGTCACCAGTGACACTTATGCAGCGATCGCTGGTGAAAGGGTTAACTCTAGGGGCAATCAAAGGGTTAAAACCTTTATTAGGTTATATATCGGGGTACCTAACGGTATAAAAACCTGGCGTTGAACCTAAAAAAAAACTAGCTTCCTAGCGGGACCAGTGACACTATTGCAGCGATCAGAAAAACGATCGCTTAGTGACACTGGTAAAAGAGGGTGAAAGGGTTAACTGGGAGGGCAATCAAGGGGTTAAACCTTTATTAGGGGGGGGTAGGGGGCTACCCTGGACCTAAAGGGGCCTAACACTAGCTGCCCTGACACTTTTTACAGTCACAACTGACACTAAATGTAGTGATCAATAAATAAATGAACACTGCATTAGTGACACTGTGACTGGGGGGGGGGCGGGGGGGTGATCGGGGGGTGACTGGGGTGAAATGTGTGCCTGTGTGTACCTATGTGTCAGTGGACTGTTGGTGCACTTACTTGCGTCTTCACTCCTCGCTGTCCGGTTCAAAAAGACCGCCACGAGGAGTGTGACATCACTTCCTCCTCCTGTGTTTACATTTTCACAGGGGAGGAAGTTCGTCACTGGCCAGGAGCGATCGAGAGGGGATGGGCGGAAACCAACGGCCATCCCCTCATCGCCGATCGCTCCGGCACCGAAAGGGACCGCCGTATCTAGCGGGAGGGGGTCCGATCGGACCCCCCACCCGCTAGAAGGCAATCACGTACATTTACGTGATTATGCCTGCCTGTGCCATTGTGTTGACGTACATTGGCAATACGGCGGTCCTGAAGTGGTTAACTTGAATAAGGCTGGCCATTGCACAGGAATCACACCAAAGACGTGTATGTACCTTTTAAAAAAAAAAATACAGTGCATCACAACGTATGGCAATAAGCTGCCTTGAGTTGTGGTGCATTGCAAGGCACATGCATTATTGGGGTGCCATTAAGAGTTGCTACATGTTCCTGTAGTGCACTGATGCGAACAGAGCTTTTTTTTTCTTTTTTTTTTTAAATTAAAAGGCAACTCCACTTTTGTGGGGAAAAAAATGGCATATTAAAAAAAAAAAAAAAAGAAAGAAAGTCATGTACAATTGCAACACAAGTCCTATTTTAATTGAATGTTAGCAAAAAATGACATTCCTTTTCAACCTGCAGCTCTGTAATTTTTTCTCTAAAATACAATATGGCTACCTGGAGGAGTTCTGTACGCAGATGGTATAGAGCAGGGATATGCAATTAGCGGGCCTCCCAGCTGTTGCAAAACTACAAGTCCCATCATGCCTCTGGGTGTCATGCTTGTGGCTGTCAGTCTTGCTATGCCTCATGGGACTTGTAGTTCTGCAACTAATTGCATATCCCTGGTATAGAGAATGCCCTCCCAGAAATGACATTTTTCTGCTTGTGTGAGTGACTCACTGATGTGTTCAAAAGTCTGCACTAAGAGTTAAGTCTGAATTTGGGCATCCCCGGCAACAGAAATTTCATTTTTGGTGAGATACTCCCAATAGGAAATGATGCACCATTTAGGTGCAGCAGCTGCTTGATAATTACAAAATCACTCCCAGTAGATTCACTTTCCACATGGACACAGAGAAACAGCTATTCCTTCAAAATAACAAAAGGTCGGAATCTGCAACAAAGTTTGTTAAAATCTCTGTAATGTACAAAGATCACTCGGAGGGGTTTTTTCCCTACCAAAAGTGAAGATTGTATTTAACCGCTTCCAGACCAGCTGCGGCAGGTTGGCTCCCTTGAGTCGGCCGTCGTAGCTGTAAGTCGGCTCTTTAAGACGCCTCCAGCGGTGCGCCCTGCAGCCTGTCCCCAGAGCCCATGCAAGTGCCCGGCGGGCGCGATGACTGCCGGGCACCTGTGATCACTCGTGACAGAGCAATAACTGGGATGTGTGTGTAAACCAGAGTACCCGAGTACTTGTCTCCAGCCCAACAGAGTAACCGTATACCTATATGCAGCACATGCCTCATAGAATATATGTTGGGGTGTTTGCTTTCCAAAATGGGGTCATTTTGTGGGTAACTCCACTGTCCTGGTGCTCCAGGACCTTCAAAAGTGTAATAGGTGGTTGTGAAATGAGATGTGTAATTTATGCTCCTAGAACGTCTGAAGGTACTACTTCAATATTGGGCCTCTCTATGTGGCCAGGCTGTGTAAAAGCCTCACACATGTGGTATCACCATACTCAGAACGAGTAGCAGGAGGATGACGTGGAATTGAGGTATGGATTGAAATATTATAAGATATAGCTGTTAAAGAAGTTGTAGATGTATAACGAAATGTAATGTGAAATCTATGGAAAGAAAAGATGAAAAAATAAAGAATTTATAAAAAAAGAACGAGTAGTAGAATGTGTTTTGGGGTGTAATTTTTGCTATATACATGCTATGTGTTAGAAATATCTTTATAAATTTACAACTTTGTGTAAAAAAAAAAAAAAAAAAAAAAAAGATTAATTTTCTGTCCACGTTTTCTGAAGACTTTTGTAGAAAATGAAACGTTCAAAAGACTCGTTATGCCTCATAGAATAGACGTTGGGGTGTTTGCTTTCCAAAAGGGGTTGTTTTGTGAGTAATTCCATTGTCCTGGTGCTCCAGGGCCTTCAAAATGTAATAGGTCCTTGGGAAATTAGAGGTGTAATTTATGCTCCTAGAACACCCTATGGTGCTCCCTGCATGTTGGGCCTCTGTATGTGGCCAGGCTGTGTAAAAGTCTCACACATCTGATATTGCCATACTCAGGAGGAGTAGCAGAATGTAGTTTGAGGTGTAATTTTTGCTATATACATGCTTTGAGTTAGAAATATCTTATAAACTGATCACTTTGTGTAAAAAAAAAAAAAAAAAAATACGTTTTAATTTTCTTTCAACGTTTTTTGATGACTTGTGGAAAACAAATTAACCATTCAAAAGACTCATTATGCCTCATAGAATAGACGTTGGGGTGTTTGCTTTCCAAAATTGGGTCATTTTGTGGGTTATTCCACTGTTCCGGGGCTCCAGGGCCTTCACAATTGTAATAGGTCGGTAGGAAATTAGAGGTGTAATTTTATGCTCCCAGAACACCTGATGGTGCTCCCTGCATGTTGGGCCTCTCTATGTGGCCAGGCTGTGTTAAAGTCCCACACATGTGGTATCGCCATACTCGGGAGGAGTAGCAGAATGTATTTTGGGTAATTGGAAGTATGCATATGCTGTGTGTGAGAAATAACTTGTTATGACAATTTTGTGAAAAAAAAAAAATCTTAAGAATTGTGGGGAAAAAAAATTACAACTTCAAAAAACTCATCATGCCTCTTGCTAAATACCTTTGACTGTCTACATTTCAAAAAGGGGTCATTTGGGGGGTATTTGTACTTTCCTGACATTTCAGGGCCTCAAGAAATTAGATGGGTCATCTGTGCATCAGATGTGATCAATTTTCAATGATTTTCACCATAGCTTGTAGACTCTATAACTTTCACAGAGACTAAATAATATCCACTAATTTGGGTTATTTTTATCAAAGAGGTGTAGCAGTATAAATTTTGGCCCAACTTTATGAACAAAAATGACATATTTGCAAAATTTTTAAAGTTTATAAATTTTAAAGTGTTTTTTTTGTTTGGGTACAGTGTTGCATAACTGAGTAAATGTCATTCAAAGTGTGAGAAAACTGAAAGCTAAAAATTGGTCTGGGAGGGTATATAAATGTCTTGAAGTGGTTAAGCAGGAAAATCTTCCGGGGCTGAAGTGGTTAAAGAGGAGTTCCACCCTGGGGGAAAAAATAAAATAAAAGTCAGCAGCTAGAAATACTGTCCATCAGCTCTGGGTGCAGGCGCCAGCATCCTTACTAAGGGAAACAGGAAGTGAAGCCTTGCGACAAGCCTGTTTTCTACTGCGTATGTGCAAATCAAGCTGCGCTTTCTGAATGGTCCCGCTGTCTTCTGGGACCTATGTGTGTCTCCCAGAAGGCAGTGGGGGGGCGTAAATGATGAAGTTTGCCACAGCACTCCAGAATGTTATGAATAGTGATCAGATGAATTGTAATGTCCCTCTTTGCCATGAAAATAAACTTAATCCCCAAAAAAACATTTCCACTTTTATTTCAGCCCTGCCACAAAAGGACCAGCTGACATCATGTCAGTGATTCTTTCATTAACGCAGGTTGGCGAGGACAAGGCTGGAAATCACTCTGTAAGGCTGATTGAGTTAGAATAACAGACTTAAGGCTTTAAAAGGATGGTGGTGCTTGAAATCATCATTGTTAATAATGGTTACCTGCAAGGAAACTCGTGCAATTATCATTATCAAAAAGAGATTCACACGCAAGGATATTGCTGCTACTAAGATTGCACCTAAATCAGCCATTTATCGGATCATCAAGAACTTCAAGGAGAGAGGCTCAATTGTTGTGAAGAAGGCTTTAGGGCACCCAAGAAAGTCCAGCAAGCACCAGTGGAGAGCTTGCTCCGGAATGGCAGCAGGCAGGTGTGCGAAAATAGGGATGCATAGTGAGGAGAAGAATTTTGGCGGATGGCCTGGTGTGAAGAAGGGCAGCAAAAAAGCAACTTCTCTCCAGGAAAAACACCGGGGACAGACTGATATTATGCAGAAGGTACAGGGATTGGACTGCTGAGGACAGGGGTAAAGTCATTTTCGCTGATAAATCCCCTTACCGATTGTTGGGGGCATCCAGAAAAAACCTTGTCCAGAGAAGAAAAGGTGAGCGTCACCTTTAGTCCTGTGTCATGCCAACAAACAGTAAAGGATCCTGAGACCATTCATGTGTGGGGTTGCTTCTCAGCCAAGGCAGTGGGCTCACTCACAATTTTGCCTAAGAACACAGCCATGAATAAAGAATGGTACAAAAACCTCCTCCGAGAGCAACTTCTCCCAACCATCCAAGAACAGTTCGGTGAGGAACAATGCCTTCTCCAGCATGGTGGAGCACCTTGCCATAAGGCAAAAGTGATAACTAAGTGGATTTGGGAACAAAAAATGGAAATTTTGGGTCCATGGCCAGGAAACTCTCCAGACCTTAATCCCATTGAGAACTTGTGGTCAATCCTCAAGAGGCAGGTCAACAAAAAAGCGCCCACAAATTCTGACAAACTCCAAGCATTTGTTATGCAAGAATGGGCGGCCATCAGTCAGGATGTGGCCCATGACAGCATGCCAGGGCGAATTGCAGAGATCTTGAAAAAGAAGGGTCAACTCTGCAAATATTGACTCTTTGCATAAATTTTATATAATGGTCAATAAAATCCTTTGATGCTTATGAAATGCTTGTAATTATACTTCAGTATCCCATAGTAACAGCTGACTAAAAAAGATCTAAAAACACTGAAGCAGCAGACTTTGTGAAAAATTAATATTTGTGTAATTTTCAAAACTTTTAGCCACGGCTGTAATTCTGGGTACGACGAGGGAGCATGCGATTCACTCAACCGGCCCATTATGAGACTGTGTTGCTGCTTGGTGATTGGCCCAGTACTGCCACAGGCCGGGAAGGGAGAAATATCCTAACAAAGCCACCCTGAAGTGTTCCACGGTTTTCTTTTCTTCACTCCCTATGATAGGTGAGCTAAAGAAAGGTGGGCATGTGCTCCCGAGGAGGGGGGCATTATGTATTAGCAGGAGTTTGGTTGATTTGTCAGACTGACAATGTAGCTGTCCAAATCTGCCCCCTGTTCTCCTTCATCCAGAATGGGGGGGGGGGGGGGGCGCTCTAATACTGGAGTTACTGGCCAGATCACCAGGTGAAAAAAAGAGGAGGAAAAGGCCTAAAAAATTAAAAAAAATTAAAAACAAATGCAACCACCATATCTAATGATTGGTAGGCAGCAATATACAAATTTTTTTGTTTTGGGTCGAAGATCGCTTTAAAAGACATCGTCAGAACAGAAATATTCAAGCCACCACCATGGGATTGTCTTTGAGGCTACGAGCTCCCGGGCTATCATTTCCATCCATGGTTTAGAGTCGGTGAACTGAATAATAATGCAGACAGAGAGGTGTCGGAGAGTCTTGTTTGCACATACTTGTTATAGGCCAGTGACTCACTCAGTAGTGAAGGGAAGATTTAAAAAAAAAAAAAAAAAAAACAGTGGCACCCTCCCATATCTTTATTTTTACAGAATCCCTATAAGAAATCGGTTGAATCATTCAGCAGAACTGTAACTCCTAATCAGAAGACTTTGCAAATAAGTCGAGTTCTGATCAGTAAAGGTAAGATCTGGTCCTTCAAAGTGGAACTAAACTCCCTCACCCAACATTGACCATGCTGAATTCTTATGCTGCTGTTCTGTTCAATAGATAGGAAGGTAGATTATATATTTACTTATTTTAAACTTTACACTGCTTCAGTGACTTCCTGGTTTCTGGCCGAGGCCAAAATGATGTCATACATCCCAGCAGGGCTGGACTGGGACAGAAATTTGGCCCTGGACTTCATCCAGACCGGCCCACATTTTGAGTGTCCCAACAGCACTCTTACATCAGAGTGTCTCATCAGCAGCCCCCTTACATCAGAGTGTCCCATCAGCACCCCCTTACATCAGAGTGTCCCATCAGCACCCCCTTACATCAGAGTGTCCCATCACCAGACCCCTTACATCAGAGTGTCCCATCACCAGACCCCTTACATCAGAGTGTCCCATCAGCAGCCCCCTTACATCAGAGTGTCCCATCAGCAGCCCCCTTACATCAGAGTGTCCCATCACCAGCCCCCTTACATCAGAGTGTCCCATCACCAGCCCCCTTACATCAGAGTGGCCCATCACCAGCCCCCTTACATCAGAGTGGCCCACTGAGCGACGTTTCCCAATGGCCAGTACATGCCTGCATCCCAGGAGTCTTCAAGAGGAGAGGAGGAGCTTTCTCAGCTAAGCACACCCCCTGCCTGTATTAAACATGGGCGCCGTCAAAAGATTTGTTTCGTTCCGTTCCGTTTCATTCCGTCCGGAAAAAAAAAATGTATTTCGTAATTCGTGTATGAAATTTAATTCGGATTCGTACGAAATATGAATTTTCGTTAGATTCATAAACTTTTCGTTAAAATAACAAAAGTTCGTTATGACGAATTTATCATTATGGGGGGCTCCCACCATCCCTGTGCTGACTTCCTGGGTTTTTAACCTTTAGTTTCGTTAACTTTTCGTAAAAATAACGAAAGTTCGTCATGATGAATTTCATTATGAGGGGCTCCAACCATCCCTGTGCTTTGCTGACTTCCTGGGATTTTAACTTTTAGGTTCATTAACTTTTCGTAACAATGATGAATTTATCATTATGAGGGGTTCCCACCATCCCTGTGCTGAGTTCCCAGGTCTGTACACCTTCTGTGCCCATTATAAGAGGTTCCCACCATCCCTGTGCTGAGTTCCCGGGTCTGTACACCTTCTGTGCCCATTATGAGAGGTTCCCACCATCCCTGTGCTGAGTTCCCAGGTCTGTACACCTTCTGTGCCCATTATAAGAGGTTCCCACCATCCCTGTGCTGAGTTCCCGGGTCTGTACACCTTCTGTGCCCATTATGAGAGGTTCCCACCATCCCTGTGCTGAGTTCCCGGGTCTTTACACCCGCTGTGCCCATTATGAGGGGTTCACACCATCCCTGTGCTGAGTTCCCTGGTCTTTACACCCACTGTGCCCATTATGAGGGGTTCCCACCATTACTGTGCTGAGTTAGCAGGTCTGTACACCTTCTGTGCCCATTATGAGAGGTTCCCACCATCCCTGTGCTGAGTTCCCTGGTCTGAGTGTACACCCGCTGTGCCATTATGAGGGGTTCCCACCATCCCTGTGCTGAGTTCCCAGGTCTGTACACCCGCTGTGCCTATTATGAGGGGTTCCCACCATCCCTGTGCTGAGTTCCCGGGTCTGTACACCTGCTGTGCCCATTATGAGGGGTTTCCACCATCCCTGGGCTGTGCTAACTTCCTCTGATTGGTGAACAAAACACCAGTCATGTTTCTGTAAATTTGGATCCGAAAATTCGTTAACGAAATTTCGTATTTCGTATGATATTCGTAAGCATAGAAGTTCCCATAGGGTTTCCACCATCCCTGTGCTGAGTTCCTGGGGTTTTTAACTTTTTGGTTCCTTAACTTTTCATAACAATTACACATTTTCGTTATGAATTTAGATCTGAAATTCGTAAACAAAATTTCGTTTTTCGTACGGAATTCGTATGCATAAAAATTCGTATTTTGGATTCGCACGAATTTCCGGAAATTCGTATGAATTTTTGTTTCATACGAAACTAATCGCACATGTCTAGCCTGTATGCCTGAGCTAAGGGCAGATTGATTTCATGAAGTAAATGTAACATAATTCATCTGCCCTTAATCAAGATGGCTAGAAATGCTAGGGGGTTGTTTTTCAAAGTGGTTTCTTAGTAAAATAAAGCACGACGACATGGATGGATGGTGGAGTTTGCTTTGAATAATACAAAAAATTTTAGGAGGTAGTTTAGTGGGACTTTACGGGTGCCAAATACACAAAGAAACCATATAACTTATACAGATATAGCAAAATGTATTCAACAGTAACACAGACATTTAAAAACCAATAACAGTGGCTATACCAAACATGGCACAGTACAGTTACACATCATAAAATATATATGGATTGAAGTCTTTCAGCAATTGTGTCCCGACATGTTTCGCCTGCTGGGGCTTCCTCGGGGGATATTTGTTGAAAGACAGAATGGATGTATAACAAACAGGGCTTGTTACCTGTGCACTGATGAGAAGCTGGCACAGGCACTGGAGGGGGATGTCACGCTTACCTTATCATCTGACTTAAGACACGATCGTGTTAGAAAATATGGCGGCACCCCTGGTCTCCCCCTTTTTCAAATTTTGCTCATTGCAATCTACTGGCTCCGGCCTTTGGCCTTGGGCCATTTTTGGTCAGCCATTCGAACGTAGCCCAGTGCCCGTCTTTCCAATCCAGTCATCTTTGGCCTCTCATCAGTGCGCAGGTAACAAGCCCTGTTTGTTATACATCCATTCTGTCCCCAGAGAGCCTCCCACTTACATTAGGGTCCCCAGAGAGTATCCCCTCCCCTTGGGGACCCCTGAAGAGACTCAGGGCTCTGGGCCCGAGATTTGGGGCTATAGCCCCAAATGCCACCCCCTAGCGATGCCACTGAATGAACCCTAAGTAGCGTTTTGGTTTGTGGTGCACAGATGCAGTGTAGTTCCCCTATAAGATAATCTAAAAACACCATTAATTACATAACAGTACAAAAAAAGACTCTCTCTATAAAACCCCTTCTCTACAATGACCCTAATGCATACCTCCCAACTTTCTCAGACATCTATCAACTTTCTATCAGCAAAATTATGCAGGCATAGGGCACACCCCTTGCCACGTACCCTTAAAGGAGAATTGCACAAAAATACAAGATTGATTAAACCCACAAGTGCTTTTCTACCACTACTATTCCTTTTATATTGGCTTTTGGAATTTACAAATGCAGCAATTTAGAAATTGGATGAAAGGTTTTGCGCTGCAAAACACTTTTTTGAAATATAAAAATTGCATTTTATATTCAACTATATATACCAGACCAAAATGAGGGACAAATGAAGAGGAATGAGGGAGAGAGGGACTTTGCTCCACATCTGGGACAGTCCCTCGAAATCAGGGACAGTTGGGAGCTATGGGGACAGTCCTTCGAAATCAGGGATAGTTGGGAGCTATGGGGACAGTCCTTCGAAATCGGGGACAGTTGGGAGCTGTGGGGACAGTCCCTCGAAATCGGGAACAGTTGGGAGCTATGGGGACAGTCCTTCGAAATCAGGGACAGTTGGGAGCTATGGGGACAGTCCCTCGAAATTAGGGACAGTTGGGAGCTATGGGGACAGTCCTTCGAAATCAGGGAAAGTTGGGAGCTATGGGGTGTGGCAGCACGCAGGTAAAGTCACCTGGTTGTATCCAGGATGGGAAATATGTGTGCCCTAGATTCAGGCTTTATGCAGACTTTTACAATTAGAGGGGAAGAGTTAATGAGCCCAGCTGAAGTAAGTGGGCTCATTAAGACCTCTACAAAAAACACCAACATGCTTAGGGAGAGGCTCCATCCTGGAACCAGTTTTGTGTTGTATAGACTGGGGAGTGTGACACCTGTTCTGTGCGGTGAGTTAACGCCTGTGTGGCAAACCTCTACAACAGAGACAGGGACTGGTGCAGCACAAGGCTGCACTCAGTTGTTAGACAGGAAATCTATGTGTGTATTTAGAGGTCAAGCTGACCAGGATTTATTTTCATGTTTTTCTTTTGTTTTGGCTGTTATATTTTTTACTGCATGTAGCATGAATAAACCGCATCTTTTGTTTTTTTTTACCTACAACGCTGTCTGCTGTGCCTGATTTTGTGTTGTGAACCCATCCAGGGGGTCACACACACCCGCTGCTGAGCTAACCCCTCACAGGGGACAGTCCTTCGAAATCAGGAACAGTTGGGAGCTATGGGGACAGTCCCTCGAAATTAGGGACAGTTGGGAGCTATGGGGACAGTCCTTCGAAATCAGGGACAGTTGGGAGCTATGGGGACAGTCCTTCGGAATCAGGGACAGTTGGGAGCTATGGGGACAGTCCCTCGGAATCAGGGACAGTTGGGAGCTATGGGGACAGTCCCTCGGAATCAGGGACAGTTGGGAGCTATGGGGACAGTCCCTCGGAATCAGGGACAGTTGGGAGCTATGGGGACAGTCCTTCGGAATCAGGGACAGTTGGGAGCTATGGGGACAGTCCTTCGAAATCAGGGACAGTTGGGAGGTATGTTAAGTGAACACCGATCCTCGCTTTGCTTGGAGGAGGAAGCTCCAGCAGACCTTCAGTGATGTATCCGACAGACACGTTAGTCATCATAATAGTGCGATGATTAACTGGAGCTTTTTATAAACGTTTATTAAAAGTTTCCCCTCTGTTGTCTGTGAATCCCCGACATCTACTTTCTTTATTTGCTGGGTCCGTGGTCATGCTTTTAACTCTTTCAGGAAAACGATAGGATATAAACTCGCTGTTTAAATCGCAGAGCACACAAGAGCCCCCGGGGCGATAACAACACACCTTTACAATAAACATAAAAACATCGCACATACCAGCCAGCGACATACCAAAACAGTAGCCGGAAAATATTTACAGGATCCTCCTTTCTTCAGAAAAACATGAGCTCAGACAGACGGCAAATACTGAAATATTGCAAAAAAAAAATATGTCACCGTCAGGACTGGTCATAAAGAGAGGAATCTGTCTACATCCAGCATGAAAACAGTCTGCTTCTACCACCACACTAATGACCGAAGAACCGACCGCTTCTGACAGCTGAAGGTTCATCAACAGGCAAGACAACCAGGACATAAAGAGAACCAGTTCTGATTGGGTGTAGTTACCATTCCTAATATTTATTTGAAAGCTGTACTGGTGGAGAATTAAATAGGAAATACCGGTACCTAGAACGGTGATTTCTGAAAGCAGAGGGCCGATGTGCAAGACTGCAAGTTGGGCCCCCGCAGGGCAGCGAATAGGAAAGCGTGGCACGCAATTCGTGCCACGGCAAAAAACTGAGCACGCTTCCAATTGCACTGAACGTTGGGGCGTGGCTTAGGGAAGTGTGGTTACACAGCAGGGATGTGCGGTGAGGGGAGTGGCTGGTGAGGAACTGGCTAGTATCTGAGCCAGATACACACAGGTTACAAACGCAGCGATCGCTAGAGCGAGAGCGATAATTCTAGCACTAGACCTCCTCTGTAACTCTAAACATGTAAAAAAATTTAAAGCGTCGCCTATGGAGAGTTTTAAGTACTGAAGTTTGGCTCAATTCCACAAGTGTGTGCAATTTTAACGCGTGACATGTTAGGTATCTATTTACTCGGCGTAACATCATCTTTCACATTATACAATCGGGCTAACTTTCGTTTTTTGTTTTTTTTTATTCGTGAAACCGTTTCTTTCACAAAAAAAAAACGCATTTGAAAAATTGCTACACAAATAGCCTGGGACATAAAAAGTTGCAACGACCTCCATCTACACACTGCAGAGTGCATGAGCATCATGGGAAATGTAGTTCCAAAACATCTGGGGTGCCAAGATTCACCAGCACTGCCCTAGGGTTTCTGCTAAAGAAATATATAAAATGTTTGGGGGTTCTGAGTAATTTTCTAGCAAACAAATTATGAGAGAAGTGTCAGAATTGGCCTGGGTGGCAAGGGGAAGTAATATACAAATAATTATTATGTATTATCTTTAAGGTAATTTACTATATTTTCAAAAACTGTACTCAAGCTGGTGGCTTAAGGGACAAATTACTGAAGTTATAACTTCCAACCAGTAATTTCACAGTAAATAGATAAATAATAAATTATTATCTTACAACATATAGCATAATAATATATGATTTAACTTGTACCTTTTCATCAGCAGAAGATTCTCATTCTCCCTCTTTAACTGTGTGAGAAAAACATGGGATTGTGGGTAACTCTTAGGCTGCTTTCACACTGGGGCGGTATTCAGGCGTTACAGCGCTAAAAATAGCGCCTGTGTAACGCCTGAAAAAAACCGGCCCCTTTAACTCCAGTGTGAAAGCCGGAGGGCTTTCACACTGGAGCGATGCGCTGGCAGGACGGTGAAAAAAGTCCTGCTAGCCGCATCTTTGCAGCGGTGAAGGAGCGGTGTATTCACCGCTCCTATACCGCTCCTACCCATTGAAATCAATGGGACACCGCGGCAATACCGCCGGCAAAGCGCCGCTGCAGCGGCGCTTTGCGGCGCTTTGCGGGTGGGTTTAACCCCTTTTCGGCCGCTAGCGGGGGTTAAAACCACCCCGCTAGCGCCCGCACACCGCCGCTAAAACGACGTAAAGCGCCGCTAAAAATAGCGGCGCTTTACCGCCGACGCTGCTCCCGCCCCAGTGTGAAAGCAGCCTTATACACATAAACACATGCTTTTTCCTTGTAGTAAAGAGGGCTGGGCTGGAAGGGAGTATTTGTCTTTTAGACACATGCCCCCTTCTATGACACTGCAGTGAGAGGCGTGCCTCCACTGCAGCATTTTTATTGGGCAGCTTGTTCCAATGGTGCTTTACCATTGGTCCGAGACTCCAAGCTGTCCATTGAGCTCAGTGCTTCTGACAAGAAGTGAGAGGCACTGTGAGCTCATCCTCTCAGCCTGCTGCAAACAGAGTGTGTCAGCTTATATTTAAACTGGCTGCTCTGTATGTAGCTTCTGACAGGCTGCGCAAGGAGCCCCGTATCTCTTTATGATCATGGCGGGTGAGGCTCATCTGCCTCCCCTGACTGCACGGGAGTATGTCCGCTCTACAAAGTATTGTATAAGCAGCTCTGAAGAATGGGGAGGCTATTCCCCTGAAACACTGTAACCTTTGTCACTCCAATAAAGTTTTATGATAAACCACCAAGCAAGATGGCCATCTAATACTGGGCAATCGTCAATACCAGTGATGGGGAACCTTGGCACCCCAGATGTTTTGGAACTACATTTCCCATGATTCTCATGCACTCGGCAGTGTAGTGGAGCATCATGGGAAATGTAGTTCCAAAACATCTGGGGTGCCAAGGTTCGCCATCACTGGTCTATACTTACTCAAGTCGTGCCAGGAAAAAGCTCATTTTCTATTCCCAGTAAACTTTTGTGCCAGGATAATATAAGTCCTGTGCATGCGCAGCTCATTGTACATTCCCAGTACACCTCTATGCCAGGGTGACTGACAGTGGTTCTAAAGCCCAAACATGTTGTACCTTCATGTATTCCCTGCATTAAGATAAGAAAAAAAATCCCCACTTGGTCCAGTGTTGTGCCCATCGGCAACAGCTCTCTCTTCTCTCCCCACTCTCACATGCTTTGCTGTTATCAGTCAAATCTCTGTGATGCATCAATCATTGTGGATAACATCTAAAGAATCGCCACTAGAATTCTTTGTTAAGCTCACTGACGCTTGATGTAAGTATTTCATCTTAAACTAGTGAATAATGAAAAGGAACATTTCCTATTTTACTTATTAAACTTGTGTGAAACCCCCCCCCCCCCTTTTTTCACTTTTTTCCCCATCTGCATTTTCATTTTCTCAGAATTATGAAAGGTTCTTATAGAGGTGTATTATTATATATTTAATTTTAGTTTGTTGCATAACACTTGTATTCAGAAGTGCTATATATATATGTAAATATTTCGGTGGACTGTATTTGTTTCTTTTTCTTTTAATTTTTGTTTTGTTTGTTTTATCTTTTTGGAACCTCCGAAAAACAAATAAACCGATGTTAGACCAGAAAAAAGGAAAAAAAGAAAGAAAAAGAAATCCCTGTGATCCAGGAGGCAGGAGTCTATGGACACGGACAGCGTGGCTTGAGATCAAGCCCGCAGGTGTGCCACCATAGGAAGCGTCTTCCTATGGTGGCACACCAGGAAGAGGAGGAGCCAGGAGTGCCACTGAATTCCATTGCACAGAGAAGGTAACATGTTTGCTTTTCTTTAAAGTGGAGTTACACCCGAAAGTATAACTTCCGCTTTGAGGCAGGTGACCCCCTGACATGCCACATTTGGCATGTAATTTTTTTTTTTGGGGGGGGGGGAGCTGGGACCCTCTTTTCAGAGGGTCCCAGCTCCCACTTCCTTCCGGCGCACCGCGGCACCAGAAGGGAGATCACCTCTCCCTCCCTTTCGGCAATCATCTGGGACACGTCACAGGTCCCAGATGATTGCCCAGCCAGTCACAAGCCACAGCTGGGCACCCACACTCACAATGCCGGTGCTGCAGAGAGGAGAGGGAGACGGGCAGGGCTTCGCTCCCCCCGCATCGCTGGACCCTGGGACAGGTAAGTGTCCGATTTATTAAAAGTCAGCAGCTGCAAGATTTGTAGCTGCTGACTTTTTATTTATTTTTATTTTTTTTAGCAGAACTCCGCTTTAAGTTATTTTTATTTTAATTTTTTTTTAAGCTTCCTTTATAATCACTTTAACTCCAACGCTCGGTGTACATTCCTAGCACGATTCTGCGACAGAATGATATAACTCCCATGCAGGAGCAGCTAAGTGTCTAAGCCCAATGTACATGTATGGGATTTACGTCATCCTGACTTGGCCAATCCCAACTCTAAAAATGACAGAGTAAAGATGAAAGCACCAGTGACAAGGGTGGGGGATGGCATAAAGCAGTGGCGTCGCTAGGGGGTGGCTTTTGGGGATATAGCCCCCGAATCTGGAGCCCATAGCCCCGAGTCTCTGCAGGGGTCCCCAAGGGGAGGGGATGCTCTCTGTGGACCCTGATGTAAGTGGGGGGGCTCTCTGGGGACTCTGAATTTAAGGGGGAGGCTCTCTGTGAACCCTGATGTCAAACTGTTGCATGTTCCTTTGACCCTGACTTTGCCACCTAGTGAGTCACTGGCGGTTTGACCAATAAAACGTGAAGGTCAGTAAGTAACAGAACCAGGGTATGGATGTATTTGGCAAAGCTTAAACCTTAAAACAACATATATGTCATCTATAAATGTTATTATACTTGCAACTTGTCTTACAGCATTTTTTTTTGCACAAAAAGTTTGATCAGAGCACAAAAGACCTCACCTAGGCTTTCTAAATAAAATGGAGATACAATTCCAAATATTTTAGGTTCTATTACATGCATATAGCAGGTAAAATAAATATTAAACACGTCACCATTTTTCTAGGTACCGTATATACTCGAGTATAGGCCGACCCGAATATAAGCCGAGGCACCTACTTTTACCACAAAAAACTGGAAAAAGTTATTGACTCGAGTATAAGCCTAGGGTGGGAAATGCAGCAGCTACCGGTAAATTTCAAAAATAAAAATAGATACCAATAATGTTTTTGAATATTTATTTCAAAGAAAAACAGTAAACTATCTCTGTAAAAAAATATAAAAGTGTAAAGAGGGTCAATAAAACAATATGGTATCAACAATAACTTTATATCATGGGGCCCCGTACAGCCTACCTGACGGGGCCCCCTTCAGCTCCACCCTGGCCCCACCCATTGCCCCTCCCCAGACCCCGGCGCCGTCTATGGATAATATAAATTTACCGTAGTGTGCTGCCATTCCACAGGTGGGCATCGTTTTAAAGCATGGTACGGTAGGTACCGTATCTATTCACCACTCGGTGCAACATCTTTTATATTTAACAAAAAAAAAAAAGGGTACCGGTATTCTTTTGTGTTTACATGTGCTAGAACTCATTAAGGCTGGGTTCACACTGCTGTGGCTACGAGAACCGGATGTCATTCGCACCGCACTGCAGTGCAAAATCACATCCGATCTCTGTGCGATGCGAGTTCAGCCATACAGATAGTATGGCTGAATTCGCATCGCACCCGCCCCAAACTCGCACAGGACCCTTTTTTTGGTCCGCAGCAGAATCGGATCGCATGGGTGTTCACACCATGCGATCCGATTCCTGTGCGAGTGTGCAGATCGCACTGCGATATGCGAACTGATCTGGGGGTGTCATTAACATTTCACTGACACTCCCAGCAGTTCGCATAGGGCAGTGTGAAGTGCCGCTGGGAGGTATGCGATGCGGGAACCCGCCGTGGATTTGCGGCATTCCCGCATCGCTCCGGTGTGAACCCAGCCTTTTGAAACATAATTTTACGGTAATACCGGTAATTGCACTTTAGGCTGGGTTCACACTGCAGCGATGCGGGAACGCCGTCGATCCGCAGCAGGTTCCCGCATCGCATACCTCCCAGCGGCACTTCACACTGCCCTATGCGAACTGCTGGGAGTGTCAGTGAAATGTTAATGACACCCCCAGATCAGTTCGCATATCGCAGTGCGATCTGCAAACTCGGACAGGAATCGGATCGCATGGTGTGAACACCCATGCGATCCGATTCTGCTGCGGACCAAAAAAAGGGTCCTGTGCGAGTTTGGGTCGGATGCGATGCCAATTCAGCCATACTATCTGTATGGTTGAACTTGCATCGCACAGAGATCGCATGTGATTTGCACTGCAGTGCAGTGCGAATCACATCCGGTTCTCGTAACCTCTGCAGTGTGAACCCAGCCTTAAAGTACAATATTGCTTAAGATAAAAAAAATTACAGGATTCTAATCAATATACGGTAGATAGAATAAGGTCTACAAAAGCAGGTCAGTTTCATTTTTTTTTTTTTGCCGCTCACCACAACTTAAAAATGACTGGATCGCCCGGCCCCTGCTCTCTCTGCTTCTTGTTATAGTGTGTAGAGAGAGAGAGAGAGGATTGGATCGGATATCACTCCGCAGCACACAGTGAGTAACCTAATGCTGAGCGGTGTGCGGCGCGGGTGCAGAGGATGTATTCATCCGCGCCCGAAATAGCAGAAAGAGTCCCCCCACTGCGGTGACCAGCCTAATGCTGAGGAGTGCGGAGCGGGTGCAGAGGATGTATTCCTCCGCACCCGAAATAGAAGAAAGAGTCCCCCCCCGCCACTGCAGCCATACAGCCATACAGCACATCGAGGAACAAAAAAAAAAAAACTGGACAGGGAGGGAGAGCAGAGCAGAGGGGATGGTGTTGAGCGGTACACTTACAGGCCATTCACCAGCGTCAGCCAGCGGCATGGCCCCGCCCCTTTTTCTCCTCCATCTCCGGCAAAAATTTCAGTGACTCGAGTATAAGCCGAGGCGGCTTTTTTCAGCCCAAAAAGTGGACTGAAAAACTCGGCTTATACTCGAGTATATACGGTAAATATATTGGTAAAGGTGCTATTGACATGCGACATGCGATTGACATGTCGGTAACAACCCATGCAATCCATACATACAAAGCCACCAAAACAAATAAGTCAGAACTTTAACTCAGAAGTTTTGTGTAATAAAATGGAATGACACAGGGAAAAAGTATTGCAAACATGAAGAAAAGGAGGTGCAAAAAGGCATGGAAAGCCAAGACACCAGTTGACATCTATCAGTAATTAGAAAGCAATCCTGCCCTTTATCAGTGCAAATTACTATCAGCTGGTTCAGTCTCAACTGATGGCTTATAAAAAGGTGTCTCATTACCAAGGTGTCACACAAGAAACATCTCATGATGGATAAAAGGCAAAGAGCTCTCCCTCAAGACCTTTATTGTTGCAAAGCATACTGATGGCATTGGTAACAGAAGGATTTCTAAACTTCTGAATGTTCCAGTGAGCACTGTTGTGGCCATAATAATTGGAAAGAACATAATTTCTTCATAAACGACTAGGTGCTCCTCGCAAGATTTCTGACAGAGGAGTGAAGAGAATTATCAGAAGAGTTGTCCAAGAGCCAAGGACCACTTCTGGAGAGCTTCAGAAAGACCTGGAATTAGCAGCTACAATTGTTTCAAAGAAAACAATAAGTAATGCACTCAGCCACCATTGGCCTGTATGCACGCTCACCACACAAGACTCCATTACTGAAGAAAAAGCATGTTAAAGCTCGTTTACAGTTTACTGTACAATATTTAGACAAGCCTGTGCAATACTGGGAGACTATAGTCTGGTCAGATGAGACCACAATGGAACTCTTTGGATGCCATATTACACACCATGTTTGGAGGTCACATGGCACATCACCCCAAAAACACCACCCCATACCAACAGTGAGGTTTGGAATTGGGAGCATTATGGTGTGGGCGGGGCTATTTTTCAGCATACGGTACTGGCAAAATTCATATCATTGAAGGAAGGATGAATGGATGACCAAGACTTTGTAGATAAAAATCTGCTGCCATCTACCAGGATGATGAAGATGAAACATGGGAACATTTCAGCAAGACAATGATCCCGACACACAAAGCCAAGGAAAATCCCAATTGGTTTCAAAGAAAGAAAATAAAGCTGCTAGAATGGCCCAGCCAATCACCTGACTTGAATCCAATAGAAATTTTTTGGAAAGAACTAAAGATCAGAGTTCATAGAAGAGGCCTTCACCAAACCAAACCTTCAAGATTTGAAGACTGTGTGGAAGAATTGGGCCAAAATCACACCTGAGCAACGCATGCGACTCGTCTCTCCATACAGGAGGCGTCTTGAAGCCGTCATTACCGACAAAGGATTTTGTACCAAGTATTAAATACATTTCAGTTAGTGTGTTCAATACTTTTTCCCAGTGTCATTCCATTTTATTACACAGAACTTCATTTCTGAACTTATTTGTTTTGGTATGTTTGTATGTATGGATTGCATGGGTTGTTACCGACATGTGGGGAACATTTCATGTCAATAGAACCTTTATCAATATATTTAATATATTTACCTAGAAAAATGGTGACGTGTTCAATACTTATTCTACCCCCTGTGTATATATATATATATATATATGTGTGTATATATATATATATATATATATATATATATATATATATATATATATAATGTGTGTGTGTGTGTGTATAAATATAATATAAAAGTACAGTAACTTACATGGCTTAACATATAATTCCAGCTTAACACTGATATGCTTTAAAATGTTCCCTGCCCTCTACTACTACCAATTCTGCTTACTCTTTATTAAAAGGATCTGTATGCTTACTTTTTTTGAGTCTGCTCCAGTCCGGTCACATAATCCTGCAGCTCCCCTGTGTCAGTGAGCAGCAGCTGCAGGGGAGAGGAGGGAGCGCTGACAATATCTGGGTTCATGGGAGCCTACGGGTAACATGCCAGCTACTGGAATTCACAGCGGTTGTCAAGCGCTACCTCCTCTCCCCTGCAGGTACCGTTCATTGTCACAGGGGGTCATGAGACCAGATTAGAGAGAATAAAAAAAGAAGGGTATTTATACAGATCTTTAAATTTCAGTTGATTAATGCGAGCCAGGCAAAGTATGAGCCACGAGTAGCCCTGTCAGCAACACCCAGCTCAGCAAACTTTGATTTGGAAACCCGAAGGGGTTGGGTATAAACAAATTTGACTGGCCAGTGATTGTAGCCAATCATCTGAAGTCATTGTTTGGGTATTCTGACAGCTGTGGGTGACAGGTTTCTGAATACAAAAGCAGCAACATAGATGAGTTAATCCATAGTCAGCTTCACTGAACCTGGCACAGAGGCGTTGGGCAAAAGAGGATCGTATATGAGACTAGATCAGTGTACAGCAGTGGTCCCGGAACTGTGGCCTGGGGGCTAGATGCGGCTCTTTGCTTGCTTTTTCTCCTCCCACTGACACCAATGATGGGGCATAATTCCTCCCACTAACACCAATGGTGGGGCACTATTCCTCCCACTGAAACCAACAACTGTGACCAATGGCATCAACAGTGGGGCACAATTCCTCCCAATGACACCAATGATGGGGCACAATTCCTCCCAATGACACCAATGATGGGGCACAATTCCTCCCACTGAAACCAACAACTGGGACCAATGGCATCAACAGTGGGGCACAATTCCTCCCAATGACACCAATGATGGGGCACAATTCCTCCCACTGGCCCCAAAGATGGGGCACAGCTTCTCCCAATGAAGCCAACAACTGGGACCAATGACATCAATGATGGGGCAAAATGCCTCCCAATGACCCCAAGGATGGGGGACAATTTCTCCCAATGACACCAACAATAGGATCCAATGACATCAATGGTGAGGCACAATTCCTCCCACTGAAACTAACAACTGGGACCAATGGCATCAACAGTGGGGCACAATTCCTCCCAATGACACCAATGATGGGGCGCAATTCCTCCCACTGGCCCCAAAGATGGGGCACAACTTCTCCCAATGAAACCAACAACTGGGACCAATGACATCAATGATGGGGCAAAATGCCTCCCAATGACATCAAGGATGGGGGACAATTTCTCCCAATGACACCAACAATAGGATCCAATGACATCCATGGTGGGGCACAATTCCTTCCACTTACACTAGTGTTGGGGCACAGTTACTCCCACAGAAACAAATTATGGGACATTATTTTTTCCCACTGATGTTGATGATGTTAAGGCTCGTGCCTAAAGTATGTAAGCGGATTAACATTTGTCTTAAAATTTTTTTTAAATAAAATACTTGTTTTCAACTTTTGTTCATCTTTTGGTACACCTCAGTGTTGCTAAGCTCCTGCAGACGCTGCAGCCTGTCTACCTGCACTCCAACAATGGCTTCATAACATTTCATGGGGTATTATTATTATTATACAGGATTTATATAGCGCCAACAGTTTGCACAGCGCTTTACAACATGAGGGCAGACAGTACACTTACAATACAAATCAATACAGGAGGGATCCGAGGGCCCTGCTCGATAGAGCTTACAATCTAGAAGGAAGGGTCAAGTGGAAACAAAAGGTAATAACTGGGGGGGGGGGGGATGAGCTGAGAAAATGAAAAAACAGTTAGGTATGAGTAGGACAGGCTTCTCCAAAGAGAAGGGTTTTCAGGGATCGTCTAAAAGCTAATAGAGTAGGAGATAAGCGGATAGATTGGGGTAGGGCATTCCATAGGATTGGAGAGGCTTTGGAAAAGTCTTGGAGACAAGCATGGGAGGAGGTGATGAGGGAGCTAGAGAGCAGTGGCGGAACTACCGCCATAGCGACCCGTGCGGTCGCTATGGGGCCCGCAGCTGAGGAGGGCCCGGTGAGCGGGCGGCGGGTGAGCTGCCGAGCTGCCTGTCCGCTCGGCGCTCGTACAGTCAGACTGACTGTACGAGCGGACACAGCCAGGTGACTCCGCGGCGGCGGGGGCTTGTTGGTGAAGCTGCCAGCGGGGAGGCTTAGTGGGTGGCCAATCAGCGGGTGGCGGGGCAGAGAGATGACATCATCTCTCACCGCCCGGCACCTGCCCTGCAAACTGCCAGCTCCGCCCTCACTCACTGTGCAGGCAGAAGAGAGATT
Source organism: Lithobates pipiens (assembly GCF_037356315.1). Lineage (NCBI taxonomy): Eukaryota > Metazoa > Chordata > Amphibia > Anura > Ranidae > Lithobates > Lithobates pipiens. The sequence continues at coordinate 215,733,772 of NW_027507789.1, read as the reverse complement.
ACATCATCTCTCTGCTGCCTGACTCAGACTGGCAAACAGAGTGACAATCCCATTCCCCACCTTAGCAGGAAAGTGACAATCCGCAATTTGTGGCAGGTGACGTGGCAAGTGGACAATCTGCAATGTGTGGCAGGTGACGTGGCAAGGGGACAATCTGAAACTTGTGGCAGGTGGCGTGGCAAATGGACAATCCGCAATGGGTGGCAGGTGACGTGGCAAGTGGACAATCCGCAATGTGTGGCAGGTGACGTGGCAAGGGGACAATCTGAAACTTGTGGCAGGTGACATGGCAAATGGACAATCCGCAATGGGTGGCAGGTGACGTGGCAAGTGGACAATCTGCAATGTGTGGCAGGTGACGTGGCAAATTGACAATCCGCAATGTGTGGCAGGTGACGTGGCAAATGGACAATTTGCGCTGTGACTGGCCGGAGCTGCGATACCCGGAAGTCACTCCAGGTTAGATGGCAGCGACGGAGGTGGTGACCGAGGACCGCTGCGGGGGCTTCGATCTCAAGAAATAATTCATAATGAGCTAGTATGCTATGCATACTAGCTCATTATGCCTTTGCCTTGTAGGGTGTCTTTTTTTTTCTTAAGAGGCTTTACTTCCTCTTTAAAAACATGGTTTACACATTTACACATAACACATTTTTTTTAAAAACATGATCTTATTCAACAACCCCTCAGACTCAGATAGCATCTCCAAAAATGATATATTAATCCAAATTGGTGCAGATGGAAAAAACAGGCAACCAGTTGTAGCATCCAATGGAAATAAAGTGCATGGAGTAGTGGAGTCACAGTGTGGGGGATCATACAGAGAATTCGCTCTACATGTTACGCGCACACTTGCGCTTCTTCAGGAGCTTTTAGATCTAATAAATAGGTATAAAGAGAACATCAGATAAGTGTATCATAATATCCAGAAAAATAAAAAACATAAAAACAACCATATGTAAACAGTAAAATTATCATTTTTGTAAAGTGCTAAAGTCCAGTGGTTTTGCACAGAGATGCCCCAATCCTCCTCTTCTCGGGTCCCCCCGCTGGCAGACCTTGTTCCTCCTTCCTGCTGAGTGCCCCCAGAACAAGCAGCTTGCAATGGTGGTACCCAAGCAGGCTCACTCCTGAGCTGCGGCTCTGCGTGTCCATTCACACACACAGAGCCGTGGCTCGACCCTGCCCCAATCTCTCCCAATTGGCTCCCACTGCTGTATCAGCCAATGAGGAGGCAGAGTCCCCGGAGAGCTGAGGCACTCGTGCACATCCCTGGATCGAGATGGGGCTCAGGTAGGAATTAGGAGGGGATGTGAGGCCTGCTGCACAGAGAAGGTTTTTTTATTTACTTTCATGCATAGAATGCATGAAGGTAAAAAAATAAAACTTGAGCCTTTAGAACCACTTTAAAGCATGTATGAGTTCTGCTTTAAATGTGTTAGAATTAAAAAGCTGAATACAAAATAAAAGCATTGTGTAAGATTACAGCTGTAAATTGGTGGTATGACCTTGTGGTACTTCAGTAGAAGTCTGACAATAACTGTCCTAGGTCCTGGTATGAATCTCTGTGAACTTCATTTTTATAAATTTCTTTGCAGTTAGGTCACCACACACCCCAGTATTAAATATAGGTAGAACAGAAGGCCAGTTGGGTATTAAGTGCACCTATTTTGCAGAAATTTCCAGGAATAGCGCAATGAATTTGTTCACCTCTTTTTTCCACATAAACACAGTTTGAATCTGTCTTTCCAGTCAAGAGCTTTGGTATTCAGCTAAAGGAGAAGCCTGGAACCTCATCCTGAAGTCATAAAGTCCTAATCCCGCCTATGACAGAACAGGGAATTTTCCAAGGCATTCTGCATATAGATTGAGTGTTCTGGTATTGGAATGAGCAAAATGTTCCCGACATCAGATTCGTAGGACTGTTCGCTGCAAGAATGCATGCCGACAGAGGTCAAAGGTATGGGCCTGCACCTCAACTTAAAAGGTACATTATTTTTTTAAGTAACATTAGTGACTTGGCACCTACAGTTAGAAAAATAGTACTAAGCAATAATATCTTACCATTATACTGAAGCAGAAATAACCAGCCAACATCATCAAAAATGCAGCCAATTATTTCATTATGGAATAGTGACATCATTGACAGTGCACTCAAACTATTCACCAGAGAACAGTAACTTCACTGAGAATGCAGCCTATCCATCAACTAGAGACTGGTGACATCACTGAGCATGCAACCTACCCAATCACTAGAGACCAGTGACATCACTGAGCATGCAACCTACCCAATCACTAGAGACCACTGACATCACTGAGCATGCAACCTACCCAATCACTAGAGACCAGTGACATCACTGAGAATGTAATGTATCCATCAACTAGAGACCTGTGACATCACTGGGAATGCAAACTACTCAATCACTAGAGAGCATTGACATCACTGAGAATGCAGCCTATCCATTCACTAGAGAGCGGTGACATCACTGAGAATGCAGCCTATCCATTCACTAGAGAGCGGTGACATCACTGAGAATGCAGCCTATCCATTCACTAGAGACCGGTGACATCACTGAGAATGCAGCCTATCCATTCACTAGAGACTGGTGACATTACTGAGAATACAGCCTATCCATTCACTACAGACCGGTGACATTACTGAGAATGCAGCCTATCCATTCACTAGAGACCGGAGACATTACCGAGAATACAGCCTATCCATTCACTAGAGACCGGTGACATTACTGAGAATGCAGCCTATCCATTCACTAGAGACCGTGATATCACTGAGAACGCAGCCTATCCATTCACTAGAGACCGGTGACATTACTGAGAATGCAGCCTATCCATTCACTAGAGACCGTGATATCACTGAGAACGCAGCCTATCCATTCACTAGAGACCGGTGACATTACTGAGAATGCAGCCTATCCATTCACTAGAGACCGGTGACATTACTGAGAACGCAGCCTATCCATTCACTAGAGACCGGTGACATTACTGAGAATGCAGCCTATCCATTCACTAGAGACCGGTGACATCACAGAGAATGCCGCCTCTCCATTCACTAGAGACCGGTGACATTACTGAGAATGCAGCCTATCCATTCACTAGAGACCGTGATATCACTGAGAACGCAGCCTATCCATTCACTAGAGAGCGGTGACATTACTGAGAACGCAGCCTATCCATTCACTAGAGACCGGTGACATTACTGAGAATGCAGCCTATCCATTCACTAGAGACTGGTGACATCACAGAGAATGTAGCCTATCCATTCACTAGAGACTGGTGACATCACTGAGTATGCAGCCTCTCCATTCACTAGAGACCGGTGACATTACTGAGAATGCAGCCTATCCATTCACTAGAGGCCGGTGACATCACTTAGAATGCAGCGTATCCATCAACTAGAGACCAGTGACATCACTGAGAATACAACCTACCCAATCACTAGAGACCAGTGACATCACTGAGAATGTAATGTATCCATCAACTAGAGACCTGTGACATCACTGGGAATGCAACTTACCCAATCACTAGAGACCGGTGACATCACAGAGAATGCAGCCTCTCCATTCACTAGAGACCATGACATTACGGAGAATGCAGCCTATCCATTCACTAGAGACTGGTGACATTACTGAGAATGCAGCCTATCCATTCACTAGAGACCGGTGACATTACTGAGAATGCAGCCTATCTATTCACTAGAGACCAGTGACATTACTGAGAATGCAGCCTATCCATTCACTAGAGACCGGTGACATTACTGAGAATGCAGCCTATCTATTCACTAGAGACCGGTGACATTACTGAGAATGCAGCCTATCCATTCACTAGAGACCGGTGACATTACTGAGAATGCAGCCTATCCATTCACTAGAGACCGGTGACATTACTGAGAATGCAGCCTATCCATTCACTAGAGACCGGTGACATTACTGAGAATGCAGCCTATCCATTCACTAGAGACTGGTGACATCACTGAGAACGCATCCTATCCAATCACTAGAGACCGGTGACATCACTGAGAACGCATCCTATCCAATCACTAGAGACCAGTGACATCACTGAGAACGCAGCCTATCCATTCACTAGAGACCGGTGACATCACTGAGAACGCAGCCTATCCATTCACTAGAGACCAGTGACATTACTGAGAACACAGCCTATCTATTCACTAGAGACCGGTGACATTACTGAGAACGCAGCCTATCCAATCACTAGAGACCGGTGACATTACTGAGAACACAGCCTATCTATTCACTAGAGACCGGTGACACTACTGAGAATGCAGCCTATCCATTCACTAGAGACCGGTGACATTACTGAGAATGCAGCCTATCTATTCACTAGAGACCGGTGACATTACTGAGAATGCAGCCTATCCATTCACTAGAGACCGGTGACATTACTGAGAATGCAGCCTATCCATTCACTAGAGACCGGTGACATTACTGAGAATGCAGCCTATCCATTCACTAGAGACTGGTGACATCACTGAGAACGCATCCTATCCAATCACTAGAGACCGGTGACATCACTGAGAACGCATCCTATCCAATCACTAGAGACCAGTGACATCACTGAGAACGCAGCCTATCCATTCACTAGAGACCGGGGACATCACTGAGAACGCAGCCTATTCATTCACTAGAGACCGGTGACATCACTGAGAACGCATCCTATCCAATCACTAGAGACCAGTGACATCACTGAGAACGCAGCCTATCCATTCACTAGAGACCGGTGACATCACTGAGAACGCAGCCTATCCATTCACTAGAGACCGGTGACATTACTGAGAACACAGCCTATCTATTTACTAGAGACCGGTGACATTACTGAGAACACAGCCTATCTATTCACTAGAGACCGGTGACATTACTGAGAACGCAGCCTATCCAATCACTAGAGACCGGTGACATTACTGAGAACGCAGCCTATCCAATCCCTAGAGACCGGTGACATTACTGAGAATGCAGCCTATCTATTCACTAGAGACCGGTGACATTACTGAGAATGCAGCCTATCCATTCACTAGAGACTGGTGACATCACTGAGAACGCATCCTATCCAATCACTAGAGACCGGTGACATCACTGAGAACGCATCCTATCCAATCACTAGAGACCAGTGACATCACTGAGAACGCAGCCTATCCATTCACTAGAGACCGGTGACATCACTGAGAACGTAGCCTATTCATTCACTAGAGACCGGTGACATCACTGAGAACGCATCCTATCCAATCACTAGAGACCAGTGACATCACTGAGAACGCAGCCTATCCATTCACTAGAGACCGGTGACATCACTGAGAACGCAGCCTATCCATTCACTAGAGACCGGTGACATTACTGAGAACACAGCCTATCTATTTACTAGAGACCGGTGACATTACTGAGAACACAGCCTATCTATTCACTAGAGACCGGTGACATTACTGAGAACACAGCCTATCTATTCACTAGAGACCGGTGACATTACTGAGAACGCAGCCTATCCAATCACTAGAGACCGGTGACACTACTGAGAACGCAGCCTATCCAATCCCTAGAGACCAGTGACATCACTGAGAATGCAGCCTATCCATTCACTAGAGACCGGTGACATTACTGAGAATGCAGCCTATCTATTCACTAGAGACCGGTGACATTACTGAGAATGCAGCCTATCCATTCACTAGAGACTGGTGACATCACTGAGAACGCATCCTATCCAATCACTAGAGACCGGTGACATCACTGAGAACGCATCCTATCCAATCACTAGAGACCGGTGACATCACTGAGAACGCAGCCTATCCATTCACTAGAGACCGGTGACATCACTGAGAACGCAGCCTATCCATTCACTAGAGACCGGTGACATTACTGAGAACACAGCCTATCTATTTACTAGAGACCGGTGACATTACTGAGAACACAGCCTATCTATTCACTAGAGACCGGTGACATTACTGAGAATGCAGCCTATCCAATCACTAGAGACCGGTGACATTACTGAGAACACAGCCTATCTATTTACTAGAGACCGGTGACATTACTGAGAACGCAGCCTATCCATTCACTAGAGACTGGTGACATCACTGAGAATGCAGCCTATCCAATCACTAGAGACCGGTGACATTACTGAGAATGCAGCCTATCCAATCCCTAGAGACCAGTGACATCACTGAGAACGCAGCCTATCCAATCACTAGAGACCGGTGATATCACTGAGAATGCAGCCTATCCATTCACTAGAGACCGGTGACATCACTGAGAATGCAGCCTATCCATTCACTAGAGACCGGTGACATCACTGAGAATGCAGCCTATCCATTCACTAAAGGCCAATCAGATCACTGAGAATGTAGTCTATTCACTTCAGAATGGTGACTTAACTGAGAACACAACCTGTCCATTTCATATAGACCAGTGACATTGTTGAGAATGGAGTCTATCCATTGACTAGAGAGACCAGATAAAATCAATAAGAATATAACCTATCCATTTACAAGACTGCCTTCAGCATTAAGTAGCCTGATGTTCCCAATATAGGATTGTTGACTATGATAGCAACCCATTCATTCCATCACAGCTAAAGAAGAAACATCTGAGTCCCTTTTGTCTCCAACATTGTGGCAGTGAAGAGGAAGTGAAGTTCCCACCTATCACAACACCATCCATGGTGTACATTCTCATTCAAGATAATATTCACACAACAAGTTGTTGGAAAAGTAGGCTTTTCCTTCCCCAAACAAGCCGGTTCCTCATTTTCCATCCTGCAATGCTTGCAAACTTCGGTGGCAGAATGCAGCCTCTGAGTTTGCACTGTTACCGTTCAGGAGAATGATGTCAACACTTCATTTGAAGCCATTTCTATCTTGACTTTTAAATAGCGTTTTCAAGGGGAGCTGGCTGCCACTCCAGCCAAATAGCTGTATAAATATTTATGTTGAATGAATTCAGCTTATGTTACAGAAATTAATGGATGACAGGCCCTGTAGATGGAGCCCAGGGGTGCGGACACATTTAAAAGAAGCGCCAATCTACAGTTTTTTTTTTTTATGTGTAGTTTGGAAAGTAGCTGCCACCCCCGAATGAAGTTTGTGTAAACTTCACTGGCAGCAAAGTACCCAACGAAAGGTTAATCTTCCCCAGTCTTTGGTATGGTGGAAAAGCTAGTGGGTGGCTTCGGAAATTAAAACACATTTAAGCGCTCTTAGCTGTGGATCAATTATTTGTCAGGCGCCACCATGTTCTGCAGAGCCATATAGCTGGGAAGTCCTAACTAACATTGTATTAAGAGGATTTACCATAGAATACATTATATGAATTTGTGCCATCTGATCTCTCCATTAAAAAAACAAAAAACAGGTCCACTTTTTAGCAAGTCTGAGACTTTGGGCATCAAAATAAAACATTAAAAGCATCTACCGCCATTAAACCTGCAAAGTATCTTAGATCATTTGCAAGTGTTGAGATTCTGCAAACTGCCCCAGTGAAGGATGAGGGAGGTAAGTGCTAATACTTACTCGGACTTGAAGGCGCCGTAGCCAAGTCTTTTACCTCTTTTGGTCTAATGAGAACCTCCAAGGCCAAAGATAGCTGGCCTCCTTCAATATGTGTTGGGTTGTGAGGCATAGTGGGTGCAAAGATGGTGAAAGTCATTGAGCGCCAGACACTTCTTGGATGCAAAAGAGGTTTTATTTCTTTTGACGGTCCTTTTTATATATTTTGGGGGAAAGAGGGTTAGGGCCAGGACATCCTTAGATCATTGCAAACTCAATTGGCAAATTCGGAGACTTCAACAGGAAAACAGCCGTGCAGGGAAAGGCTCCAGCAAGGCGCCACTTCCGCAGGAATTGCCATCTCCTTTGGTAACAGTCCTTTAATAGTTCTTAACTCCAAAGTATCATCTCTTTCAGCTCCACTACAACTACTCCTTGTAGTTCTTCAATACTGAGCTCCTGGTCTCTCACTAGACCCACTGATTCACTGACTATGAATCCCTTGAGCTCCTCCAAGGTTGGCGGGGGTATCTCCCTAAAGCGTCACCCCTGATTCTCTGCTGGGAACATACAGCCAGATCTACAATGGAATGGTTTAGATCAAAGCATATTCATGCGTTAGAATGGCCCAGTCAAAGTTCAGACCTAAGTCCAATGGAAAACCTGTGGCAAAACTTGAAAATTGCTGTTCACAGACGCTCTCCATTCAATATGACAGAGCTTGAGATATTTTGCAAAGAAGAATGAGCAAAATTGTAATCTCTACATGTGCACAGCTGGTAGAGACACCCCCAAAAAAAATTTCCAGCTGTATTTGCAGAGAAAGGTGGTTTTACAAAGTACTTACTCAGGGGGGCTGAATTCACATGCCCCCCCAAACTTTTCACATATTTATTTGTAACAAATGTTTAAAATGATTTATCATCTTCCTTCCACTTCACAATTATGTGGCACTTTGTGTTGGTCAATCACAGCCATTCTCAACCAGGGTTCCTCCAAAGGTTGCTAGGGCTTCCCTGAGTTTTGGCTGATTGACCTCCTATCTTAAGGTGTTTGCATACTTCTAGGGTCAATGCCACTTGGTAGAGCCAGTGGAATGAAGCCAACAATCTTTTAAGCCATCCGTGGTGATTGCAATTTGACCACCACTGTAAGGGCTGCCTCATTCCACATGACCCCAAATGTAAGGGGCATTTTTTTTTTCACTGACCACCAATAAATTTGTTTTAGTAAGGGTTCCTTGAGACTAGAAAATTATTTCAAGGGTTCCTCTGGGGTAAAAAGGTTAAGAAAGACTGGTCTATCACACAAAATCCCAATAAAACACATTTACGTTTTTGGTTGTAACCAGGGCTTTTTTTCTCAAACAACAGGTGCTGGAACTTAACCACGGCCCCACAACCCCCAAACACACACACACCCTCCAAATCACATCAAATAGTGGGTGTGTTCATTCAAATTTCATGAAAACAGTAGGAGGGTCTTAAAGGAGCATTAAATATGTAGCGCCAGTACTCCTGATGAGTACGCGCTGTCTGTAAATTTAGTTTTTTCCCCAAGACTGTAGTTGAGTCTTGGGGTTAATTGTGTAAAATTGTGTTTTGGCATCAGTTTGGCTGGGCTGTATTAATGTTCTGCCTGGTCATAGGTGGGGTTCGCACCTGTGAGAGGCCTTAGAACGCAGTCTGGTTGGACGCATTGGGTACCAATCTCTCTCTCTGAGCCAATCAGTGGGCGCATTTGTTTCGCTGTGTATTCCGGGAGAGGGTACTTAAGGTGCTGAAGTCACGTGGTTCTGGGTTCTGGTCCAGAAGTTGTTGCTGACTCCGTGGTCCTGGTCCTCATAACCAGCCCCCAGAGGCTCTCTAGACCTGGGGTGTGGATCCATCCATTTCCGAGCCTCGGAATTGGTTAGTCTGAGGCACAGTAACTGGAAGGAGGATTCTAAGGTTTTCCGGTGCCGTCTCGGGTTTGGAGAGGCCCAGCAACTCTATACGCAACCGGGGGAGGACTCTTCAGTAAGAGGGCCACACACAAGGCTGGCTGCTCGGTAAGAGCCTGGAAGCTGAGCTCTTATGGACACTAATTGAATCCGCATTTCTTACGGTATCATCCAACAGTTAAAGAATCCAGTTACGAGTGGCTATTCCCTGGATTATGTAAAGAGAGACTTTTATTAAGGTCAGCAGTTCTAAAGTACCTGTGCTATACTTCATCCTTACACCCTCTATTCCTAACTGAGAGACTGAGTTTTGTTCAACTGTTTTCTGCAAATAAAAACCCTAAAAAGGAATTTAAGTGTTGGTTGGTTGCAGTTACTGGGCCATCAACCTCGGGAAACCCCTAGACAAGAATGCAGAGTTACGAGCTGGAGGAGGTAATCTATAAGCCCAGAAAACTTCAGCCGCTCCTTCGGGGGTCAGTGCTACAAATACCAGGATTGCATTACATACAGAGTGCAGAGCTGTCACTCGTAAACACAGAAACCAGACTTCTGTGTTTACAAGTGATTGTGGTGAGCAGGCACCAACGGGTCTGAGCCAGAGGTGGTGGAACTGAGTTCCACCAAGTTCCCCCTGAAAAAAAGCCCTGATGTAACACAAAAAAATTTGTACAATTTGCTGCGGCTTAACTAGAACCTTCAGGTCCCCGATGCAAGAAACCATGAAGGGCCCCCCTGAACTCCAGCCAGGGCCCTTCCCTCCAAGTCCGGCGGTGGAACTCCAGGGCGTGGTCACAGGTATGACCTTTGTGAGCCCTGTAGTTCCACCACTGGCATCAGTAGGCAGGATGGGGTCCCTGTCCCCAGAAGAGATGAGGAGAACAGACATCGAACTGAGTGGCAATGCATGGAGCAGGAGAGGGGTACTCTGAGGAGCCGGCCGAGGACACAGGTCATGCGGGGAATGCACAACTAAAGAGCAGCCAGTGCGATAGTCGAGCATGGAGCTCTGCTAGTCACCCTCCACCTCCAGCCACCCATGTGCATGGTGTACTGGTACCCCTAGCTGCCTATGCTGCTGCCCGCCATATGTAGAGGGGGCTGCATGGGCCCCCTGCAGCACAGGGCCCAGTTGCGGTCGCGACTGCTGCACCCCCTATAGTTACGCCCCTGACAATTTGAAAGGGTATGAATAGTTTTTCAAGGCACTGTAATTCCACTTTAAATTAGTCTTCTGTTGTGTCCTTCATGGAGAACAGATTTGTTTTGTACAATGCTTGTGAGTTCAGGTCTTAAAACTGACAGCTGTAACGATCGGTTGCCATGTAACACAGTGGCTTCCGTCAATATCCATGCCCTAACAGTGATATAACTAAACGATGTACAGCAATTATTTTCAGCGCTACGGTGGCACGACTGGCCCGCAGTGACACTTCGCACCTCCACCACGATAAGAACGGTAAAACTTGATTTACTGAGTTGAGAAAACTGTTACACTGAAGGCGTGTTTGTGCGCAGAATTTTTTTTTTTTATGGAGTCATTAAATTACTTTAAGCATATAAATGTTCCCTGAAGCATTATATCAAATGGTGTACATCTTTCAACACTCTGGATGAGGGTTACAGAGTTCCGTGGTCTCCCCACATCTGGATAGGCAGTAATTCAGATATAATGCAGCATTATTCTGGAAGTGAAGTTAAAGCAGCTGATTAAAGATGTAACACATGTTACATCTAATCCTCCGTCCTCTGAAGTGCCAAGAGGTTAAGAGTGTTCTGAAGACTCAGTTCAAGAATGAGGAACTACTACCCCAGGCAATCATATTTCTTCTGCATCAGTAACAACAAATATGAGAACTGATGTGAGTTTTTGTGAAAAAAAAAAAATGAATAATTTTTTTTTTTTTTTTTTGTCATGCAACGAGCAGGCAGGCACTTGGGGTACACCCTCTTTTTGCCCAGGCCAAGTTTTGGCTTCTGGCGCTGTCACACTTTGAATGATGAACTATGCGTTCATGCTATACTGTAGCAAAACGACATTTTTATCATTTTTTTCACACAATTAGAGCTTTCTGTCACCACTGGGGTTTTTTATTTTTTACTAAAGAAACAAAAAAAATAAAAAGACCGAAAATTTAGAAAAAAATAATGTTTTCATAGTTTGTTAAAAAATTGGCAAACAGGTCATTTTTCTCCTTCACTGATGTGCGCTTATGAGGCTGCACTGGTGGGCACTGATGAGGATGCAATGATAGGTGGTACTGAGGGGCACTGATAGGCAACAATGAAGGGCACTGAGAAGTGGCACTGATAGGCCCTAATGAGGTGCCACTGATGGGCACTGATGAGGTCGTAGTGGTGGACACTGATGACACACTGATGAGGCTGCACTGATTGGGACTGATAGGCGTCACTGAAGGGCACTGAGAGGTAGGACTGATAGGCAGCACTGATGGGCACTAATAGGTGGCACTGGTGGGCACTGATTGGCAGTACTTGTGGGCACTAATTAGCAGCACTGCTGGGCACTGGAAGGTGGCACTGGATGGCACTGACTAGCAGCACCGACTGACAGCGTGAAGAGAAAAATAACCGATAACCGGCTTCTTTTTACATCCGTGATCAGCTGTCATTGGCTGACAGCTGATCACGTGGTACAGGGCCACTGGGATTGGTCCTTTACCCTGTTATGTGATCATCCGAGTCTGAAGGACTCCACGATCACAGAGTGCATTGGCTTCTTTAAAGTGGTTGTATACCCACACAAATAATTTTTTTTAAAACCTGTAAGGCAAAAGGCATAATGAGCTAGTATGCACCGACCTGTGGAAACAGTTCAATCTCTGTATTTACGATGATACTAAGCGAATCAGGCCAATAACTTCTCCGCAGGATGTGGAAACCTTGCAAGAAGATCTGAGCAAATTAATGGGGTGGCGAACTACATGGAAAATGAGGTTCAGTGTAGAAAAATTTAAAATAATGCATTTGGGTGGCAAAAATATGAATGTAATCTATACACTGGGGGGAGAACCTTGGAGGGGAATCTAGGATGGAAAAGGACCCGGGGGTCCTAGTAGATGATGGCTCAGCAATGGCATGCAATGCCAAGCTGCTGCTAACAAAGCAAATGCATTAAAAAGGGGATTAATTCCAGAGATAAAACGATAATTCTCCCGCTCCACAAGACTGCGGTCCGGCCGCACCTGGAGTATGCTGTCCAGTTCTGGGCACCAGTCCTCAGGAAGGATGTACTGGAAATGGAGTGAGTACAAAGAAGGGCAACAAAGCTAATAAAGGGTCTGGAAGACCTTCGTTGTGAGGAAAGATTACAAGCACTGAACTTATTCTCTCTGGAGAAAAGACGCTTGAAAAGCGATATGATTTCAATATACAAATACCGTACTGGTGACCCCACAATAGGGATAAAACCTTTTCACTGAAGGGAGTTTACCAAGACTTGTGGCCACCCATTGAAATTAGAAGAAAAGAGGTTTAACCTTAAACTATGTAGAGAGTACTGTAAAAGCGGCAAGGATGTGGAATTCCCTTCCACAGGCGGTGGTCTCAGCGGGGAGCATCGATAGTTTCAAAAAACTATTAGCTAAGCACCTGAACGACCGCAACATACAGGGATATACAATGTAATACTGACATATAATCACACACATAGGTTGGACTTTATGGGCTTGTGTCTTTTTTCAGCCTCACCTACTATGTAACTATTAGGGACAAATGAGGAAAGAGGGACTTTGTTCTAGTCCAGGGACAGTCCCTCCAAATCCAAACGAGAGGCTAAAGTATAATATATATATATATATATATATATATATATATATATATATATATATATATATATAGCAGAGACAAAGCTATAAATAGGAGCACAATATTGATGAGCGTATCAAGTCATAGGAAGACTACAATTTTAAACACAGAAATATAATGCACAACAATTAAATCGTCCAATTTTTATTATTATGTTTTCATTAACTAAATGGAGCAAATAATAATACAGTAACAACATATTTCACTATATTTAGAGGAACTTGCTCAGATACACTGGGCAAGGTGGTGTGGAACTCATGCATGCTCTTTGACACCTTCGCTTCCGTACCCTGGGAACAAGGCCATGAATCTCGTAACACAGGTTCGGTTCCAGTTACTACTGGAAATTGGCTGCTAGAGAGGAGGTCAGACTTCGACCCCCTCACTACCGGAGGACCCACCACACTTACCAGTTATCACACTTAAGGAATGGTTGCTTTGTGTCTTGAACTTGTGCTTGTTTGCTCCACTTTTCTTCCTTGTCTTGCAGAGTTAACCTTTTGTAGAGGTGTTACTCAATACCCCATTGTGCTTTACAGACTCCAGTTCTTTAGACACACCAGAACCCACATACACCCCTTTGAATAACTTCAGAGGAGACCGAGAACAGTTCATGTAACTTTACTGAAGAGACTTCAACATTACAGTCTAATAGGAGAAAAATTTCCAACTATAACTATCCTAACTATAGCTGTATGGCTAGCCAGGCACACCTGTGAAAGGTGGTAGGCCATTGTGGCACTTCCTATGCTTGGATGTCCTCCTGAACCCTGGTGCCTTCAGCTGACTGCAGGCCACGGCAGTCCCAGAACCACGAGTACAGCCAAGACAAGAGCAGACTCTTTGACCTCTCAGTCTTTCCCCTTTTTTATACCACAGGTGGGCTGGTTGGGGCCAAAAAGCCTGGGAACAGAGCACACATAACTTAACCCTTTCCCTCTGCTTGGGCCAGCCTCTAACTCACTAAGGCAACCACATTACAACCTGCCTACACTGGCACATACAATGACTGCTCTCAGAGCAAGTTTTCAGGGCATTCCACAGACTTGAGGTAAACTCTAAGAATGCATCAAGTTTATATCAGTGTCAAGGGACAAGGTGAAGGGGAGAGCAGGGCAGAGATCAGTGCCAAGGGACAAGGTAAAGGGGAGAGCAGGGCAGAGATCAGTGCCAAAGGACAAGGTGAAGGGGAGAACAGGGCAGAGATCAGTGCCAAGGGACAAGGTGAAGGGGAGAACAGGGCAGAGATCAGTGCCAAGGGACAAGGTGAAGGGGACAACAGGGCCGATATCAGTGCCAAGGGACAAGGTGGAGGGGAGAACAGGGCAGATATCAGTGCCAAGGGACAAGGTGAAGGGGAGATCAGGGTAGATGTCAGTGCCAAGGGATAAGGTGAAGGGGAGAAAAGGTTCAGATATCAGTGTCAAGGGACAAGGTGAAGGGGAGAACAGAGCAGATATCAATACCAAGAGACAAGGTGAAGGGGATAACAGGGCATATATCAGTGCCAAGGGGGAATGTGAAGGGGAGAACAGGTGCAGATATCAGTGCCAAGGGACAAGGTGAAGTTGAGAACAGGGCAGATATCAGTGCCAAGGGGGAAGGTGAAGGGGAGAACAGGTTTGTATATCAGTGCCAAGGGACAAGGTGAAGGGGAGAACAGGGCAGATATCAGTGCCAAGGGACAAGGTGAAGGGGAGAACAGGTTTGTATATCAGTGCCAAGGGACAAGGTGAAGGGGAGAACAGGGCTGATATCAGTGCCAATGGACAAGGTAAAGGGGAGAACAGGACAGATATTAGTGCCAAAGGACAAGGTGAAGGGAAGAACAGGGTAGGCAGATAGAGAACAATAGTAATAGGAACAGAGTTTATAACCTGTCCAAAAATGGTCCCTGCAAAAGCTCCTTCTAGAAAGTATATGCCTGTTAACACAGACATGAAGACTGTAAGGTTTCAGCCAGGTCCAGGTGGCTAGGGCCAATGTAATCTCATGTCCATGAGCTGTTTTTCTCACTGAAAGAGGATTTTTGTTCGGTTGCTATGAGTTATGCCAATTTGACTTGTTGACTTAACCTGTGTATGTGTTTATCTATAGTTTCCGATGGCATGTGCTCAGCACTGTACATCATGTCCAACTATAACTGCTGCCTTGGCAGACCTCTGTCTGGGCCCTGGGACGGCTGTATTGAACGGTTTGTTCCAGGCAGAGATGCAATCCTGGACAACAGCCCTGAAAAAGACAGGCGATCTGGACAGACTGACCTCACCGCAAAGCATCCCTGCGGTAGAATAAAATCTGCAGGAAACACAAGTGGGTAATGGCAAAAGATACCAAAGAGCCCTATTTTTACATGCAGAATGATTCTGAAAGAATGTCTGAGCTTTCACAATTTCCCTGTGTAATTTCGCTTAGGTTTGGCCAGCACAGGGATTAGACACAGCTTGCCTGAATTGCCGAGTCATAAATAAAAGTACACTCTGCTTAACATAAGGGCTTGCAAGGCTTTACAACAAATATAGGTGGATCAGTGCACCTGGAAGCGCCTAAATGGTAAGTCTATGGGGGGATATAAAAGGTAGGTTGTGTGACTCTGGGCTGAATTTGTTTTATTATACTTAAGGTTACAGTACCGTGGCAGAGACATATGTCAAAGAGGAGTGCAAGTGCAACTGTTACCAATGATGTTCACCAGGGCAGGAGAGCAGCAGGTACTTCATAAGGTCAGGTCTATTGACAGTATAAAGGCAAAACTTTTTGTTTTAGCTTTGGGTAGGATGGAGAGGGGTTAGAACCCATGTTTGCTCATCGAAAGTTAAAGTAAATCAAAATCCCAAAGTTTGGGTTATCACCAGAACAGGAATAGTGGGGAAATCCTCCAATAGGGACACTAGTGGCCCTGGTGATAACAAGGGATTCCCTCACTTTGGAGAGATTTCCTCTTACTTTCTGGTGTGGCTATGGGAGAGGAAGTAAAGGGAAGTCTTCCAATGGGACGCAGATGGCAAAACAAACAACAGGTATACAAACCTCCCTTAGGTCCCGTTCACATTAAGGATATATGGAGAGAACCCGCACTCTGGAATACGTCCAATTATTTTACGTTGTACTTGGAGATTGTCTAATAAAGAATTTGGACGGATTGCAGAGTATGGGTTCTTTCCATATAACCATATTCTGAGTTTGTGACGAGTGGGAGGTCGTCTGAACCTGGAAACTGAAGCGAAGGTACCAGTAACCAACACACATATTCAGAGGTTTTCACAGTTAGAGCGGTGCTACCCTGTGTGTACCTTTCATGTCAGGGGTCCGATCAAGTCCTCCTGTCAGTTTTTTTTTTTTATGGGGGCCTGATTAGACCTATGGACAAGTCAGTTTACACTCACCTGTCTCCAACCGGATCTAGTCCGCAAAAAAAAAAAAAAAAACGGAAGGGGAACTGCCCCCGTTTGTCTAGGTGGATCAGACTGGAGAGCAGTTAGTTGGGTTTAAACAGACAGCGAAGTCTGTTTACACCCGCCGGTCCATAGAGCAGAGTGGGCTTGATCCGTGTTCACTCTGCAAAAACTCAGTGGACACAGACCTGTCATCTGCCCCGACAATGCTCTGATCAACAGGGGATCAGCGGACAGATCTACTCAGGGTCCGCTCCATGTGAAAAGGGGCCTTACTTTATCCAACATGAAAAAAGAAAGTTTTGTTTTTGGTTCTGCTTTAATAAGGTGGTGGAAAGGGTTTATTTTTTTCCCAACACAACGTTACATAGTTAGGTTGAAAAAAGACACAAGTCCATCTAGTTCAACCATAAAAAATAAATAAAATAAACAATATCATACAATCCCATATACCCAATCCTATACTCACAGTTGATCCAGTGGAAGGCGAAAAAACCCCCCAGAAAAGCATGATCTAATTTGCTACAGCAGGGGAAAAAATTCCTTCCTGATCCCCCGAGATACAATCGGATTTTCCCCGGATCAACTTTACCTATAAATGTCAGTACCCAGTTATATTATGTAGATTTAGGGAAGTATCCAGGCCTTTCTTAAAGCAATCTACTAAGCTGGCCAGAACCACATCTGGAGGGAGTCTATTCCACATTTTCACAGCTCTTACTGTGAAGAAACTTTTCCATATTTGGAGATGAAATCTCTTTTCCTCTAGACATAAAGAGTGCCCCCTTGTCCTCAGTGTTGACCGTAAAGTGACCGTAAAGTGAATAACTCAACACCAAGTTCACTATATGGACCCCTTATATATTTATATATGGTGATCATATCCCCCCTAAATCTCCTCTTCTCAAGAGTGAATAAATTCAGTTCCTCTAATTGTTTCTAATAGCTGAGCTCCTCCATGCCTCTTATCAGTTTAGTTGCCCTTCTCTGCACTTTCTCCAGTTCCCTGATATCCATTTTGAGAACTGGTGCCCAAAACTGAACTGCATATTCCAGATGAGGTCTTACTAATGATTTGTACAGATGATATCTCTCTCTCTGGAGTCCATACCTCTCTTAATACAAGAAAGGACTTTGCTCGCTTTGGATACCGGAGCTTGGCATTACATACATATTATTGAGCTTATGATGTACCAAAACCCCCAGATCCTTCTCCACCATTGATTCCCCCAGTTGTACTTCCCCTAGTATGTATGATGCATGTGTAGCGGCGGGCTCTTAAACTCTACCTAAGCTGCAGTTAGGTTTGGGTATTATTTGTCTAAATTTGACTTCTGTATCAGTCTTACTGGTCTGTGAAATGTTCAGCCTGGCCACAGGGGGCACTGTCTCTTCTGGCAGGCGTGGGACTAAGGTCTGGTCAGGTGTTTAAGTTACTCTCTCTCTTGGAGCCAGGTTAGTGGTAGTGGCCCTCTTGCTGTGCCCTCTGGGAGAGGGTATTTAAGATGCAGCCATCACGTGGTTCGGGGTTCAGGTCCAGTATGATGTACTGATTACATGGTCCTGGTCCTCCTGACCAGCCCCCAGGAAGGCTGTGGCCTGGGGTGCGGATCCACCCAACTGTAATGCCTTGGGGCTGGCTAGCCCAGGGCATGGAAACTAAAGGAGGATTCTGAGGTGGTTGGGTGCCGTCTCCGGTTCGGGAGAAACCCATTGTACTTCAAGCATTCCAGGGGAGGACTCTTTAGAAGAACACCACATATGGGTTGGTTTTCTTAACAAGAGCCTGGAAGGGCTGAAGTTACCGAAAGAATCCGGTCTTGTGGATATCGCCAAGCAATCTGAAAGATTCAGGTATCCTACAAGTGTTCTAAAGCTTAGTTTGCCTACGTGTTCTGCACACGTCTGTGACAAAGACTTTGTTCCTGAGTAAGGACCTTGTTGGCTGCTAGGCCTTGTGAGAGAGGGACTGTCCAACCTGGGTGTTCATCCAGCTGCGAATGGCTATTCTCTGGATGCAGTCAAAGTAAGCAAGTTCTTTAATGTTTTTTGGACTTTGATATTGAGAGGACCTGAACTTCCTTTTCCAACCCTCTGATCCCAAGTTGAAAGACTGTTCAATGGTTTGAGTTTTGCAAATAAAATCCATTCAAGTGGATCTATTGTCAGCCTCAAGTTACTGGGTCATCTACCACGGAACATCCCCTAGACGTGTCACAAGGAGAACAGAAGGTAACGGTAAGCCCAAAAATAACCAGCAGCTCCTTCGGGGGTTAGTGCTACACATGTACATAATTTTACATTTATCAACATTAAACCTCATCTGCCACATAGTCACCCAATTAGACATTGCATTGAGGTCGGCTTGTAAATTGGAGACATCCTGAAAGGACGTTATTCCACTGCATAGCTTGTTACTTTTAATCCCAGACCCTATATCAGTGATGACGAACCTTGGCACCCCAGATGTTTTGGAACTACATTTCCCATGATGCTCTAGCACTCTGCAGTCTAGTGGAGCATCATGGGACATGTAGTTCCAAAACATCTGGGGTGCCAAGGTTCGCCATCACTGCCCTATATCATTTATAAAGATATTAAAAAGTAAGGGTCCCAGCACTGAACCTTGGGGTACACCACTGATAACCTTAGACCATTCAGAGTAAGAATCATTAATTACTACTCTCCGAATTCTGTCTTTTAGCCAGTTTTCTATCCTTTTACAAAGTGATATTTCCAAACCTGTAGACTTTACCTTACACATGAGCTGTGTGTGGGGAACTGTATCGAACGCTTTTGCAAAATCTAAGTATACAACGTCCACAGCCACCCCTCTGTCCAAGTATACCATGTCCATCGCCACCCCTCTGTCCAAGTATACCATGTCCATCGCCACCCCTCTGTCCAAGTATACCATGTCCATCGCCACCCCTCTGTCCAAGTATACCATGTCCATCGCCACCCCTCTGTCCATGTATAACACGTCCATCGACACCCCTCTGTCCAAGTATACCATGTCCATCGCCACCCCTCTGTCCAAGTATAACACGTCCACAGCCACCCCACTGTCCACGTATAACACATCCATCGCCACCCCTCTGTCCACGTATAACACGTCCATCGACACCCCTCTGTCCAAGTATGCCACGGTCATCGCCACCCCTCTGTCCAAGGTTTTACTTACCTCCTCATAAAAAGAAATCAGGTTTGCCTGACAACTTCTGTCTTTCATAAATCCATGCTGTCTGTTGCTTAAAGTATTTTTTCCAGCAAGAACTCGTCTATGTGGTCTTTTATTAAACTCTCCAGTATCTTCCCGACTATAGAAGTTAAACTGACAGGTCTATAGTTACTTGGTAAGGACTTTGTTCCCTTTTTAAATATAGGCACCACATTGGCCCTACACCAATCCAGTGGTACTAGTCCCGTCATTAACGAGTCCCTAAAAATGAGATACAATGGCTTTGAAATGACAGAGCTCAATTCTTTTAGGATCCGTGGGTGGATGCCATCTGGTCCAGGTGCTTTATCTACCCTTATTCTGTCTAAATATTTCTGGACCATATCACTTTTGAGCCATTGTGGATCATTTGGGGCTGTGTCACTACCACCCCCATTATGGACATGAGCTCCCCCCATGCTCCTTTGTATACACAGAACTGAAGAAGGTATTTAATACATTTTCCTTCTCTTTTTGTCCAGTCACCCACTCTAGATTATTTTGTAAAGGGTCTACATGCTCAGACCTGACCTTTTTACTATTAATATATTTGAAGAATTTTTGGGGGGTTTGTCCTAATATCTTTTGCAATCTGTCGTTCGTTTTGAGTTTTTGCATCCTTGATTTCCTTTTTACATATTCTGTTATATTCTTTGTAACATTTAAATGACACTAGTGTTCCTTCATTTTTATATTTTTTAAAAGCTCTTTTCTTATTGTTTATAGCTTTTTTAACTTTGGTCGTGAGCCACATAGGTTTTATTTTTAGCCTTTTAAACTTATTGTCCATGGGAATATACTTTGCAGTGAGTTCACAGTCACTTTGAAGAATTCCCATTTCTGTTCTGTGCCCATTGATGCCAATATTCCCTCGCAGTCCACGTCCTAAAGAGCAGCCCTCCTCCTTGGAAAATTTGCTCTCTTGAATTTAAGTGTTGTTATCTTTCTCGTATGTGTTTTTATGCTTACAGCTAACATCAAATGAAATCATGTTATAGTCGCTGCTTCCAAGATGTTCCTTTATATGAGCATTAGTAATAAGCTCCAATAAGCTCTGCATGGTTTGAGACTACCAGGTCCAACAGTGCATCATTCCTAGTTGGTGCCTCAATAAACTGGAAAAAAAAATTGTCCTGAAATAGGTTTATACATTTTTGCCCTTTAACTGTCCCAGCAGTGCCATTACGCCAGTCAATTTCTGAATAGTTAAAATCCCCCATTATTATCACCCTCCCAGCCCTTTCCATCTGTGCAAGGAGCTGATTCAACACCTCCTCATTAACATTGGGTGGTCTATAACAAACTCCAGTGATTAACTTTGAACTACGCACATCTATATGCAGTTCCACCCATAATGCTTCAGACTCATCACACCCTCCCTCAACCTGGTCCTCTTTCACACTCGCTTTGAGATCACTTCTCACATAGAGACAGACCCCTCCACCTTTGCTTTTTACCCTGTTTCTCCAAAAGAGTGCATAGACAGGAATATTAATAGCCCAGTCATGTGAGGAATGAAGCCAAGTTTCAGCAATACCGATTACATCATAGCTCTCCTCGTGCACCAGAGCTTCCAACTCACCTATTTTGCTTGGCAGACTTCTGGCATTGGTGAACAAACACTTTAATGCATTATTACATTTTGCTCTGGTGTTTTTCATATCTTGTTTAGTAGTAGAAATGGCACTATATTTTCCAATGGTTGATTGCAACGTGGGAACTTTCTTGTCACCTGTCAAAACCCTGCCCCCATCTATCCCCATTCTGACCCTTAAATGACCTGTCTGCCCAATGGAATTCTAGTTTACCCACCCCCCCCTTAATCCTAGTTGAAATACTCCTCCAGCCTTCCCATAAGCTTCTCCCCCAGCACAACAGACCCCCTTCCATTCAGGTGCAAACCATCTTTAGCATATAGGTTGCACCCCAATGAAAAGTCAGCCCAGTGCTCTAGAAACCCAAATCCCTCCTCCCTACACCAGGTCCTTAGCCATGCATTGAGCTCTGTAATCTCCCCTTGCCTTTCCTGTGTTGCGCATGGCACAGGCAATATTTCAGATAATATCACCTCAGAGGTCCTTCCCTTCAACTTGCAGCCTGGTTCATTAAATTGATTCATAAGGAGCCTCCACCTTCCATCAGGGCTGTGCAAGGATTTTTGACACCCTAGGCGAAACCTAATTTTGCCGCCTCCCCCATCCCCTTTTCCCTGCCCATATATGCCTTACCTTTTTAATGAAGTGCCTATCAAAGCGCAGCCTCACCAGCGCCCATCAATGCAGCCTAACAGCGCTCATCAATGCAGCCTACCAGTGCCCATCAATGCAGCCTACCAATGCCCATCAATGCAGCCTCATCAGCGCCCATCAATGCAGCCTCACTAGCGCCCATCAATGCACCCTACCAGCACCCATTAATGCAGCCTACCTTCGCTCATCAATGCAGCCTACCAGCGCCCATCAATGCAACCTACCAGCGCCCATCAATACAGCCTACCAGCGCCCATCAATGCAGCCTTACCAGCGCCCATCAATGCAGCCTACCAGTGCCCACCAATGTAGCCTACCAGCGCCCATCAATGAATGTTTGCTTGCTTCCATTCGTTCTGGAGTTAGGACACAGACACAGTCCTCCACCGCTGCGCCTCTGACACTGTGCGGATGGAACTGCAGCTGCCTGCTGATGCTGAGACTTAGTTGCTTGCTGCAGAGAGAAATAAGTAGGAACACCAGTGGCCAGGCGCCCTAGGCAGCAGTGCACCCTAGGCGGCTGCCTAGTTTGCCTAGTGGTAGCACCGGCCCTGCCTTCCATGTATTCTGTCATTGGTTCCAACGTGAACCAAGACAGTTGGGTCATGCTCAGTCCCTTCCAGTAATTTATCAACCCGATCCACCACTTGCCGAACCCTAGCACCAGGGAGACAGCAAAACAACCTGGCACACCCTTTGCACACACACCTATGCCCTGCGCTATCAAAAACAAAAGATTTTTGACTGCCCATACACTTTCAACTAACAGCTTTCCAGCCAGTACATATTCAGGTTGGAAAGTGGTGGTATAAAAACTCGCTACATTAAATTTCAACAGAAAATGTTGAATGCATGGTAAAGCATTTAAGGTATGCGTTCAACAAGTTACACAAACAGATAACGATCTGCATGATCTGATGTTAGATAAGTCTTAGACAACTGAATGAGGAAGTGGGGAAAAGGTTAAATTTTCATAAAATTCAGGCAAAGTATAACTCAAATTTCACCAAGTTTGAACATTTTGACATATTTTTGTATTTACCGAGGATTTTCATTAACAAGATGTATAGGTTGTGTTTGCAATCTCTAATGTCAGATGTTTAACTACTTGCCATCCAGCCGCCATCATTAAACGGCGGCAGGATGGCTCCCCTGCGCGATTTGCCATAGCCATATGGCGCCCGCTTTAAGGGCTATAGGAGACGCGCACGCGCCGGTGGCACGACGCTGGAGCCATTGCGCATGACCAGCGGTCACGATGTCCACCGGTGACCCACGAATGCTGCTGAGAGAGGCAGAATGGGATCTGTCAATGTAAACAGACAGATCCCTGTTCTGTCAAGGAAGTAGAGAGAGATCTGCTGTCCCTAGTGATTAGGAACAGCGATCTCTCCCTATTCTCTCTCTATTCCCTGCCAGTCCCATCCTCCCACAGTTAGAAACACATGCCTAGGACACACATAACCCCTTGATCGCCCCCTAGTGTTAACCCCTTCCCTACCAGTGTCATTTATACAATAATCAGTGGCTATTTTTAGCTCGGATCGCTGTATAAATGTCACTGGTTCCAGAAAAGTGTCAAAAGTGTCCGATTTGCCATGTCACAGTCTCGCTAAAAATTTGCAGACCACCACCATTAGTAGTAAAAAAAAAAATGTATAAAAAAAATGGCTTGACCCCTTGGTTCCAGTGAAGAGAACTCTTAAGGTGTCAGCATACCAAGACATTTTGGACAATTTCATGCTCCCAACTTTGTGGGAACAGTTTGGGGACGGCCCCTTCCTGTTCCAACATGACTGCCCACCAGTGCACAAAGCAAGGTCCATAAAGACATGGATGAGCGAGTTTGGGGTGGAGGAACTTGACTAGCCCGCACAGAGTCCTGACCTCAACCTGATAGAACACCTTTGGGATGAATTAGAGCAGAGACTGCGAGCCAGGCCTTTCATCCAACATCAGGGCCTGACCTCACAAATGTGCTTCTGGAAGAATGGTCAAACATTCCCATAGACACCCTCCTAAACCTTCACGCCCTTCCCAGAAGAGTTGAAGCTGTTATAGCTGCAAAGGATGGACCAACTCAATATTGAACCCTACGGACTAATGCTCCATACACACGATTGGATTTTCCGACAACAAAACTGTGGATTTTTGTTCAAAGGATGTTGGCTCAAACTTGTCTTGTATAAACACAGTCACACAAATGTTGGCCAAAAATTCTGAACGTGAGAACGTGGTGACATACAACGAGCTGAGAAAAAAGAAGTTCAATAGCCAGTGTGGCTCCTTCTGCTTGATTCAGAGCATGCGTGAACTTTTGTTTTGTTACACCCCTAAGTGAAAATGTCCAAATTGGGTAGAATTAGCCATTTTCCCTCCTTGGTATCATGTGACTCGTTAGTGTTACAAGGTCTCAGGTGTGAATGGGGAGCAGGTGTGATAAATTTGGTGTTATCACTCACACTCTCTCATACTGGTCACTGGAAGTTGAACATGGCACCTCATGGCAAAGAACTCTCTGAGTATCTGAAAAAAATAATTATTACTCTTCAAAAAATGAGGGCCTAGGCTATAAGAAGATTGCCAAGAGCCTAAAACTGAGCTGCAGCATGGTGGCCAAGACCATACAGCTGTTTAACAGGACAGGTTCCACTCAGAACAGGCCTCGCCATGGTCCACCAAAGATGTTGAGGTCACGTGCTCAGCGCCATATCCAGAGGTTGTCTTTGGGAAATAGACGTATGAGTGCTGCCAGCATTGCTGCAGAGCTTGTAGGGGTGGGGGGGTCAGCCTGCCAGTGCTCAGACCATACGCCGCACACTGCATCAAATTGGTCTGCATGGCTGTCGTCCCAGAAGGAAGCCTCTTCTAAAGATGATGCACACGAAAGCCAGCAAACAGTTTGCTGAAGACAAGCAGACTAAGGACATGGATTACTGGAACCATGTCCTGTGGTCTGATGAGACCAAGATAAAATTATTTGGTGTCAGATGGTGACAAGCGTGTGTGGTGGCAATCGGGTGAGGAGGACAAAGACAAGTGTGTCTTGCCTACAGTCACGCATGGTGGTGGGTGTGTCATGGTCTGGGGCTGCATGAGTGCTGCCAGCACTGGGGAGCTACAGATCATTGAGGGAACCATGGATGCCAACATGTACTGTGATATACTGAAGCAGAGCATGATCCCCTCCCTTCAGAGACTGGGCCGCAGGGCAGTATTCCAACATGATAACCACCCCAAACACACCTCCAAGATGACCACTGCCTTGCTAAAGAAGCTGAGGGTAAAGGTGATGGACTGGCCAAGCATGTCTCCAGACCTAAACCCTATTGGGCATCTGTAGGGCATCCTCACATGGAAGGTGGAGGAGTGCAAGGTCTCCAACATCCACCAGCTCTGTGATGTCATCATGGAGGAGGGGAAGAGGACTCCAGTGGTGACCTGTGAAGCTCTGGTGAACTCCATGCCCAAGAGGGTTAAAGAGGAAGTAAACCCTGATGAGTTTACTTCCTCTTTCATTCCCTGTAAAGGCAAAGCATAATGGACTACTATGCATCGCATAGTAGTCCATTATGTGTCACTTACCTGACACAGGAGCCAGCGAAGTCACCGCTGTCCCCTGTAGTTCCGAGCGTCCACCTTCTTGGTGGGTCTCGCTGCTCCGGCGCTGTGATTCGCCGGAGCAGCGATGACGTCACTCCCGCGCATGCGCACGGGAGACGAGACTCGCGGTATTGCCGTCATCGACGATGACCCGCTCAGTGCGCCTGCGCGTCTTCGGGCAAATATCTCCTAAACCGTATAGGTTTGGGAGATATTTCTTGGACCTACAGGTAAGCCTTAATTTAGGCTTACCTGTAGGTCAAAGTGGTTTGTAAGGGTTTACAACCACTTTAAGGCAGTGCTGGGAAATAATGGCGGCCACACAAAATATTGACACTTTGGGCCCAATTTGGACATTTTCACTTAGGGGTGTACTCACTTTTGTTGCCAGCGGTTTAGACATTAATGGCTGTGTGTTGAGTTATTTTGAGGGAACAGCAAATTGACACTGTTATACAAGCTGTACACTCACTACTTTACATTGTAGCAAAGTGTCATTTCTTCAGTGTTCTCACATGAAAAGATTTACAAAGAATGTGAGGGGTGTATTTATATTTTGTGAGACACTGTATGTACACACTGTCCACTGCTTCACAACTTATTCTTAGGCCTACCCTCTCCTGAAATGCCCTAATGGTCAGTGAGGCTGCCAATCATAAAAAACAGATACAACAAAGAGGCTCTGGAGGTGAGAGGGGTGTCATCAAGCTTTACTTTTTTTTTTTTACTCATGTTTTCATTTCTGTTGCTAATAGGGGTGCAACAGATCGTCATCGATCTGTGATCCGAACGGGTCACCCCGCTTGGATCGGCACACACCGCGATCCGCGGTCTCGGCCTTAGGAAAGGCTGCTGCTTCAGCCTAGCTCCGAAATGGCGGCCATCTTTCTACACCTAGGCCGTTTACACTGTGATCACTCCGCCAAATGATAGAACGATCACTTGTAAACAAACCGGCGTCATGTAATGACGCCGGTTCCTCCCTCCCCTCTCTGTACTGATCTGTACAGTGGAGGGGAGAGATCGGTGTCAGCAGCGCTGTGGGCTGCATCTGTAGTGCCCACAGCGCTGCTCTGTGACAGCCATTCCTCCATACCCTGCCAATACCCAGCAATACCCTGCCAATACCCAGCAATACTCTGTAATACCCTGCCAATACCCAGCAATACTCTGTAATACCCTGCCAATACCCAGCAATACCCTGCCAATACCCAGCAATACTCTGTAATACCCTGCCAATAACCAGCAATACTCTGCCAACACTCACCAAAAATCTGAAATACCCAGCCAATACTCTGAAATACCCCGCCAATACTCTGCCAATACTCTGCCAATACTCTGCCAATACTCTGCCAATACCCAGCCAATACCCAGCCATACTCTGCGATACCCAGCCATACTCTGCAATACTCAGCCATGCTCAGCCGTACCCAGCCATACTCAGCCAATATTACAGTGGGGGAGATTGTGGATATTACAGTGGGGGGAGATGACGAGGATATTACAGTGGGGACTATATGGTGGTGGAATTTTCACAGGTTTTTGCAAATTCAATGATTATTTGCTGATCCGAAAAATGATCCGATCCGTGACTCTGATCTGAGCAACGATCCGATCCATGAGTTTTTTGATCCGTTGCACCCCTAGTTGCTAAGGGGTGCCTTGTAATCTGCCTCTTCCTCTCCCTGGTGCCTGACATCATTTCCCTCGGCGCCCATGCTCGCCAGTGCTCCTGGGAGATGCTTGTCATCATTTCCCAGGAGTCAGTGAGCAGCGCCGAAGGCTTCGTTGCCATCGCAATGGGGCAGGCACTTCTGACGGTGCCGCCCGTTGTGATGGCAACGTCATAAGTGTATAGCGCTGCGAGACCTACATGCTGCGCTTGCGCGAGAACGGGTGGTGCATGCTGGTCGCTCAGCTGCATCTGATCCCGGAAGATAGTGCTTGTGGGCTTCACAAGCCCAACGAGAAAGATGGAAATTGCCAAGAACGAGCAATATAAAATATCGTCCTCTATTAAATCAGCAATCGAGCGGCGATTGATCAGAGAAACCTGAGTGCTATTAATAAGATTTTTTTAAATAAATATATTCATCCAAAAAAAAGTTTTAACAGTTGGAAATCCGCTTTAAAAATATAAATAAGTGGGTCCCATCTAGTGTAAAGTCACTTTAATCCAGGGATGGGTTTTATATGTAAATTCAGCTTGATATATTGTATCTCTGAATCTGCTGTTTGGACACAAGATCTCCCTGAAGGAAACCTTTACAGTAGCATTTTTTTCAGCCAATGATCAGCTTGAATTGCTCAGATTTGTGACTTTGTTGCTTAATATTTAGTAATAGGTAGGTTCTAGAACATATTAGCTCAGTTTGCTATCAATGTAAAATGTAACTGATGAACTTCAGCATGCTTTGAAGAGCTGACAGTGAAATTGGAATACATGTTAACATTCTTGACCGTATTCCTGTTGATGTGAGCTCAAATTAAGGAAACGCACTGCCCGGTCGCACCTCTTGCCAATTTTTCTCATGACACATATTTGACAATTTGCAGAAAAAAACAAAGGCTAACACAGGCGTGTGAGGTACATAACAATGGTAAAGGAAAATAGGCCAGGAGAAAGAAACAACATTTGGATTTTTTTTTTACAAGGGGTGCCTTAGAATCTGTGGAAGTTAGATGGAAGTTAGATTTTGTCATATTGAAGAAATAGTCATTCTATCAATTAACTCTAATGCCGCGTACAGACGACTGGACTTTTCGACAGACTAGGTCCGATGGAATGAATCCGTTGGATATTATGATCGTGTGTGGGCTCCAGCCGACTTTTTTTCCCCAAAAGTCAGACGGACCTAGAAATGTTTCAAATCTTTTAAACGGATTCGAGTCCGTTTGTATGTTAGTCCGGCTGACAAAAAAAACTATGCTAGGGCAGCTATTGGCTACTGGCTATGAACTTCCTTATTCTAGTCCAGTCATACATCATCACGTTCGAATCCATTGGACTTGGTGTGCTTATGTGTGGCTAAGTCCGTTTGTTCGGAAAGTCCATTGGAACTCTGTCGAAAGTCCGTCGGGAAGACCGTCGGACCTAGTCCGTCGAAAAGCCCGGTCTTGTGTACGCGGCATGAAGTCCAGGTGCTTGTAAAGTGGCACTATAGTTTACTGAAAACAGTAAATCTGTAAAAAAAAAAAGCAAAAAAAAAAAAGCTCATAGGCCCCAAAAATAACTTTGCAGTTTGTTGCTTCGAGTGCCCACAGTGCTGCCTGATGACATGATGGACACCATTGGTAGCCATTAGTTGGGTCTTCACAGGTTCCTAAGGACTCCAGCACTGGTGTGATAATGTCACATTGAGGGGATGCAACAAAACCAGCTGTCATCGGCTTATCCCAGAGCAAACATTCAGAATAAATCATCTGATTGGCTGCCATGGGTCACTGCTCTTAAAAATGAGTTCCCTTTATTGAACGTGACTGAAAGTAATAAAGCCATGGCCAAAAGTTTTGAGAATGACACAAATGTTAATTTTCATAAAGTCTGCTGCCTCAGTTTTTTGGTGGCAATTTACATATACTCCAAAATGTTATGTTTTTTCTTTTCAATACTCTTTTTTTGTTGGTTTTTTCTGTTCATTCATTACAACTAATTTGGGGGTGTGTCGGTTTATTTTCTTTAATCCTGACAATTTATGTGATTTATATATAAGGGGTATGCAATTTATGCTAATCATATTGTGGGCACTGATTCAAAAAAAAATTTTTGTCACTTATATGGTGAAAAGATATTATTCACTGATATAATTCAATTATTTGCATCCTTTTTGTCACTAATATTTTTTTCTTGTGATTATTGATGAATCTTTGTGATTAGATTTATTTTTTGTTTAGAGTTTTTTTTAGCGCAGCTCACTTTTTTCACTTATTTAGTCTGTTATCTGAGTATTACGATTAGGGTTGCTGCTTGTAGGGAACTTATTTAGAATATATTTTTTTATCTTGTTTGAATAGCGCGGTTTACTCTTTATATCGTATTTGTGAAGAAAGCTTCAGGGCTCCCAAGAAAGTCAAGCAAGCGACAGGACCGTCTCCTACAGTTGGTTTAGCTGCGGGATCGGTGGCTCCACCAGTGCAGAGCTTGCTCAGGAATGGCAGCAGGCGGGTGTGAGGACATCGGGACGCACAGTGAGGAGAAGACTTTTGGAGGATGGCCTGGTGTCAAGAAGGTCAGCAAAGAAGCCACTTCTCTCCATGAAAAACCATCAGGGACAGACTGATATTCTACAAAAGGTACAGAGATTGGACTGCTGAGGACTGGGGGAAAGTCATTTTCTACAATGAATCCCCTTATTGTTTGGGGCATTCGGAAAAAAACCTTGTCCAGAGAAGAAAAGGTGAGTGCCACCTTCAGTCCTGTGTCATGCCAACAAACAGTAAAGGATCCTGAGACCATTCATGGGTGGGGTTGCTTCTCAGCCAAGGCAGTGGGCTCACTCACAATTTTGCCTAAGAACACCACCATGAATAAAGAATGGTACAAAAACATCCTCCGAGAGCAACTTCTCCCAACCACCCAAGAACAGTTTGGTGAGGAACAATGCCTTCTCCAGCATGATGGAGCACCTTGCCATAAGGCAAACGTGATTAACTAAGTGGCTTGGGGAACAAAACATCAACATTTTGGGTCCATGGCCAGGAAACTCCCCAGACCTTAATCCCATTGAGAACAAAGAGGGGGGTGAACAAACAAAAAAAAAAAACACCCCGCAAATTCGGACAAACTCCAAACATTGATTATGCAAGAATGGGATGCCATCAGTCAGAATATGCCAGGGCGGATTAAAGAGGTCTTGAAAAAGAAGGGTCAACACTGCAAATATTCTTTGCATAAACTTCATTGTCAATAAAAGCCTGTGACCCTTATCAAGTGCTTGTAATTAAACTTCAAGAGGGAGTCCACCTGAAAAAAAAATATTAAAAGCCAGCGATGCGGCTTCACTTCCTGGTCCCCTACTGCGCATGCGCGAGTCGCGCAGCGCAATGAGAATGCTCCGTGCTGTCTCTGTGACCCGTGTGTGTCCCAGCAGACAGCGCGGCGGGACAGGAAGATGCATAGACTCCCATGGGAGTCTATGCCCGGAAGTGGGTACAAATACCTGTCTTAGACAGGTATAAGCACCCCCCTCCCCCCTGAAAGGTGCCAACTGTGCCACCAGAGGGGGGGAGGGTTCCGATGAGTGGAAGTTCCACTTTAGGGTGGAACTCCGCTTTCAGTATACCATAGTAACATCCGACCAAAAAGATTTAAAAACACTGAAGCAGCAGACCGTGTGAAAATTAAAGCGGTTCTGTACCTTAAAAAAAAATATTAAAAGCCAGCAGCTACAAATATTGCAGCTGCTGACTTTTAATAAATTGGCACTTACCTGTCCCAGGGTCCAGCGATGTCGGCAGCAGATGACGAGCGATCGCGCGTCTCTCTGCTGCCCCCTCCGCCATCCTCTGTCAGGGAATCGGGAAGTGAAGCGTTGCGGCTTCACTGCCCGCTTCCCTACTGCGCATGCGCGAGTCGCGCTGCGCGTCTCTGCTGGTTCCCGCTGTGTCCTAGGAACTGTGTGTTTCCCAGAACACAAAGGGGGGGCGGGGCATCTGCGGCAGTCTGCGGCGGTCTGTCCCGGAAGTGGGTGCAGATACCTGGATTATCCAGGTAACTGCACCCCCCCTCCCCCTGAAAGGTGCCGATTGTGGCACCGGAGGGGGGGAGGGATCAGATTAGCGGAACTTCCACTTTAGGGTGGAGAACCGCTTTAACATTTGTGTCATTCTCAAAACTATTGGTCAAGGCTGTACTGTTGCTAGAAAACATAGAATGCCCTCAGTGGAAGGCCTGTGTTCTAGCATTTCATGACTGAATTCAAGAGCTTTTGGAGCTCGCTTATCATGTCCAACGTAGCAGATAAGATCACATTACATACGTCATTTTTAACTAAATTTTGTAGATTTGTAGCTGGTTTTGTAGCCAGCTAGAAACACATCTTCTATGTACTCTTCTAGCTTAGCCAAGCATTGTCCTCCATAGCAGTGTTGCCAACCTAACAGATAGAAATTTACTGACACGACACCCAAAATTTACTGGCAGAGCCAAGTTTTTACTGGCATTTCCAAAAGTTACAAAATGAGAGTTTTAAGTACAAATTTCACTATTTAGGCTACAAACAAGTACAATATGTAATTAGCGATGTAATTTAAGGTAGATAATAAGGCAAAAAACATATTTCTTATTTATATAGTAAGTAAGTAGCTCAGGGACAGGACTCAGGAGGGCAAGAAATTAGAATGGGTGGCACACACATGAAATTGACTCTCACAGTGATACTGACAGCTGTGTGCAGCAGTACAGACTACCATCACCGACCCGTTCCCTCCAGAGTCACAGTGACTGTCTCTCTCCAAGCCAGGTGGTCCCTCCAGCCCAAACAGCACTGATGGTCCCACTCCTGACCTGCCTTTCTCCCATCCTGCAGACCAAAACACAAGGCTCTGGCTGCTCTGCTTGGCTCCCTTGCACCATGACATCACAGGACATGTTCAGGCACCGCCTCCACCAGGGCTGGACTGGGACAAAAATGTGGCCAGACCGGCCCAGGGCACAGCACATCAGGGTACAGAGCCCAGCACATTAGGGCACAGCACATCAGGGTACAGAGCCCAGCACATCAGGGTACAGAGCCCAGCACATTAGGACACGGCCCATCAGGGTGCAGAGCCTAGAACGGTGATGGCGAACCTTGGCACCCCTGATGTTTTGGAACTACATTTCCCATGATGCTCATGCACTCTGCAGTGTAGTTGAGCATCATGGGAAATGTAGTTCCAAAACATCTGGAGTGCCAAGGTTCGCCATCACTGGCCTAGCACATTGGCGTACAGTGCCTAGCACATCAGGTAGCATCAGGGTACAGAGCCCAGCACATCAGGGTACAGCACAACAGGCCACATCAAGGAACAGGGAACGCCACATCAGGACAGGGCATATCAGGACAGGGCACATGGCACATCAAGGTACAGGACATGGCACATAAGGACTCAGAACATCAAGGCACAGCATATCAGGGTACAGGGCACAGCACATAGGGGCACAGGACACAGCACATCAGGGTACATGGGGCACATCAGAGTCCATGGGGCACATCAAAGCACATGGGGCACATCAAGGCACATTAGGCTACATGGGGCACATCAAAGCACGTGGAGCACATCAGGGTACATGGGGCACATGGGGCACATTCAGGGGACACGGGGCACATCAGGGCACATTTGGGTACATCAGGGCACATTCAGGTACATCAGAGCACATGGGGCACATTCGAGTACATCAGGGCACATTCAGGGCACATCAGGGTAAATTCAGGGCACATGGGGCACATCAGGGCACACAAGGCACATTAGGGCACATGGGGCACATCAGGGCACATGGGGCACATTCAGGGCACATGGGGCACAGCGTTTACTTGTTTTCTTCATGTTTCTCTCTCATGTCACGCAGCGCTGCTCCCCGGTGGCCCCCTCCTCTCTTCTCGTCAATCCCAGATGATGTCACAAGCAAATGGGGATGGACAAGAAGAGTGGAGGGGCTGCCGGGGAGCAACGCTGCGTGACATGATAGAGAACCTATCACAGACGCTTCCTGCGCTACTCTGCATCTCGATCTACCTGTCAAGCGACAGCTGTCGGCAATTGACGGGCAAATCACTGCGGACCTCCAGGGGGAATTCAATGCACTGCAGATGCAATAGGCGGCCGCTGAAACCGGCCCACTGAGCCATCGGCCCACTGGGAAAGTCCCAGTAGTCCCGATGGCCAGTACATGCCTGGCCTCCACCAGTGCTGCCTGAACACACTGTAGCAGGCACTTGTATGGTCTCGGCTGGCTCCGGGCTGAGTGTTACACCCATATTTTTTACTGGCAACCTTTTCTATTTACGAGCATTTACTGGCAGGAGAAAGTTGCCTGTTTTTTACTGGCTGCCAGTAAAAATACTGATGGTTGTAAACACTGCTCCATAGGAAACCTTTCAAGATGGTTGTCGCATTACTAGTGCCAACACTGCCAAGGAAGCCATGCAATACTAGGGGCCGTCACTGCCCGACACCAAGGTGAGGCACTAATTTCAAGGCAAAGCACACCAGGCACATTGATGGACCATCATGTGTGGCAGATAACAACTATCTTGACAGAAGAAGTCTTGGTAAATCCCTTGGGGACCCGGGGCACATAGCACTTGTCCCTGTTAAAATCTGTGAAGCTATCCAACCACTTTGAAGCAAGGAGACAAATACTTAATTTATTCTGACTGACAGCACACAGATGAGAGGGTGCAGTACAGACACAGAGCACATAGAGCCCTTGCCTCCTTTGAACACTACCAGAAGGAACATCTGCAGCCCACAATCGCCCGTGGCCACCAGCTGCCAGTTTAGGGGAAGATTATTACAGGCAGTCGGTGTTGCGTATGACAGCAGCTGGAGAGAAGTGCAGTCATTCACAAAAACACAAGCCCACAACAACACAAGCCAGCTACTACATTTGTCTGAGAGAGACAAGTGTAGTAGCTGTCCGTGTATGCTGTTGTGGGCTTGTGTTTTTGTGACTGAAGGGGCTTTTCTCCAGACGCCATGGTTTACAACACAAGCCATCAGCTGTTGCTGTAGTAGTCTACTCCAAACTAACTGGCAGCTGTGGGAGGTTAAGGGCTCTGTATTTTATCAGTACAAAGAAAGGAGCAAAGAAGACACAGGGCTGTGTGGCAAGGAGGACTGAAGAAGGGAAACGGGCTGTGGCTTCAGTGCTGCCTATAATCCTCCTCCATAGGAACCCCCATAATCTGGACTTCTGCCTAGGGTGAAGCTACAGCCAACTCTGGGAGGAATAAAATAAATTTTATATCCAAACTACAGCAAAGATTTTAACAGGAAAAGTGCTATGTGCAGTGGGTCCCCTGGGGGTTAAACAAGGCTTTTTAACTTCTAGTTAGAGTTCTTATTTAACCAC
Organism: Lithobates pipiens; assembly: GCF_037356315.1. NCBI lineage: Eukaryota > Metazoa > Chordata > Amphibia > Anura > Ranidae > Lithobates > Lithobates pipiens. The sequence goes on along the minus strand of NW_027507789.1, from coordinate 215,698,979 downwards.
TTCAGCCCCGGGCCAATTGTCAGCCTAAGGACCAGAGGTCTTTTTACAATTTCGCACTGCACTGCTTTAACTGGTAATTGCGCGGTCATGCAATGTTGTACCCAAACGAAATTTGTGTCCTTTTCTTCCCACAAATAGAGCTTTCTTTTGATGGTATTTGATTGCCTCTGCGATTTTTATTTTTTGCGATATAAATGGAAAAAGACTGAAAATTTCGAGAAAAAAATATATTTTCTACTTTTTGTTATAAGAAAAATCGAATAAACTCAATTTTAGTCATACATTTAGGGCAACATTTATTCAGCCACATGTCTTTAGTAAAAAAAAATGTCAATAAGCGTATATTTATTGGTTTGCGCAAAAGTTATAGCGTCTACAAACTAGAGTACATTTTCTGGAATTTACACAGCTTTTAATTTATGACTGCCTATCTCATTTCTTGAGGTGATAAAATGGCAGGGCAGTACAACCCCCCCCCCCCCCAATGACCCCATTTTGGAAAGTAGACACCCCAAGGAAATTGCTGAGGGGCATGTTAAGCCCATTGAATATTTTTTTTTTGTCCCAAGTGATTGAATAATGACACAAAAAAAAAAAAGTTTACAAAAAGTTGTCACTAAATGATATATTGCTCACACATACCATAGTTATATGTGGAATTGCACCCCAAAATATATTCTGCTGCTTCTCCTGAGTACGGGGATACCACATATGTGGGACTTTTTGGGAGTCTAGCCGCGTACGGCACCCCGAAATCCAATCACTGCCTTCAGGATTTCTAAGGGTGCAAATTTTTGATTTCACTCCTCACTACCTATCACAGTTTCGAAGGCCATAAAATGCCAAAATAGCACAAACCCCCCCCAAATGACCCCATTTTGGAAAGTAGACACCCCAAGCTATTTACTGAGAGGCATGTTGAGTCCATGAAATATTTTATATTTTGCCACAAGTTGCAGGAATATTACAATTTTTATTTTTTATTTTTTGCACAAAGTTGGCACTAAATGATATATTGCTCACACATGCTATGGGCATAAGTCAAATTACACCCCAAAATATATTCTGCTGCTTCTCCCGAATACCACATGTGGGGGACTTTTTGGGAGCCTAGCCACGTACGGGACCCCAAAAACCAAGCACCGCCTTCAGGATTTAAATATAAAACGCTACCAAAAAAAAACTTTTAGCGATGGCAGGGATCAGGCCTGACTCTGCGAACGCTGCAGTTATGTGTTTAGTGTTTTGTAAGTGACAGTGATCGATCAATACTGCACTTGGGTGGGCTGGGCGGAGGGGCAAAACGCAGGTGCCAGCAGGTATCTGGGCTGATCCTGCTAACAATGCATTTTTTTGGAACCCTAAACTGCTGGGGACGCTAGTATAGATCTGATCAGATCAGATATTGATCTGTTCAGATTCTATACCACTACAGGAGGTGTATGCTTTGTGCGTGGGTGTTAGCAGTACTGGCACTAACCTAGTGCTGCCTGGGGCGACGCAGACCCTGACCCTAAAACCTAATTGATATCACCCGCCGGGTGATCAGGGGGTTAAACCTTTATTGGGTAATAAATGGTGGGTGCCCTGATGCTATAAAAAGCAAACTAACTAACCAGAGTCACCCGTAACACTTATACGGTGATCGCTGGTGAAAGGGTTAACTAGGGGCAATCAGGGGGTTAAAACCATTATTGGGTAGTATATGGGGGTACCTAGCGCTATAAAAACCTGGCGGTGAACCTAAAAAAATAACTAGCTACCTAGCGGCACCAGTGACACTAATGCAGCGATCAGAAAAACTATTACTTAGTGATACTGGCAAAAGGGGGTGAAAGGGTTAACTAGGGGCAATCAGGGGGTTAAACCTTTATTGGGGGGTAGGGGGCTACCCTGGACCTAACACTAACTGCCGGGACAGTTTTTACTGTCACAACTGACACTAAATGCAGTGATCAGTAAATAAATGATCACTGCAATCAGTGACACTGTGACTGGGAGGGGCGGGTGATCGGGGGGGGGGGAATTTGTGTGCCTGTGTGTACCTACATGTCAGTGTAGTGTTTGGTGTACACTTACTTTCTCTGTTCTCCTCGCAGTAACTAGCTACCTAGCGGCACCAGTGACACTAATGCAGCGATCAGAAAAACGATCGCTTAGCGATACTGGCAAAAGGGGGTGAAAGGGTTAACTAGGGGCAATCAGGGGGTTAAAACCATTATTGGGTAGTATATCGGGGGACCTAGCGCTATAAAAACCTGGCGGTGAACCTAAAAAAATAACTAGCTACCTAGCGACACTAGCGACACTAATGCAGCGATCAGAAAAACGATCGCTTAGTGACACTGGCAAAAGGGGGTGAAAGGGTTAACTCTAGGGGCAATCAGGGGGTTAAACCTTTATTGGGGGGTAAGGGGCTACCCTGGACCTAACACTAACTGCCGGGACAGTTTTTACTGTCACAACTGACACTAAATGCAGTGATCAGTAAATAAATGATCACTGCAATCAGTGACACTGTGACTGGGAGGGGCGGGTGATCGGGGGGGGGGGATTTGTGTGCCTGTGTGTACCTACCAGTGTAGTGTTTGGTGCACACTTACTTTCTCTGTTCTCCTCGCAGTCCGGTCAAAAAGACCGCCCCGAGGAGAATGACATCACTTTCTCCCTGCCTGTGTTTACAATACACAGCGGGGGAAGCTTCTCATTCGCCAGGAGCGATCGAGAGGGGGTGGCCAGAAACCAACGGCCATCCCCTCATCCCGGATCGCTCCTGAAGCGAAACGGACCGCCGCATCCAGCGGGAGGGGGTCCGATCGGACCCCCCACCCGCTGGAAGGCAAGCACGTACATGTACGTGCTTGTGCCTGTCGGTGCCATTGCGCCGACGTACATTGCCATGCGGCGGTCCTTAAGTGGTTAAGTAGCTACTAAACATACAATGTTTAATTGCCATTACCCATTCTATTTATTTATAAAAAAAACATGCCACTGTATTGAATTTAGCCACTTGACCTTTGAAAGCTTTACCACCCTTCATGACCAGGCCATTTTTTGGGATACGGCACTGCGTTATTTCCACGGTCGTACGACCCTGTACCCAAATACATTTTTTTCCCCCCACAAATAGAGATTTCTTTTGGTGGTATTTGATCACCATTACTTTCTGCTATAAAACATATCCATTAAATAAATGTAAAAGATCAAATTTCTACATCAATTTAGACCAATAGGTATTCTGGTAAAAAAAATCCCGGTAAGCGTATATTGATTGGTTTGCGCAAAAGTTATAGCGTCTCCAAACTATGGGGTATTTTTATTTATTTATTTTTCTTTTTTTACTAGTAATGGTGGCGATCAGCCACTTATAACGGGACTGGGATATTGCGGTGGATGAATTGGACACCTAGCTGACACTTTTTGGGGACCAGTGACACTAATACAGTGATCAGTGCTAAAAAAAAAAAAAATGCACTGTCACTGTACTAATGACACTGGCTGGGAAGTGGTTTACATCTAGGGGAGCGATCAAAGGGTTAACTGTGTGCCTAGGTTGTGCTTACTCAACATGGAGGAGGTGCTTTGATAAGGGGAAGGCAAAGATTCCTACTTAGCAGAAACACAGGATCCATGCCTTCCCTTCTGACAGAACAAAAACCTGCCTTGTTTACATAACTAGTATTCTTATATTATTGTACACTTTTTCTATATATTTTTATGAATTTTTGTATTACTTTTTAGATTTGTCTGTCTAGTATGTTTGATATATAAAGATGGTCGTGGGTTGATGTCTTTTAAAAATGTTTTTTAAAAATACGTTTTGAAAAACAAATGTATTTACATATTGTTTCGGTTAGAGTGCCCCTTTAACTATGATGTGTCTGCTCTTTTAAAAAAAAAAAAAAGAAGAATTGTGATAAATGCAATTTTATTATTTATATATTTATTTATGATAACCTTGGTGTTCCTGATATATATTTTAATCTAGCGCTAGTCATATTAAGATATATTTGTATTTTTGTGATGCACTTTATCCGTCGTTTACCTCCGTCTCAGCTAATGGTCTCCTTTATCGTGGAGTTTTCCTCAATATGATATATGCGGTGATTCGGCCGTTGTATCCCAGAACTTTATTGGCTGATTGACGGTTTCCATGGCAGTATATAAACAAAGCGGGCCATCTGTGTATTTCCGTACCCAATGCTGAAGAAGTCCCGTCCACAGACGTAACGTGCACGGGGGTCAGGTGTCACACATGACGTCGCCCGCGGCCATCTTGTTGGTTTGTTAATTGTGATATGCTAATGCGCCAGCACCACTCGGTTCTGAGTGCGGCTATCTGTGAGTATATCTCTTGTTTTTTTTTTTTTTGCTATTAAAAGATTTAATACTGTGAGCATTAGATCGCTTTCCTTCTCTTATATTTTTGCGGTGATCATCATTATTATTCTGAATGTGGGGACGGTGATGCAGGGGCGGACTGACCATTCGGGCACTCGGGTACTGCCCGAGTGCCCCATGCCACTAATGGGCCCCATCAGGGTTGCCATCCTCAATAAAACCAGGGACAGTATGTAAAAATCGGTGTTTTTAAAAAAAATCCCAAGATTATAGCTGCCCCGCCTCTCCAGTACCTTTTCAGTGTGTGTATGTGTATTCTGTGTGTGTATACTGTGTGTGTATATTGTGTGTGTGTGTTTGTGTGTGTGTGTGTATACTGTGTGTGTATATTGTGTCTGTGTGTTTGTGTGTGTGTGTGTATACTGTGTGGTCTCATAATCTATTGCCTGGGGGCCTCATAACCTCCTATTGTCCGGGGGCCCCATAATTTTCTCCTATTGCCCGGGGGCCCCATAATCTCCTATTTCCCGGGGGCCCCATGAGTTGTCAGTTTGCCCCTGCGGTGATGTGAGAAGGTGTATTGCCCGGGGATCTGCATACCGCTTTATGTTGCAGGTCGATTCCATGAGCTGAGAGACCATTTATACCTGTGGTGGAGGGATCATTATCACCGGATCTTCTATATTTTATCACCACATGCCATTGGATTTGTGCTGCTGTTTACATGCACCTATTTGGATTTCCTTTTATTTAGAGGACTTTCTTATTTATAATAATATCCTTTCCTACCTATTGAACTTTTATAGTTAATTTCCAAATTGCGCTGCGCTATTATACTATTTACTTATGTCTTGGGGATTTTTCAAATTGACCTGGAGTGCTAGCTTGCAGTGTGTTTAGGTTTGTTTTTTATGTCAGCGCTGAATATTTTCTCATTTGTTTGACTGCAGGGCAGTATTCCAACATGATAAGGACCCCAAACTCCACCTCCTCCAAGACAACCACTGCCTTACTAAAGAAGCTGAGCATAAAGGTGATGGACTGGCCAAGCATGTCTCCAGACCTAAACCCTATTGATCATCTGTGGGGCATCCTCAAACGGAAGGTAGAGGAGCGCAAGGTCTCCAACATCCACCAGCTCCGTGAAGTCGTCATGGAGGAGTGGAAGAAGACTCCAGTGGTGACCTGTGAAGCTCTGGTGAACTCCATGCCCAAGAGGGTTAAGACAATGCTGGAAAATAATGGTGGCCACACAAAATATTGACACTTTGGGCCCAATTTGGACATTTTCACTTAGGGGTGTACTGACTTTTGTTGCCAGCGGTTTAGACATTAATGGCTGTGCATTGCGTTATTTTGAGGGGACAGCAAATTTACACTGTTATACAAGCTGTACACTCACTACTTTACATTGTAGACAAGTGTAATTTCTTCAGTGTTGTCACATGAAAAGATAGAATAAAATATTTAGAAAAATGTGAGGGGTGTACTCACTTTTGTGAGATACTGTATATGCCCAGATGTGTGACACTAGAGTCACATGGGCTGCTCAGATAAGAAAGAGGATGAAATTAACAGCTTGAAATAGAAGGGAACTGAAGGCAGAGCATTCCCAGTAGATGTGGCAACGGCTGATCTACACAATCTCAGACTGCAGCGGGGACACAGAGGGAGGGAGGGACAATGAACAGCAGGATCAACCAGGTTTTTTTTTTTAAGTCTACAGAAAACAAATGCTCTAGTGGCAAAGTGAGTATGAACACAATGTAATATAGTATGTATCGACAGCCACTCTACTCCCCCCCCCATGCCCCCCCCCCCCATGCCCCACACTTTACATCAGTAAAATTATTCAGTGCACTGGCTGAAAGACAAAGAAATGTAAGTTAGAAAGGGGTGTCCTAATTGATGACACTGTAGTCAGCAGGGCAGGGACAAGGGGTGGGCAGGAGGGGTGGTTGTGCTGGGTTGAGTTGAGTTTAGTTGAGAGGAATCTTAATATAGCGCGGTCTTATCCCGAAGGGTCCCGACGTGGCAGTGGTTTACTGTAGGAGTTGGGGAGCCTTCCTCCTGTTGCTGACAGGAGTAGTGACAGCGGTAGAGATTTTAACAAGTGGGTGACTGCTTGGTGTAGGATCCCCTAAGCTTGCACATCATCAAAGGGAAAGGGGGGGTGCAGTTTTGCAGTTTGGCATCTTTTGCCCTGGGTGCTGGATGACCTTGTCCCGGCACTGGTAATCAGCCAAGGGTCAGGCCATTTTTGTGGGAAAGAGGTAACTATGAAATATATGACTATAGATTATTTTATATTTGATGCAATGGTAGCCATCTCAGCTCAGAATGATGTAGCAGAGGAGACAAGTGAGTGAGGGAGTGAAATATTTGTATAGCGCACAACGCGAACTGAATCGCCTCAAGTCGCTGTGAAGAGCTTAGTTGTCCAACTTCTAGAAGAGGAAGGTCTTGAGTTTTTTCCTAAAGGCCTGGTGGTTTTCTTCCAGACGGATGTTGGTTGGTAGTGCGTTCCATAGCTGTGGTTCTTGGATAGCGAATCTCCTTTCCCCCTTTGATTTGTACCGAGATTTGGGAACGAGGAGGAGGTTTTTGTTAGATGATCGAAGAGTGCGGTTTGGTGTGTAGCGTTTTTTTTTTCTCAATTAGGTATTGAGGAGCATCTCTATGCACGCATTTGTGGGTGAGGCAGAGGGTCTTGAATGTGATCCAATTCTTTACGGTTAGCCAGTGTAGGGAAGGAGAGATGGATTCCCAGGTTTTTTTTACTGTTATCAGCCTTGCCGCCGTGTTTTGAATAAGTTGTAATCGCATAAGTTGATATTGGGGTAATACTATGTACAGTGAGTTTGCGAAGTCAAGTCGTGAGTTAATGACTGATCCAACTACCACTGCTTTGTCATTCTTTGGGATAAAAGGGATGAGTCTGCGTAGCAGGCGTAGCAAATGGTGAGAACCACTGACTACTGCTCCTATTTGTGCATCCATTGACATTTGTGAGTCAAAGATGACCCCAAGACTCTTGGCCTTAGTCTTTGGGGAGATGGTCTGCCCAAAGATGGCGGGTGGAGTCCAGGAGGTCTTGGTTCAGGGATTATGGTTTGCGTGAAGGATAAGAAGCTCTGTTTTTGATTCATTGAGTTTGAGGGAGTTGGTGGTCATCCAGTCTTCTATTAAAATGAGGCAGTTTTCTAGTTGTTGTTGATGGTCTCTTTGTCTGGTGATACGGAGGTAAAGTTGCGTGTCGTCAGCATATGAGTGGAAGCAGAGGTCTGAAAATCTGATGACTTGGAGGAGAGGGCGAATGTATATGTTGAAGAGGACTGGCAACAGGGGCGATCCTTGAGGGACTCCGCAAGCGATTGCCCGGGGTTCAGAGGTGAATTCGCCAAGTTTTACTGTCTGTGAACGATTTCCTAGAAACGACGTGAACCATTGAAGATCAGAGCCTGTGACTCCTGCAACTTCTGTGAGGCGGATGAGTAGAGTATTGTGGTCCACTGTATCAAACGCTGCACTGAGATCTAACAGTACCAGGCAGTACAGACACAGCACATACCTCCCAACTTTTTGAGAATGGGAATGAGGAACACCTATCAGCAAAAGTATGCAGGCATAGGACACACCCCTGGCCACGCCCCCTTAAAGGAGAATTGTACAAAAAAAAACAAAAAAAAAAAAACAAGATTGGTTAAACCCACAAGGGCTTTTTTTTACCACTACTATTCCTTTATATTGGCTTTTGGAATATACAAATGCAGCAATTTAGAAATCAGATGAAAGGTTCAGTGCTGGAAAACACTTTTTGAAAGATAAAAAGTGCATTTTATATATAACTATATGGATCAGACCAAAATGAGGGACAAATGAGGAGGAACGAGGGACAGAGGGACATTGCTCTGAATCAGGGACAGTCCCTCGAAATCAGGGACAGTCATTCGAAATCAAGGACAGTTGGGAGCTATGACAGCATATGAGGTTGAGGGGTCCTAGAAGGAAGTATTTATTGGTTGTATTTTATGACTCCGAGTTCCTGCTTTTTAGTAAATTGTTCTTATCCAAAAGTGACTGGCTGGCTCCTGAACTGGATTGTTTATAATAAAGAATTCTATTTAATTGTTAAAATGCCTGGGCATTCCTTGTAGAATAATCCTTTCCAGTCCTTCCCCTCCTGAACTGGAGTGTCTGGCTCCTGGAACTTAAACTTATTTGTCCACCCGCCGATCACCAATCACATTTTAGGTGTTGTTTACCTTCTTCCAGTTTTATATTATGCAGCATATCTGTCCTAAGCAGACTTGGGCCTAGTCGTCCCCCTCCCCGAGGCCAAGCGTTCACTTGCCAGGCAATCCTGTCCAGCAGTGTAGGAGTAACAACTCCTACAAACACAACAGCAGAAAAATAAAAATAAAAAAAAAACACAGAGATAAAAGGGGACTCCGCTTCTTCTCGGGCAGCTTCACTACACATGGGATTTTGCTTGTTTTTTCCACACAAAATTAACTTGGCCGAGAGTCTGGAAGACTTGGCAGATGTGTGTTTTCAAGTTGCTTAGTTAACTGGGAAAACCCTTTCTGAGTTTTTCTTTTTTCTTTTTTTTTTCTTCTTTCTCCCTTTAGAAAAATCAATCACAGAACACATGTCGTTTTCAGAACATTTAAATATTTTCTTCTACCAAAAAAACAGACATCTTGACATTTATACTGCACAGGTTGTCTGTGGTGGTTGCTCCGTAGGAGGATAATGCTCTTTTTCATGGAACGAAAGGTTGGTGAGAAACTTTCAGCACCAAATCGTTTTTAACTAAATGGAGAAGTTAAAGTATATTTAAGGCCAACACTTTTTTTTTTTTTTTTTTTTTTTAAAGTTTTGCTTGGAATGTGGAAGTATTAAAAGCCTTGTCTAGTTTTGTTTTTAATACTGTGTCCATGTTGGGGAGATTCACCCTATTTGTCCTGGTGATGGGAAATCAAAACTGTTAGTCGGAGATTCCGACAACCAAATCCGTTCGGATTTTGTCCGAAACTGTTGCATACACACGGTCGGACAAAGTTGTCGGAAAATCCGACGTGATGACATTATTTGGTTACGACGGGACTACGTTCACGCTAGTAGCCAATAGCTTTGGTGTAGGAATTTGATCTGAGCATGCGTGGCACTTTGTCCGATTGGAATTCTCTACACATGATCGGAGTATGACCGATCGGAGCATTTTGTCGGAAAATTTTACCAACAAGTTGGAAAACTTGGTCCGTCGGATACTCCGACGGAAACAGTCCGATGCAGACCACACACAGTCGGAATATCCGACAAAACGGTCCGATCGAACACATTCCGTCGGAATCTCCGACCGTGTGTACAAGGGCTTACAGTTGCCTCCAGTACAGGAATAAAGTAGAAATGTTCCAATATGGAGAACTGTTTTAGTTACAACTGTTCAACAGGGGATTTCCTTGCATCGCGTGGTGTCTCTGGAAAAGGAAGTTTAGGAAAATTTCCCCTGTAGGACACAGCAAAAAAAAAAAAAAAAAGCCTGAGTAAAACAAACAAACAAAAAAAAAAAGCTTCTGTCGTTAGTTCCTCTAGTGATCTCTTCTGCTTTCTACTGCCACCCCTTAGAACAGCTATTCTCAACCAGGGTTCCTCAACAGGTTGCTAGGGGTTCCTTGAGCTGTGGATAATTGGCCTCCTGTGTGAAGGTGCCTTCATAGATCCAGGTCCTTCACCACTTGGCAGAGCCAGGAGCATGGCACCACCGATCTTTAAAGCTATCTGTAATGCAGCGTACACACGACCGGACTTTCCGGCAGAAAAGGTCCTACGGTCTTCCCGACGGACTTTCAACTGAGTTACAACGGACTTCTGAACTAATGGACATGCCCACACACGAACGTGGTGACGTACGACGGGACTAGAAAAGGAAGTTCAATAGCCAGTAGCCAATAGCTGCCCTTGCGTCGTATTTGGTTCGTCAGACCAGTATACAGACGAATGGTTTTCCTGATAGGAATTGAGTCCGTCGGACAGATTTGAAACATGTTCTATTTCTAGGTCCGTCTGAATTTTTTTAAAGAAAAACGATTGGACTATCCCACACACACACACAATCGGACTATCCGACGGAATGATTCCATCGGACCTATTCTGCCGGAAAGTCCGGTCGTGTGTATGTGGCAATAGTGTGTACTCTAATCACCACTGTAAATGGACATTCTTCGCGCTGGCCACCAATGTAAGGGACATTTTCCTAATGACCACTAATAGACTAATCTTAGCAGGGGTTCCCTGAGACATGAATTTTAATTTAAGGGTTCCTCTGGGTAAAAAGATTGAGAAAGGCTGTCTTCTCAATGGTCTGATGGCCAGATTGTCAATTATAACTGGAGCATCAGAAGGGAAAGCTCTTCATGGTATCGTGTCCTTGGGTTGAGCATACAATGTGAATTATGTTAAAAGCCTACCCTCATTTCCCCTTGATCCAAAATGAATCATTAGCTTATACTATCATTAGCGTGTATTTTCTTTTTTAAAGTAGAATTCCAGCTAAACTCTACCTAGTCTTAAAGGAGAAGTACAGCCAACACTCGTTTTGGCTGTACTTCTGCTGTGGATCACAGGAGTGCAGTATGTTCTGCACTACTGTGACCAGGCCCGGACTTGGACAAAAAATAGGCCCGGGCAATTTAGACTGAGCAGCCAATTTTCCAGCAACCGCCCGTTCGCGAGGGCAGTTGGTGATGGGATAATCATGGAGTCAGTCCTCTGTAATGTAATGGGAGCACTGTGATATAAAGGGGACTGCACTGTAAATGAAACTGTAATGATTACAGTCCCCCTTTACAGTGCAGTTCCCTTTTCATCAAAATGCCCCTACCAATCACAGCCTTCCATTACAGTGCCCCTTGCAGTCATGCCCCCTTTCTCTGTAATCGCAGTGGCCCCTGTTACTGTCTGCCTCCCCTGCACAGTCCTACCTTTGGCAGGGCAGAGGCAGGACTCAGCCTGCATGTCCTCTACCATCTCTCCCACCCCTCCAACGATGTCATCCTATAAGCAGAGTAGGGAGCGGGAGGAGCTGTAGATCAGGATTATATTAACACACGGGTGATTACCTGCTTGTTGTTATTAAAAGACTCCCACTTTATTGAACCTGTATTATCATTGATTAGGTCTTTCTGCACCAAGGCTTTGTTCTCTTCTTTTTTCACCTATAATATTTTAGGTTTTCCCATTTTCTATTTTTCTTTTTTTTCTTATTCCGGTTTCTTACTCTTTGTGTTCTTTCATTTTTATCCTTTATTTTTTATTTCTCCTTTTTTTCCTTTTCTTTTATTATTATTTATATTTTTATATTTATGTTTTATTTATTTTTTTCACACTTTATTTATTTTTTATTACTTAGGTAATTTTCTTGTTTTTTTTTGTTTTTTTTTAAGTTTATTTTCATACATTTTTCTCAGTTGTACCTTATCCTCTTAAATTGTCTCCTTTTCCCACTCATTTATTCCTTTTTTCCTATTTTCATTTCTCTATTATCTTTATGCTTTTTTTATTTTTCACTCGTATTTTTCTCTAATTTTCCTCTCCTTTTTCTGTTTCTTTTTTCCTTGTTTTTCCCCTTTCTTTTCATATATCCCCCCTTTTTTATATCCGTTCTTCTTCCTTCCTCCTCCTCTTCTTCCCCCTTTCTTATCTCCTTTTTGCCGCCATTCATTTTCATCTATTTACACTTTCCTGTGTCCTCCATTACTCCTTTTCTGGTTTACCTGTTTTCCTTCTGTATCTCCTTTTCCTTGTCTCCCGATCTGATGGCTTCACTTCTCTCTATGCACTTACACTTGCTTCTCACGTTTCCTGTCTTCTCACTCCTGTTGGTTTTTTGAATGGACGTAATCTGCCTGGGTGGGCGGGGTCTCCAGACGTCATACGTTTCCATGACATCAGCGGCCCCAGCCCTGGCAGCGTCCCCGTTGCCTAGCTATCGCCAGCAGCAGTGCGCGTGCGCGGACAGCAATCGCTGTTTTGATTGGATCCGACATGCTGCCTAGCAACCAGGGATCCCTGCACTCATGCACTTCAGTGTCTCCGGCTCCTCCTGCCCCTGCTCTGCTAATAGATTACATTGTCAGCAGGGCAGGAGAGCCTGGAGAGGAGACACAGGCACAGCCGCACGGTGAGAGGTGACCGCGGCCTGTGTTAACCCTCTCCAGGCCGTGGTCAATGCTTAACTACCGATGTGTGGCCCGGTAATCACCAGGTATAGGACTGCGGCCCCGATGCTGATCCCGGCGGGTCCGGCCCACCGGGCAAATGCCCGGTGTGCCCTATGGCCAGTCCGGGCCTGACTGTGACCTATTTTCGGCTGTGGGCTGATGTCACAGAGCTAGTCCCAGCACAGGCAAGATCAGGACAATGAAGTCGGGATCCGCCCACATGCCTGGACTGGCACCCAGCTCACTCTCTCAGCGTGCCACCAAGAGCCTGAGCCAGCAGCTCCTACTACCTCCACAACCCAGCGCTCCAGTGAGTGCGGGGGGGGGGGGGGGGGGGTAGAGCAGAGAGCCAGTGACTGACAGTAACCAGCTCTCTGCTCATGGAGTTCTGAGAACCAAGCAATCAACTGTGCTAGATCGTTCGGTTCTCAGTGTTATAGCTGGCAGGGGACTGATGCTGCATCCACCTAGGTACGTATGAGTCAAAGAAAAAAACTAACCCCATAGATCTCTTTTAAAAATAAAATAAATAAAATGCTCCCTCCCCCCTCCTAACACCAATGCTGACTATTCTGTGTAAGAAAAAAAAAGGCAGGATTGAAGGGAGCACCAACAACAGGCCTATGCAAAGGGGTAGCTTGAAGCTTGTGGGCCCCGATGCAAAAGTTGACCTGCCCCCCCCCCCACTACTTCCAATGTGCGTGCAGATACATCCACTGCTTGCCAAGATACTCAAAGTGGCTTAAGAGTTTTGAGTTCCCAGAGATCCTCTTTACAGGATAGGGATTACCGCTGGAGAATCAGAGGCCAGGGATCACCGCTGGAGAATCAGAGGACATGGACCCCTGGCAGGTCACTTGGCAGAGCTCCTTTCCCATCCCAGCACTGTATACAGCTCCACACCCCACACACACACTACACAGGGCTGAAATCACATTCCTTTACACAGTCTGTCAGTATTCACAGGCTGTATCTGGCTTTTTTGTTGCCCGTCTGACCTGTGAAATTCTTTGGTTGGAATGGCAGTGTAGTTGCAGTAGGCAGAGACACCCTGTGCAGATAGTGGCTGACTGGCTGTGTTGTAAAGGAATGTGATTTCAGTCCTGCGGCGGTGGAACAGTATAGAGTGCCGTAATGGGAAAGGAGCTCAGCAGCCGGGCATAGCATACAGGGTGGAGGGGGTGGTCAGGGGGCTTTAGGGGGGCAACTTAGATCTGGGGGGTATGGATGTAGGGAGGGTGGGATTATTGCGGTGCCAATTAAACGTAAAATGATGACAAAAGGTTGCCACTATCTCGAGTGGTTAGATATTATACATAAGGATTTTTTTGAACAACAAAGCTTTATTGAAAAAACACACTTTTTAAATTAAAAAAAGTTTTCTGTATATTAACAGACATTTTACAAAGAGTACCACAGTACAGAGGTAAAAATATTCAATCCACTTTGAATTGCTGGTCAAGAAAGTCCCTGAGCAGTGTCAGACCTCACCAGTGACATCGGTCCCATCGTGGCTACAGGACGGCACTCTCCTCCTCTTGCCTCGCTGAGCTCAGTTACCATTCCATGTTGCCATAGCAGACACTTCCCCATCCTGGGCTTTTCTCACCCCATGCTCCTCTCTATTTAGGAAATGGCGCACAGCTTCTCCCCAGCCAATGGGAACAGAGGGGTGTGGACTGTGGAAGGAAAAGTAGAAGCCCAGTACTGGAGCGTGGCTGTGGGGCCCTAGGGCAGGTCGAAGCTGGATTTTGTGGAATATATGAAAATATGAAAGGGAGGCTGCAGGGGCCCCCTAGAGTTAGGTGCGGGGTTGCGATTGCAACCCCTGCAACCCCTTATGCTATGCCCATGCTGATGAGGACACCTGCTGTGGGGGGGGGACTCTGATGGGGACACCTGCTTTATATAAAGGGGTCTCCTCAGATGGGGACCCTGATGCAGAGGCGTAGCTTGATACTTGTGGACCCCGAATCAGAGGACAGGGACCCCTGTCACTTGACAGAGCTCATTTACCATTCCAGCACTGTATACAGCCCCCACACACACACACACACACACACACACACTACATAGGGCTGGAATCACATTCCTTTACACACTGTCTGTCAGTATTCCCAGGGTGTATCTGGCTTTTATGTTGCCCGTCTGACCTGTGAAATTCTCTGGTCGGAATGGCAGTGTAGCCCACAGCTTCTCCCCAGTCAATGGGAACAGAGGGGTGTGGACTGTGGAAGGCAAAGTAGAAGCCCAGTACTGTAGTGTGGCTGTGGGGCCCTTGGGCAGATCGAAGCTGGATTTTGTGGAGGATAAAATAATATGACAAGGAGGCTGCAGGGGCCCCCCTGGAGCTAGGTACGGGGTTGCGATTGTGACCCCTGCAACCCCTTATGCTACACCCATGCCCTGATGTAAGGAGGGACTCTGATGGGGAATTTGATATAAGCTGCATGTGTTGCAGGTCAATCTCTCCACAAAATGTCCCTCATTCTCAACTTCAAAGGTTGGGAGGTATACTCCTGTAGCAGTATCAGAAGGCCAGGAACTGACTGATTCCGCCTCTTGGCTTAGTGCTGGATACTGGCTGTCATAAACAATGCTGGGACCTACCACAACTAACGAGGCTCCTTTTTTTTTTTTTTTGACACTGGCATAAGAGAAACAACCATTTTTAAAATGCTGTCTGGAAATGAAGTAATTAAAGAAAACTTGCACTGACAGGAATATTTGGGAGGCCACTGCTGGCCTCTAGTCGCCTGGGAGTCTCGGGCTTCGATGCTTTCTGAGGCACTATATATTTATAAGCATACAAAATATAATTGGTCTCAACAAAGATCACAGTTAAAATATTTTCAGCACTCAGTGCCGCTTCCAATAAATTATGCATGCAGTCTATGGACAGCGGTAATTAAATTGACCACATCAATATCTACCCTGCCCAGCTGATTTGAATAATAGTAGGTGAAAGCCTGGCATTGGAAATCATCGTTGTCCATTTATTGCTGAAATCTTTATGCTCATAATGTTGTATAAGACACCATAAAAGCAACCAACAGGCTGGGAAATACAGCGCATTTTTGTGATCGCAGCAAAGGGGCTTTCAAATGAAACGTATTTCTAGTTTTATGGTTCTTTATTTATTTCAGGTATAAAAAGGAAAAAAAGGAAAATAGATTTTGGATACAAGAAGAAGAAAGGAAAACAAACATTAAGGTCCAGTAGGTTCCATAGATTGCAATATAAGGACTTATTTATACCTGCTTCGACTTTAACCGCTTGCTTACTGGGCACTTAAACCCTCCTCCTTCCCAGACCAATTTTCAGCTTTCAGCTTAATCACACTTTGAATGACAATTGTGCGGTCATGCTACACTGTGCCCAAATGAAACTTTTATCATTTTTTTCACACAAATGGAGCTTTCTTTTGGTGGTATTTAATCACCACTTGGGTTTTTATTTTTTGCCAAACAAACAAAAAAAGACAGTAATTTTTGAAAAACAAAAACATGTTTCAGAGTTTTTTTTTTAATTTTGGAAACGGGTAATTTTTCTCCTTCATTGATATTCGCTGATGAGGCTGCACTGATGGGCACTGATGGGCTGCACTAATGGGCACTGATGGGCTGCACTAATGGGCACTGATGAGCTGCACTGACAGGCACAGATAACGCGACACTGATAGGCACAGATAAAGTGGCTCTGATGGGTTGCACTGATAGGCACAGATAACGCGACACTGATAGGCACAGATAAAGTGGCTCTGATGGGCACTGATAAGACGGCACTGATGGGCGACACCGATGGGCACTGATAAGACGGCACTGATGGGCGACACTGATGGGCACTGATAAGACGGCACTGATGGGTGGCACTGATGGGCACTGATGTCACTGGTAGGTGGCACTGATGGGCACTGGTAGGTGGTATTGATAGGCAGCACTGGTGATAAGGCACTGATTGGTGACATTTATAGGTGACACTGTGGGCACTGATGGGTGACACTGTGGGCACTGGTAGGTGGCGCTGGTGGGCACTGGTAGGTGGCACTGTTGTGCACTGGTAGGTGGCACAGAAGCCTCTGCAGAGGCTCTTCATGATGAGGACTGAAGTCCCTCTCACAGCCGCCGGTGATCGGCTTCTTTTTTTTTCTCCTCACGCTACTAGCGTAAGGAGAAAACATAGCTGGTTACCAGCTCTGTTTACATCACATGATCAGCCGTCATTGGCTGACAGCTGATCACATGGTAAGGGGTCGGGATTGACCCCTTACTCCGATCTGTGATCAGCCAAGTCTCATAGACTCGGTGGTATTTCATCATGCGGGTTTTATTTTTTGCGCTATAAACAAAAAAAATGACAATTTTGGAATTTGTATTTATTTATTTTTTACTAGTAATGGTGGCGATCAGTGACTTATAGCGGGACTGCAATATTGCAGTGGATAAATTGGACACTAACTGACACTTTGAAACTTTTTTTGGAACCAGTGACAGTAATTCAGTGATGTCACTGTACTAATGACACTGGCAGGGAAGGGGTTAACATCAGGGGCGATCAAAGGATTAACTGTGTTCCTAGGGAGTGCTTACTAACTATGAGGGAGGTGCTTGTACTGTGGGAAGGCAGAGATCCATGTTTATGCTTAGCAGAAACACAAGATCACTGCCTTCCCTTATCATAGAACGGCGATCTGCCTATATGGTCCGCAACTCCTTGTTTGCTCTTTAAAATCCTAAAAATGTATTGATTCTCCATACAAGACACAAACAGCACATGTAAACGCGTTTCAGCCTTGCGGGCCTTGTTCACTAGATAGCCGTTCTGCCTGTGCCTCGAATGATCATCGGGTCCCAGGGGACATTGCCTCCACTGGACCCGCTGATTGGCTCCCGATGTATCCAATTACAGCAGGAGCGGGTCGCCGGTGGCACACATGTGCGCCCCAGAAATGCAGAATCACGCACCTGTATGTGATTCTGTGCACAGGAGGCGCCGCCCTGCAGTAAATGTACGTGGGGCAATCGGCAAGAGGTTAAAGTGAGTTCTAAAGGTTTAAAGAGGAACTCTGGCCGACCTCCCCATTTTTTTTGGGCCCAGCTTACTTGCAGGTAGTATCTACACATTTCAGATAAGGATCAGACATTGTCCCGTTGAGATCCTCTCATGCCTCACCACAGCTGCGTCCCACAACACCATGTTCTCTCTGGCATCATTGAGAGCCCCCCCCAGCTCTTCTGGGTTCAGTGGACGAGTCTCTCGATGATGTGCCGATAAGCCTACCCCCTCTTCCTTTCCCGGAATTGAAGGTTATGCCTCCTGGGATATGTGATGTACATATTCAGGGAGGCACAGCGGGCAGTGTGCACATCATTCGCCTAATGTAAATGACATGCATGGAGAGGCGGGGCAGACTTTAAATTTAAAAAAAGTTAACAAATGAAAAAAAAAAAAAAGCAAAACCTTATTCCTGCAGAGCATTGGTGGCTGGTGGTATATTTTCTGGAGGGTGCGGCAAACAATCCACCCGACAAAAATCACCATTGGTCGGTCGGGTCAGTCACAGGCACAGGCAAGCCCCGCACTTACCCCATCTAGGTCGCGGGCATCGCTTTCTCCGGGCAGAGCCTCCTCTTCCTGGTGCTTCACGGAGGCTTCCCCTGCGTCTTCTCCTCTCAGCCAATCGGGTGACGGGTCTTAGGACTTGTTTCCTGATTGGCCAGGAGGAGACTCAGGAAGACAATTGCGAATACTAATCCGCTATTGTCACACAACTGGGTGCTCTGCGCCCCGAGCCCATACTTTTTTGAAGCCCATAAGTGCGAATTCAGCAGGCTGGTTGTACCCAAGTTGGTACATTCAGCCTGCCCGCTAATGGTTCGAACCATTTATGGCCAGCCTAAGTGCTGGTAATCAATGAAGTATACTGGACAGCAATTGTATGAAACAGGAATTTGAAAGATTCCAAAATGCCAATCTGATATTTGCTTGAAACGTGTTTGTTGTGTGTTTACCATACATTCATGCCGATTTGTATGAAGGAATAAAATCAAAACTTAAACCGAGCTTATAGGATCTTAAAAGCCCATTATGCCATCCTGAAGACATTAAGAATATTCGGACAGTGTTGTGGAATTATATGGACTCAGGTGGACATTTTATTCTAGGATGTGCGTTTTATAGATTGTCCTTTGTCTCCCTGTGTCTGATTTAACCAAGAAGCACTTTAGCAGAGCGCACTTGGGTTGAATAGGGACCGGCGGTAAAACCGTCAGTATGAAAACCTTCCCATGGGCTTGGAGACGTGTTCTTAGTGTGTGGGGGCGTTTGCCGGTTTGTAAGTATCAAGCGCGATGCGCAGGGCTTCTTGCCTTCAAATATCTATGCACATTAGAGAAGCGAAGTCCACATAACAAGAGAAACATATTATATCTCTGTTGTGGCTACGCTATCCCTTTTTGGATACATATCTGCTTTAATAAGAGGACATTGATATCTGCCTTGTTGGTATACTCTTTCCCGTATATTGACAACAGCAGTAGCAATGTCCCTGCAGATCTTCTCAAGCCTGTAAGAACAAGTAGAATGATCTTACTAGATACTGATTACTCTGTGCAGTATTGAGTGGGCTCAATGCTGACCAAGGTGGTGGCTGTGCATGCATGTGTCTGGGCGGAGGGCAGTGTACATGCCTCAAGTGGATGAGCCATGTGCACTTCTCCCTCCCACTCCCATGGATGTCCTCCCCTTTAGTGTTGTCATTTCCTGTGTGGTCATTTCCTGTGATGTCATTTTGCAAGGAGGAAGCGATTGGCTGTTGGGGCCATGTCTTCCTGTTTGTCATTCCTTTTTGTTGCCGATAAATAAAAGGTGCCTGTGCTTGTGAAGGCAGGCAGTCGAGCTGAGGATGTAAGATGGTTGTCATCTCTGTTTACTTTAATCGGGTTTAGTAAGATGCATTATACCAAAAGGCTGAAAGGGCGCTTATTAGCGCAAGAGATATGGATTACGCCTAGCGTATAGCAAAATCTCCACGTCAACAGAAAAGAGTAAAATGAGCTCTGGCCTCATGCCGCGTACACACGATCGGAATTTTGGTCAGAAAAAGCTCTGATGGTTTTCCTGACGGGATTTCGCTCAAGCTGTCTTGCATACACACGGTCACACCAAATTCCGACCGTCAAGAACGCGGTGACTTACAACACGTACAACAGGACTAGAAAAAAGAAGTTGAATACCCATTAGCCAATAGCTTCCCTCTCGTAGTTTAATCTGAGCATGCGTGAGTGTTTGCGCGTTGGAATTGTATACACACGATCGGAATTTCCGATAGAAACTTTTTCCGTCTGAAAAATTGAGAACCTGCTCTCAGTCATTTGGTGGCGGAAATTCGCCCAGTAAATTTCCGAAGGAGCATGCACACACGCATTTTCCGACGAAAAGCTCTCATCGTTTTTTTGCTGGCCGAAATTCCGACCGTCTGTACGCGGCATAAGAAATAGACTCGACATCATGGTGGGGAACTCAAATGGCTTACCGATTTTATAACACTATTATTAGCACATAGACCCCCAAAAGCACACATACCTCGTTATGTAACAGGGCTCTGGCCAGTTGCTATCATACTACATGACAACAAAGCAGCAGCAGTCCCTCTGATAGTGACAGCTCTGAAGCTCCATTGTAGGATTAAGGAGTATGAAATGGAAATGTGAGTCTGGTGCCAGCCCCATCTCAATGCAGCTTAAGTTGAAACCCATCTGCAAGAAAGTGGAAGATGAGTCACTCTCTGTTTCTGCCTAGAATTTGATCTGACCCTGGCCAACAATAAGCATTTAAAACTGCATATGTAAAAGCCCTCTTGGGTTGGGGTCTAAGCTCTTTCTCCCTTGCATAGCTCCCGTACAACGTTAACCCCCGTCACTCCAAATTCAGTAAACACCCAACCGACAGCTAGAACGTTTCTTCCACAAGACAGATCGGCTTGCCTAGGAGAAGAATTATTACCATTACATTTGCTTTTTGGATATAAAATAGGACTGTTAAAATTAAAGATTAATTCCTTGATTAATCGGTTAATTTTTTTGATCGATCAAAATTCTTTTGATCGGTACTCACCTCTTCCGCCAGCTTCAGGGAGTTCCAACGGAGATCTGGTGACATCACGGACATCGACGTCACTGGACTCCTCCCCCCTTCCCCAAGTGCCTCCGTCTGCTAGCAAAGGGAGTTCAGTGACGTCGAACTTCTGATTGAACGTAACGCATACAGGGGAGGAGCCATGGCGTCACCCGCTGCTGCCCCACGGAACTAACACGATTGTCGGCTTTACATGCTGTGTTTTTATTATCGTTATGTGAGTAGTTTGTGTTTGAACACAAAAATGAAATCTTATACTTAAGCGGTGAGATCTTAGATCTTTATTTTCTACCCACGACCTGGCGTCCTTGCTGAGATCTAAGGAGACATGAGAGATGTTTATGGTCCGTGTTAACCCTTTTGATACCCGCTTGCATGACCACCTGTTTGCACAGGGGTCCATGCTATAAGGTGAGAGCGACTAGTTAGACCGGAGGTGGAGGGATTGTCACGCTACTGTGGAGAAAAAAAAATGACTGACGTCAGTGCTACAGTTTGAATTTAAAATGTATTTGTGTGAACTGTGAAGTCAAGTCATGGATTGTGGAAACGAACTAGTGTCGGGTGATTGTATATAGTGTATACCACATTT
This sequence comes from Lithobates pipiens, assembly GCF_037356315.1. NCBI lineage: Eukaryota > Metazoa > Chordata > Amphibia > Anura > Ranidae > Lithobates > Lithobates pipiens. The sequence continues at coordinate 215,677,685 of NW_027507789.1, read as the reverse complement.
ACCACTGACTAATGCAGAGTTACAATGCAAGGAGATCAGCTAAAAGTAGTTGACTCTGTATGTGCATCATAATTAATCGAAATTAGTCGATTAAAAAAAAATAGATTAATTGAACACAAAATTTTAATCAGTAACAGCCCTAATATAACATTTTACATTCTAATTACAGTTAGGATGTTTTTAATGTGGTATGTCATGAGCAAATAGAACATGCATTTTTAGGGTTCAGTCATACTCAAACATTTTTAACTTCAAGTGAAGCTTTGGGCAATTATCACTTCTCCATATAGGTATAAATACAAATGAATGTGGCTATGTAATCATTAATATATCAATAAACACATTTTTTTTAATGCAAGCATCTGAATTTGCCCTGGCATTAGGTTCTTGCAGTCGACTTTAAAGCAGAGCTTAGATTGGTGCAGAGACTAGCTTACTAGAAGGGCAGGTGTCCTATCACATAATGTCCCCCATCAGATAGTGTCCGCTGTGTACTGCGCATGCGCAGTACACAGGACAACCACATTCCGAAAATAGCCGAAGATGAACGGCGCATGCGCCGTGAGTCCAGGTTCTAGCCCCACCATCCAAGTGGACATAGAGTTAGAATAAAAAGAGCCGAGTGCAGAGAGGCCGTGCCCGAAGCATGGCGAGCGTAGCGAGCCCGCAAGGGGCCCTCTAATATGTGAAGCCCTATGTCCACTTGGATGGTGGGGCTTGCACCTCGACTCATGGCGCAGGCGCGGTTCATCTTCGGAGATTTTCCGTTCTCCTTCTGCTCCGTACTGCGCAAGCGCTGCGTGGACACATCTAGATGGCCGGACGCTATACGTCAGAACACCGGATCTAGCCTCTTTAATCTGGGGGTGCAATATAAAAAGTAGTGTATGACTTGCTGACAGTCTGTCACAGATGTATGGAACCAGTATTCCCTTGTTCACTCGGCACGCTTCTGTACAATGACATAGAAAGAATGTCTGCCTGGTAGTGCAGAGGCAATGCAGGACTGAACAGGGAACACTAGTATGTATCAGGCCGTCATTAGGTTAACATGAATAAAAGAAAAACGGCTCCCCCTTTTATCAAGAGTCCTTTTAAAAGTCCCCATTTACTTCAGATTCCCCTTTTGCATCATGGACCCCATCCTAGTGTACTCTTACATCCAGTAACAAAAAACTAGTAACTGCCCACACCTATAACTGGCCTTCACAGTGAGGAGCACATAGAGGGCATATACATGTAAGACAAAAGCAAATCCATAGCTCAACTCACCAACCAGTCTGCTGACCAACCAAATGAACCTGTCTAACCGTCTGTTAAAAGCAGGGGTTTAGTTAGCAGACATTTGCAAATGCATGTGAAAGCTGCAAGGCCTCGTCACGGCACCTTGTGTTGCTTACAGTCCTAACACTACAAATTTATAAGTGTCTCCACAGTGGAAGCACATGCATGGAATGGATAGATGTGGGACAGGTGAGCATGGAGGCTGCCCTTAGAGGAACAGGAGCACACTGGACACCCAGCAAGAGCACAATGGCAGCAAAGGTGCCTAGTGTGTCCTCGGACCATATATACAAATGTAGCACTGACTCCCTAAAGAGCTGCTTGTTTTATTGGGCTTACCGTTACCTTCTTGACCTCGTCTCCGTCTAGGGCAGTGATGGCTAACCTTGGCACCCCAGATGTTTTGGAACTACATTTCCCATGATGCTCAACTACACTGCAGAGTGCATGAGCATCATGGGAAATGTAGTTCCAAAACATCTGGGGTGCCAAGGTTCGCCATCACTGGTCTAGGGTTTCCCGTGGTAGATGGCCCAAAGAAATGCAGAAACTGACACTGGATCTTCTTTTGGGAAATTTATTTGAAATAGGAACAAGAGCTCTCAGTTTATGGTAGAGGGTTAGAAGGAAGTTCAGGTACTTTGGACTGTCAAAAATGGAAAGTTTTTATATAAGGAATCCAGAGAATAACCGTTTCACAGCTGGATTTTTACAACCACCGGATAGACGTCCTCTCACTAGGCCTAGCAGCCGGTGGGGTGTTAAGTAAAGTAAAGTCTCTGCCACACACTTGAGCGTAGAATACTTGAGTAAAAAGTCTCTGCCACAGACTTGAACGTAACTGAGGGACATAGACAAATTTATAGAGCTATCATACGGTACCAGTATCTCTCAGCCGGTCCGTCAATACCGTATGAGTGTGGATCCATGAGGTGTCCTTCAACTGAGCCTCCAGGATCCTTTATAGAAGCCAGCCTTGTGCATAGCCTTCTCCTGAAGTGTCCTCCCCTGGATGCTTCTCCAGTTGCTGGGCCTCTCCTTAGGTGAGACAGCACCGGACCACCCTTGAATCACCAGGCCTCGACATCCATTCAGGCCTGTCCCTGCAGTTGCTTCACCTCGGGCTATCCAGCCTCGAAACTTGGAAATGCATGGAACCGCACCCCAGACCAGGAGGGCCATGGGGGCTGGTCAGGAGGACCAGAACCAAACAGAATCCTCTGGCACGGAACCCCGTAACACGTGATGTCAGCACCTTAAATACCACCTCCCAGAGTGCACAGCAGGAGAACACTCCCACTGGAAAACATGGCATTCAATACACCCAGCTAAACTGCGTTCTACCACTTGCCGGCGGTGACAGCAACACCTGCGGCCAAGGAGAACTCAGTGGAAGCCAGCTGGACTGGTACTGAAATCATAATTTAGTAAAAATAGCCCTAAAACCCAACTGTGGTTTCAGGAATATTAATTTTGAAAAACATATAGCGTATGCTCATCAGGAGCCGGCGCTACACAAACAGTAACAAAAACTGGCCACTGCCCACACCTATAACTGGCCTTCACAGTGAGGAGCCCATGTATATATGGTCCGGGGACACACTTGTGTTTTTGGTGTGGGTCTATTGAACTCTATTATACAGAAAATACAATCTGCTGCGGGCAAAAAAAGTTCCTGACCCTTTCCAAAAAATGTACCGACTCAATACAGATGTGAACTAGATCCATAGGAAACCATGTTAAATGGACTGTAGTGCCTTTCTGCAAAACACACAAAAAAAACCCCATAAACGTGAACCAAGGGTTAAAGGTATTTTAGATGCTGCTAGTACAATCACCCTCAATCAATCTCCCTGTTATCGTCCCAATCACCCTCAATCAATCCCAATCACCTGTACACCAGAACAAGAGTAGGAGTTTCTACAACTGCACAGGGCTGTCGATCTGACATACATGTATTGTATTCAATTAGCTGTAATGAAAGAGAAGGAGCTTAGGTGGCTTTACACAAAGGGAGAACATGGTGAAGACCAAACAAGTGTGATGACTATTGCTCACTGACCAAAGGCCGAAAATCAGCGAACAGCGAACAGTGGTGGGACCCTTCAAGCTTTGCAGGGATGTGCGAATCACAGGATTAAACAAAGCGAGGAAAACTTATTTTGTCAGGTAAAATATTTATCATATATGATGCCATCTAGCTGTCTGGTTGGGGCTGCAGCAGCTGATTGCCCCTATTGCTGAATTCTTAAAGAGGAAGTAAACCCTGATGAGTTTACTTCCTCTTTCATTCCCTGCAAAGGCAAAGCATAATGGACTACTATGCATCGCATAGTAGCCCATTATGTGTCACTTAGCTGACACAGGAGCCAGCGAAGTTGCCGCTGTCCCCTGTAGTCCGCCGCATCCATCTTGTTGGTGGGGTCTCGCAGCTCTGCCGCTGTCATTCGGCGAAGCCGCGATGACGTCACTCCCGCGCATGCGCACGGGAGCCGACACGCGCGGCAGCTCCGTCGCTGAGAATGCCGCGCTCAGTGCGCCTGCGCGCCGCTGTCTACGGCGCATGCGCCGTAGACAGCGGTGCCTGTTTTCGGGCAAATATCTCCTAAACCATATAGGTTTAGGAGATATTGCTTGGACCTACAGGTAAGCCTTAATCTAGGCTTATCTGTAGGTCAAAGTGGTTTGTAAGGGTTTACAACCACTTTAATGTAAATCTAAACAAAAAGAAGGCAAAATGTTTCCTGGTTCCATCACCATCCTCTGTCCTTCAGCACCCACCATCCTCTGTCCTTCATCACCCTCTTCTGTCTTTCAGCACCATCCTCTGTCCTTCAGCACCCACCACCCTCTGTCCTTCATCACCATCCTCTGTCCTTCATCACCCTCCTCTGTCCTTCATCACCCACCACCCTCTGTCCTTCATCACCCTCCTCTGTCCTTCATCACCCTCCTCTGTCCTTCATCACCCTCCTCTGTCCTTCATCGCCCTCCTCTGTCCTTCGGCACCATCTTCTCTCCTTCGGCACCATCTTCTCTCCTTCGGCACCATCCTTTGTCCTTCATCACCATCCTCTGTCCTTCATCACCATCCTCTGTCCTTCATCACCATCCTCTGTCCTTCATCACCCTCCTCTGTCCTTCATCACCCTCCTCTGTCCTTCGGCACCATCTTCTCTCCTTCGGCACCATCTTCTCTCCTTCGGCACCATCCTCTGTCCTTCATCACCCTCCTCTGTCCTTTATCACCATCCTCCGTCCTTCTCAGAGCCTAATGTTGCACAGCAGAGAATCACACGAGTCTGCAGCATCACCCATAGGTACCGTGAGAAGCCCACTAAGGACGCATACAATAAATTATGTAAAACTCAGAATAAAGATAAAGGATCTCTAAACGACGGCCCTCCAGCTGCTGCAGAACTACACATCCCATGAGGCATTGTAAGACTCTGAGATTCACAGACATGACTAGGCATGATGTGAATTATAGTTCCTGAACAACTGGAGGGACGTCATTTGTAGAACCCTGGAAAGTATAACATAAGGCTAAACTTTTTAGATTTGGAGAGAGTGCTGAGGGATTAGAGCCCCTGACAGGCTTTTATTGCTGTCTGTGCCCCCTTTAGGAGATTTCCCCTATCTATTTGTTCTATTTACCATTATCATTGAAAGTAAAAGAAAATTCCAAATTTTGGATTATCCACAGAAAAGTAATAGAAGGGAAATCTTCCAATGTGTCAGAAACCATGAAATCAGACCGAGACAGAAGTACAGTTAAATCACACTTGTTTAATAATAAAAGTAAATAGAACAAACGTAGTCAAAACATAGCCAGAGTTCAGGAACCGGAACGCATAGTCAGACAAGCCAAACGTCAGGGAGCCAGAGATGAGCGTAGTAAAACAGCAAGCAGGATCTGGAGCCAGAAGGGATGTCAGCCAAACAAGTCTTTTAACAGGAACGCAGAAGATCCTCCGGGCTGGACGGTCTAAGTAGGCAGGACTGACGAGCAGGATATCATCAACAGTAACTGTGGAGAGAGGTGGGAGCTGGCAATTAGCCGACAGCTGAGCGACCAGCTCAGAGAAGGAAGGGATGAGCCCAGCCCTGACACAATGGGACATTAGTTCTGGTGACTTGGGGGTCCCCAAGGAATTCCCTTAATTTGCATTGATCTTCTCTCACCTCCTGTTTGGATAAAGGACAGGACGTGAAGGGAAATCTCCCCAATAGGACACAGATGGCATAAAAAAAAAAAACTCTGGGGGTTATAACCCTACCTTACTCTATCCAAAATGAAAAAAAAAATAATATTTTCCTATAGTTCTTTTGCAATGATTCATTTATATCATTATCAGTAAATTAAATCACATTCCGTCTGGTGTTTTTCTTATAGCCGATCTCCAGAGACCTTCTCCATCCCTGTCAAAACATAGAAAATACATTTTTTTTGATATTTTTTTTCAAATCGTACTTACCTAGGTGGCAGTCGCTAGGAACCACGATCTGTCATACCCTCTAGTCAGCCCCCTCCCCCTACAGTTAGAACACACAGTCAGGGAACACAGTTAACTCCTTGATCGCCCCCTAGTGTTAACTTCTTCCCTGCCAGTGACATTTATACAGTAATCAGTGCATTTTTATAGCGCTGATCGCTGTATAATTGTCATTCGTCCCAAAAATGTGTCAAAAATGTCCGATGTGTACACCATAATGTTGCAGTCACGATAAAAATTGCAGATTGCTGCCATTACTAATAAAAAAATAAAAAAATAATAAAAATGCCATAAATCTATCCCCTATTTTGTAGACACTATAACTTTTGCGCAAACCAATCAATAAACGCTTATTGCGATTTTTATTACCAAAAATATGTAGAAGAATACATATCGGCCTAAACTGAGAAAACTTTTTTTTTTTTTACATTGAGGATATTTATTATAGCAAAAACTACAAAATATTGTGTTTTTTTTCAAAATTGCCGCTCTTTTTTTTGTTTATAGCACAAAAAATAAAAACCGCAGAGGTGATCAAATACCACCAAAAGAAAGCTCTATTAGCGTCAGAGATGTATTAAGACAGACTGGGACGCTAGGCAACATAGTAGCTTTGGTCACGCCATGTCAATTTCATTGACTTCAATCAAGGATTGCAATGGGCAAAGAAAAACTGCCCTGTCTGTATTGGCATAGGCCACCCCATCACACACCGCCTGCATCCTCCATTGTGAAGTGACAAGCAGGTGGATATGAGGTGGATGCCATGAGTAGAGAGAATGTATGTTTCTGAACATCTCAAGACTGACTATTGCGCCGTACACCCGGTCGGACTTTCCGACAACAAAACCGTGGAATTTTGTTCGAAGGTTGTTGGCTCCAACTTGTCTAGCATACACACGGTCACACAAATGTTGGCCAACAATTACGAACGTGGGAACGGGGTGACGTACAAGACGTACGACGAGCCAAGAAAAAGGAAGTTCAATAGCCGGTGCGGCTCCTTCTGCTTGATTCCGAGCATGCGTGGAACTTTTGTGCGTCGGACTTGTGTACACACGATCGGAAATTCCGACCACAACGCTTTTTGTTGGCGGAAAATTTAAGAACCTGCAAGCCAACATTTGTTGGCGGGAAGTCCAACAACAAATGTTGGGTGGAGCATACACACGGTCTGACTTTCAGCCAACAAGATCACATCCAACATTTTGTTGTCAGAAAATCAGACCGTGTGTACAGGGATTAACTGGTATTGGTTTACACAAAAAAGGTTATTCGCTGTAAAACCTCATACACACGATCAGACTTTGTACAAACTTTCCCGTGGATTTATGTACAAAGGGCGTCGGCCGTGAACTTGTATTGCATACACAAAGCTGGACTTTTTCAGCCAACTTTCACCAAATTACGTGTTTTTTTTCCTGCTCATTACCGCCACCTTTGGTCAACTTCTGTATTGTTGTCTGATCTTTTGCATTGGTTCTGAGCAGGCATGTTTGTACTTTGTACAAAAGTCCTATGGTTTTCTGTACACACGATCGGACTTGTTGCTGGAAAGTTTGTCCGTTCGCACAGCCAACAAAAGTCTGATGAAAACCGAAAAAGTTTGTCTGATGGAGCGTACACACGGGATGTTGCCTTAAAACAGCAAATTTGCATGTTTGTTGTCAAAAAGTCAGATCGTGTGTATGGGCCTTTACAAACATTACGCACCAAAGTGAACAGGGACACAGATTACAATATTCAAATGTAAAAAAAAAAGAGCAATTTAAGCATTCTCCTTCGCACACAATAATCTAAAAACAAAGGAACCCAGAGGGCAGTTGACATCACTATGTATTTCTAAAAAATGTAGTGCTTGTCCGTTTTTTCCCTGACTCTCTGCTATGGATCCTCGGTGACAAGTCCCACTAATAATTCTATTATGGGGTGATGTCATAGGTCACCAAGCCAACAGGCGAGGTCTCATAATGTAAGCGCGGCCAAGTTCAGCTGCGAATAAGCCGGCAGGGGGAGACACAGCGCCTGCACAGGGATCCCGTTTACAAACATCACCGGGGCGGGGGGAGAAAGGGGGGAAGAAAATGTTACAATAAATTTTGTAACAATGCAGTTTACCTTAGGTGGGTGTTGGATGTGGTTCAGAAAGTTGTAAACCACAATATGTTCATGCTGCAGCCTTTGAATAGAAAGCTAGCCAACAACGTTTCAGAATTTTGGCAGTTTTTTTAGCTTGTCTTTGGTTTTAAAACTTGAGTTCAGAACTGATATATTAACGCGGATAGCGTGCATCCATCCATGCGTGTGCACGTGCTTTACCCAACCCCCCCAGAGCATAGCTACATAAAGCGGAATTTCCTCATAGAAGTCTAATGCCGCATACACACGATCGGACTATCCGGCGGACTTAGTCCGGCGGGCAAACCGCCAGACTTTGAAGCGGAAGGTTCCGCCGGACTTTTGAAATGAACGGACTTGCCCACACATGGAGGAAAGTCCGCTCATTTTGAATGCAGCTCCAGGTAGACGGGACCAGAGTGCTCTTAGATTAGGTTAGTATACACATCTTTCATCTACAGCAGGGGGTCTCCAAACTTTCCAAGCAAAGGGCCAGTTTACTGTTCTTTAGACTTGGGGGGGTAGGGGGTGGGAGCCGGACTGTGGCCATTGGGAGTAGAAAAGTCAAAAGGGCCCCGACGTCTGTGGGGAAAAAGCAATGCCCCATCTTTCATGTCAGTGAGAGGACTTGTGTACCATCATTGGTGTCATTGGGCCCCATTGTTGATGTTGTAGCAAGGCGCCAGACACTTCTTGAATGCAAAAGAGATTTTATTTCTTTTGACAGTCCTCAGTGTCAATGAGAGGAAATGTGCCCCCGTTGTTGGTGTCATTGGGATGAATTACAGTGCCTTGAAAAATTATTCATACCTCTTGAAATTTTCCACATTAACATAAATGTATTTTATTGGGATTTTATGTGATAGACCAACACAAAGAGGCACATAATTGTGAAGTGAAAGGAAAATGATTAATGGTTTTCACATTTTTTACAAATACATATCTGAAAAGTGTGGCGTGCATTTGTATTCAGCCCCTTTTACTCTGATACGCCTAACTAAAATCTAGTGGAACCAATTGCCTTCAGAAGTCACCTAAATGATTAGAGTCCACCTGTGTGTAATTTAATCTCAGTATAAATACAGCTTTTCTGTGAAGCCCTCAGAAGTTTGTTACAGAACCTTAGTGAACAAACAGCATCATGGAGGCCAAGGAACACACCAGACCAGTTAGGGATAAAGATGTGGAGAAGATTAAAGCAGGGTTAGGTTATAAAAAAATATCTTCCTGAAGACGTTAATGACGAAACGTACGTTGAAGCGGTACCTGGTCACGTTCTTGATGCCATATCCGGTTACCTGGTTGTCGATATGGCGTGCGTTCCAAGCCATCAAGCCAACAGTACGGAGGGGATACATTGTACCTTATCGGATTGTTCTGTTTTGAAGGCAAGCAGCCTCAGTGCCGGGTCGGGCACATAACAATGTAAGGAGCCATTTGGCTGTATGTTTTATATTTTTTTTAAATAAAAATCAGTATTATGCTATGGATTTTTTGTGCTCTTTCTCTACATACCACCTGAGATTCTGAAGGGGGACGTACTATCCTATGTATCCATGTCAACATTCATGTGAACAGGCAATTACCTGTACAGTCGTTGTTTGACCTACTTTTTAATTAAAGTGGTCGAACAAATCTGGTAAGCAGATTGTATTTGCATATCACGATTGGGTGTCGGTGTTCCTTGGTGGAGGGGAGGTATATGCAAGCTCTCTGGATTTACTTTTTCATCACAGTCTACAAGATTTTCTGCACCTAGTGGATTTGGGACTATTTATCAAAGAAGCTGGAGTGATATACCTATGGGACTTTTTATGATTGAATTATAATTAATCTGTGAAGAATTTTTCTATTGTCACTGGATCACGAGTGGGAATTTATTATTGGTGTCACATATATTGGCTATCAATTTTGATTGTTGAGTTTTTCGTGTAATTTGAGAATTTTATTAGTATACTAATGTATTAAGAGTGCCCCAAAATTAATTACCTATAAAAAAATATCAATAAGCAGCCAAGAGGTCCATGGTAACAATAAAGGAGCTACAGAGATCCACAGCTCAGGTGGGAAAATCTGTCCAAAGGAAAACTATTAGTCGTCGCTCCACAAATCTGCCCTTTATGGAAGAGTGGCAAGAAGAAAGCCATTGTTGAAAAAAAGCCATAAGAAGTCCCGTTTGTGAGAGGTCATGTGGGGGTACAGAGCAAATATGTGGAAGAAAGTGCTCTAGTCAGATAGGACCAAAATTGAACTTTTCTCCTATCACCATTCAGGACGGCACACCTGAGAGATCAGGGCTCCTACCTACAGGAAACACAATCAGTTGATAGCTTGTTATAAGTCCCCACCCTTCCCCTTGATCCCCAGTATTGATTGTGGATCTCCCGAACACAGCAGTATGTTTGTTTTGTTTAAAGACCAAATGACCGGGGAGGGTCAGATGGTTCCCTGTTGAGGTTCTAGGGAGGGCTGAACTAATCTGCAGGCTTGTCCTTCTCACAGGTCACTCTCAAGGCTGCACCAGTGCTCTGGCTGCAGGGAGTGCACGCCATCGATGCATGTGCATAAAACGCCACAACCAGCTGCTCTCTTCATTTACCACCATCAAGTTACCACCGACGCCAGTTCCTGGGGGTGGGGGGCCCACCTAGGAACAGAAAAAGCCCAAGGTCAATGGAACAGCCCAATAAGTTGGATGTCATCCAACTACAGGGAGCTCAAAGCAGTGGGGTAGGCCCTTAAAGCCTTTCAAGAAAGCATCATGAGAAAGGAGGTTCAAGTAAGCTCTGACAACGCCATTGTTGTTGCCTACTTGAGTCACCAGTGAGGCGGAGTCCAAGGAGATCCTGGACTGAGCCGAGTTCTCTCCATATCAGCGGTCCACATAAAGGGGACAAGCAAAAACGAGGTGGACATCCTCAGTCGTCAGCCGATAAGGCAGGAGGAATGGGAACTGAACCCCCGAGGTATTTCAAACCCTGGTGCAGCGCTTCGGAAATCCAGAAATAGATCTGTTTGCCAACTGGCAAAACAGGAAGGTAAAGAGATATTTCTCAGTTTCCCAAGAGAGGGAGTCAAAAGGCTTAGATGCCCTGACTCAGACCTGGCAGTGCAGGTTGGCATACGTCTTTACACCCCTAGCACTGATTCCGCGGGTCCTTCAGAAGCTCAGCCAGTCCCCAGGCCAGCTCCTCCTGATAGCACCCTGGTGACCAAGGAGAGCTTGGTTCATAAGCTTAAGATCGATGACAGTGGCAGAGCCATGGAAGCTCCCAAACAGATCTTTTCAGGCAGAGGCCAGTACTACACCCAAGGCCAGAATTTGTCCAGCTGGCGGCCTGGTTAGTGAGCGTTAGATCCTAAAACGTAAAGGCTGCTCAGAAAGAGTGATAAGTACCCTCCTTCTGAGCAAAAAAACAGTGACTAAAAAGATTTACTCCACAATTTGGAAGACTTCCTGTTCCTGGGGAAAAAGACAGATGACCTCCACCACTGTTCCAGTTATACTGTAGTTTCTCCAGGATGGAGTAGACAAGGGCCTATTGGTCATCACCCTTTGAGTTCAGATAGCGGCCCTTTTCGGTCTATCTTGATACAAGACTGGCAAAGGAAGACCTCATTAAACGTTTCTGAATGAATGAATGAATGAAATACTTATATAGCGCACAATGCGAACTGAATCGCCTCTAGGCGCTGTGGCGAGCTTTGATCATCTGCTAAAAGAGGAAGGTCTTGAGTTTTTTCCTAAAAGCCAGGTGATTTTCTTCCAGGCGGATGTTGATTGGTAGAGCATTCCATAGCCGAGGCCCTTGGACAGCGAATCTCCGATCACCCTTTCTGGGAAAGAGTTTCCCCAGTCTCCAAAGGCAGTTTCCCACCATCGGACTTGACAAGGGGGTTAGAGGTGTTATCTAAACACCCATTTGAACCTATAGAGAGTCTAGCCTTAAAAATATAATTTCTGTTTTTCTGCAATTACCATGGCCAGGAGGATTGGGGACCTGCAAGGGCTGTCCATGAAATAACCCTTCTTATTGATACGAGCTACAGTGGAATGGTTTAGATCAAAGCTTATTCATGTGTTAGAATGGCCCAGTCAAAGTCCAGACCTAAATCCAATTGAGAATATGTGGCAAGACTTGAAAATTGCTGTTTATAGACACTCTCCATCCAATCTCACAGAGCTTGATCTATTTTGCAAAGAAGAATGGGCAAAAATGTCCCTCTCTAGATGTGCAAAGCTGGTAGAGACATCCCCAAAAAGACTTGCAGCTGTAATTGCAGTGAAACGTGGCGCTACAAAGTATTGACTCCGTGGGGCTGAATACAAATGCACGCCACACTTTTTAGATATTTGTAAAAAAAAATTTAAAACCATTTAACATTTTGCTTTCACTTCACAATTATGTGCCACTTTGTGTTGGTCTATCACATAAAATCCCAATAAAATACATTTACGTTTTTGGTTGTAACGTGGCAAAATGTGGGAAAATTTCAAGGGGTATGAATACTTTTTCAAGGCACTTTATGCCCCATTGTTGGTATCCGTGGATGAAATGGTGCCCAAGGGCTGGATAAAAGCAAACAAAGGGCCACATTTGGCCCCCCTGGGCCAAAGAAGAGAGAGTGGGGGTGGGTCCTAACTGGCCTCCATGTGTGAATGGACTCTGCTCGGATGCCAGGGCTCAGTGTGTGAATGGACACACAGAGCCGCTGACCAGGAGCACATCTGCTTGGGTGCCCCCATTGCAAGCTGCTTGCTCTGGGGGCACCCGGCATGAGGGAGGACCAGGAGCACCTGGCGAGGGATCTGAGAAGAGGAGGATCAGGGCTGCTCTGTGCAAAACCATTACACAGAGCAGGTAAGTATAACATGTTTGTTATTTTAAAAAAAACAAGACTTTACAATCACTTTAAGCTTAGTTGGGTTTTGACCGCACTTTCACTTTAAGCGTCTTTACGATGCCAGATGTTTTCAAAACAATGCTCATTAAATGACAGTTCTTTCTTACTAAAGGATACAAATTCTATTTAACACAGTCAGGGATTTCCTCTGAGAGTCAGACTGCATATCGCATATGTCTATTATGAGGCTGCTGAAAGCATTTTATGTAAATTATGATTACAAGAGCAAGCAGGAAAATGTTTTACGCTCCCTCCTGAGCACAGTACATGTGGGGTTTCTATGTTAGAGAATGGCACTAGGTACCTACCAACGTTAGCAGCTTCCCCTTACAGGATAAGTTCACCAAGAGCTGAATTATCATTTTGGAGGGGGGGGGGGGGGGGTGCCAGTGAATTATCTTAAAACTAACCTTTAACCACTTCAATGCCGAGCACTCCCCCCCCCCCCCCCCCCTTCCTGCCCAGGACAATTTTCAGCTTTCGGCGCTGTCACACTTTGAATGACAATTGCGTGGTCATGCAACACTGTACCCAAACTACATTTTTATAATTTTCTTCCCACAAATAGTTTCTGTCATAAAATTTGGTTTTCTCCTTCACTCACGGGCGCTGATGAGGCAACGCTGATGGGCACTGATAAGCTGGCACTGATATGTAGAATTGTTGGCCACTGATAGGCAGCACTGATATGCAGCACTGATGGGCACCGATAGCCTGCACTGATATGCAGCACTGATGGGCACTGATTGGCACTGACAGATGCACTGATGGACACCAATAGATGTCACTGATGGGCAGCACTGATGATGAGGTACTGACAGGTGTTACTGCTGGGTACTGATTGGTACTATGATGGACACTGATTGGCACTGTGGTGGGCACTGAGAGACTTTATTGAGGGGGCACTGACTGGCAGCTGTTGGGCACTGATTGGCAGCTGACTGGCACATCTGATGGGGGCTGTACTGATAATCAATGTGTTGATTATCAGTAAAGACCCACCCTCTGACAGGGAGAGTTGCTGATTGGCTCTCCCTGTCAGCACGAACTGAGAAATGCCATTTACTGGCAATATCTGGTTCAGCTGTAATTGGTTGCTGATCGCCACGCTGAGTGCCCCCGCGGGCGCACGCTGGTATGTTATCCTTCTGGACATCATGTGACGCCCAGTCGGGATAACAGAACCACTTCCCGGCGGTCAATCTGCTATAAGCCGGGCAGGAAGTGGTTAAGATACACTATATTACCAAAGAAATTGGGACGCCATGCCAAAATTGTTCCCACAAAGTTGGAAGCATGAAATTGTCCAAAATGTCTTGGTATGCTGATGTCTTAAGAGTTCTCTTCACTGGAACTAAGGGGGCCAAGCCCAACCCCTGAACAACAACCCCCAATCATAATCCCCCCCCTCCACCAAATGATTTGGACCAGGACCCAATACTTTTGGTAGTATAGTGTATATTTGTATGACACTTTAAAACAGTTTATTGATATTAATTTATTTCTTTTTACCCTGTATCCCAAAGGCAGTTTTTTTTATGTATTTTTCTTTTCTTTTTTTTGAACATGTGACCAGCAACAGAGCACTGGAAGCTCCTCCTGCTTATGTTTCCCTGCGGAATGGCTGGGGGAGAGCTGGGTCATGTGACAGCTGTATGTCAATTAGGATGTTTTTTTTGTTTTTTTAATTAAAATAATTACAAAGCCATCATCCGCATACAGAAAGAGAAGGGATAATGTAAATTAAACAGGGTGTGTTTAGCATGACTTTAAGGTTTGTATAGACAAAGTGTATTAGATCTATTTGATTTCAAAACATGACCAATTGTTCCTTGCCATGCTACCCTTTGTCTCATTCATTTGACTGCAGTCTTGTATCATATTGAACTTCCTCATTTTTTCAACCATTTAAAAGATGCAATTGTAAGCTCCTATGGGCAGGGCCAAAATACCTACAAAGCTGTACATTATGATGAAGCTACATCATTAAAAACACAACTCTGCTGGAGAACCAATGGCAAATCGAATGGTAATTTTTCCAGTTTGATGGCAGTGGCAGGTAGGTGGAGCTGGGATCCGAGGTGCAGAAATGTACTGTCGGCATCACTGACAACCAAAAAACTGGTGTGTGATTTACACCACCAGCAGTCACCCATAACTAAAACAGTCCCTGGACAGCCAGTAAATAAGGAATCCCCAAACTAAAGTGTCTCTAAACTCAAGAATAAAAATTAAATATTTTGCAGCTTAGCGGCCCTTTGATAATTTTTTACAGGCTTTTTCTGGTGCGAAGAGCCCATAGAGCAGCCTTTCTCAACCTTTTCAACACAGAGGAACCCTTGAAATAGTTCTCTGGTCTCGGGGAACCCCTGCTAAAAATTAGAAATCTACAACTCATGATACATTAGTGTGATGGTCAGTGGGAAGAATGGTCCTTAAGCCGCGTACACACGGGCGGACTGTCTGGCCAACTTAGTCCGTCGAAACACATTTCAGCGGACAGTCCGCTCGTGTGTGGGCTTCAGCGGACTTTTTCAGCGTGCAGTCTGGCGGACTAAGTATTTCGGAATTTCCGTAATATTGTCCGTCGTACTTTGGTTTCAGCGGACAATCCGCTCGTGAGTAGGCTAGTTCAACGGACTAAGTATGGCGCATGCTCAGAAAGGATTTACACGGCGAAAGGTTGCATTGCTGTGTATTGGACTTCCTATTTCTAGTCCCGTTGTACGTGCTGTACACGTCATCGCGCAAACTTTCGACTGACTGTTTTGCATCCGTGTGTGGTCAAGTCCGTTCATTTGAAAGTAGGACGGACTGTCCGTCGGATTGTCTGACGGACTAAGTTGGCCATACAGTCCGCCCGTGTGTACGCGGCTTTACACTTGTGGTCATTGGGAAGAATGGTCCTTACACTTGTGGTCAGTGGGAAGAATGGTCCTTACACTTGTAGTCAGTGGGAAGAATGGTCCTTACACTTGTGGTCATTGGGAAGAATGGTCCTTATACTTGTGGTCATTGGGAAGAATGGTCCTTACACTTGTGGTCATTGGGAAGAATGGTCCTTACACTTGTGGCCATTGGGAAGAATGGTCCTTACACTTGTGGTCATTGGGAAGAATGGTCCTTACACTTGTGGTCATCGGGAAGAATGGTCCTTACACTTGTGGTCATCGGGAAGAATGGTCCTCACACTTGTGGTCATTGCAATTACCTCCTTACAGATAGCTAAAAAGATCAATGGTGTCAATGGAAACTTATCCGAGAGGCAGAAATGGCCCAATGCTTAAGGAACCACTAGCAACCTCTGAAAGAACCCTAGGGTTCCACTGAACCCTGGTTGAGAATCACTGCCGTAGAGGAACCCAGAAGGAGAAGAAGGATGCTGTCCACTACCATCCAGATGTAGAACTATCAGAACGTGAAGAAACCTGCACTGGGCTGTGCCTCGGAAGGACTTGTAACTACTTGGAGATTAGACACGTGCAATCCGTTTCGTAACAAATTGAAATTTGGCCGAATTTTACATCCGAATGTCCAAATACAAAAAAATAACAAATTTCAACCAATACGAAAAAAATTATAGTGGATATAACGAATGAATTCGACATGATTCGGGAATTCGTTAAAGATCTAAATGAAACCAAAAGGTCAAATCAAAGTAAATCAGTCCAATCGCTTGATTAATTTTGTGCTGAAGGTTGGATTACTGGCAAAGTGCATTCGAATACGAATCATTATCGCAAAAAATATACACATACATATCGAATTTCAACTAATACGAAAGAAATTATAGCGCAAATAACAAATTAATTCTACATGATTCGAGGTTCAGCATAATGAATATCGACACTCTACAGAAATAACGTATTATCCGAAAACGAATTAACATAACATAATGAATATAACAGAACAAAATTATGTATTTTATGAATGACAATGAACTGAAACTAAACAATTTTCCGTTGTGCACAAGTCTAATGGAGATAACAACCCCCCCCCCCCCCGGCAGCAACAATAGATCCCCGGTAGAAACAACAGATCTCCCCACAGCCAGCAACAATACCCCCCTCCCATAACAGTAGATCTCACCCAGCAATAACTGCCCCCCCCCCCCCAAGCAATAACAGACTTCCCTACATAAATACAGTCCCTTGAAAAAGTATTCATACCCCGTGAAATTTTCCACATTTTGGCATGTTACAACCAAAAATGTAAATGTTTTTTATTGGGATTTTATGTGATAGACCAACACAAAGTGGCACATAATTGTGAAGTGAAAGGAAAATGATCAATGGTTTTCAAATAAAAATCTGAAAAGTCTGGCGTGCATTTGTATTCAGCCCCCTTTACTCTGATACCCTTAACTAAAATCTAGTAGAACCAATTGCCTTCAGAAGTCACCTAATTAGTAAATAAAGTCCACCTGTGTGTAATTTAAGATCAGTATAAATACGGCTGTTCTGGGAAGCCCTCAGAGGTTTGTTAGAGAACCTTAGTGAACAAAGAGCATCATGGAGGCCAAGGAACACACCAGACAGGTCGGGGATAAAATTGTGGAGAAGTATAAAGCAGGGTTATTTTATTAAAAATCTCCCAAGCTTTGAACATCTCATGGAGCTCTGTTCAATCCATCATCCGAAAATGGAAAGAAAATGGAAATAACTGCAAACCTACCAAGACATGGCCGTCCACCTAAACTGACCAGCCGGGCAAGGAGAGCATTCATCAGAGAAGCAGCCAAGAGGCCCATGGTAACTCTGGAGGAGCTGCAGAGATCCACTGCTCAGGTGGGAGAATCTGTCCACAGGACAACTATTAGTTATGCTCTCCACAAATCTGCCCTTTATGGAAGAGTGACAAGAAGAAAGACATTGTTGAAAGAAAGTCATAAGAAGTCCCGTTTTCAGTTTGTGAGAAGCCATGTGGGGGACACAGCAAACACGTGGAAGAAGGTGCTCTGATGAGATGAGACCAAAATCGAACTTTTTGGCCTAAAAGCAAAATACTATATGAGGCAGAAAACTAACACCGCACATCACCCTGAAAACACAATCTCCACTGTGAAACATGGTGGTGGAAACATCATGTTGCGGGGATCGGCAGGGACAGAGAAGCTGGTCAGAGTTGATGGGAAGACAGATGGAGCCAAATACAGGGCAATATTAGAAGAAAACCTGTTAAAGTCTGCAAAAGACTTGAGACTGGGGTGGAGGTTCACCCGACTCTAAACATACAGCCAGAGCTACAATGGAATGGTTTAGATCAAAGCATATTTATGTGTTAGAATGGCTCAGTCAAAGTCCAGACCTAAATCCAATTGAAATTCCGTGGCAGACTTGAAAATTGCTGTTCACAGACGCTCTCCAATCTGACAGAGCTTGAGATATTTTGCAAAGAAGAATGGGCAAAAATGTCCCTCTCTAGATGTGCAAAGCTGGTAGAGACATCCCCAAAAAGACTTGCAGCTGTAATTGCAGTGAAAGGGGGTTCTACTCAGGGGGTGCTATACAAAATGCACCCCACACTTTTGTAAAAAAATGAAAACCATTTAACATTTTCCTTCCACTTCACAGCCACTTTGTGTTGGTCTATCACACAAAATCCCAATAAAATAAATTTACATTTTAGATTATAACATAACAAAATGTGGAAAGTTTCAAGAGGTATGAATACTTTTTCAAAGCACAGTAGATCCCCTCCAGCTAGAACAGATCCCTCAGAAGCCAGCATCAATAGATCCTCCAGCACACCCCACCTCCCCTTGCCTTTACATACAGTCAGTGCTGGAGGTGCCGGAACTGCGTTCCCGCTGAAAAAAAGCCCTGGAGTTAGGGAATGGGAAAGAATAATGCTGTATTCTGTTGGACTGTGAAATGTCTATTTGTTCTGTCTACCGGGCCTTTATTCAGTTACTGTGTTTATGTGATTAAATAATATGTTGGTTTTTTTCTTGATGTATACCAGGCTAGTTATGCAGAGCGCAGGTGCCACCTACAGTCCCTTTCTGGTATTGCTTTAGCTGTTTGTTTTAGTTACATATTGTAATTTCTTGTAATGTGTTAATAAAGTTGTTAGGAACTAGAGCATTCTGGGAGATTCTCTAGAGGAAGTGAGCCAGCCAACATTTTAGGAAACCACAGTGAGGCTGTAAGGGTGTTTCTTCAATCTCTCGCTGTCACCCCTCAGTGAGTTTAAAAAGTGAGTTTTTGTTAGCTCAATCTGTGTTATAGAGCATTGTCTCTTTATTACGTAGCGGCCACAACCCTTGCTGGGCGGCCTTGACTTATTGGGCTTACCAGTTACCTTCTCTTGGCCTGCTCTTCCACGTCTAGGGGTTCCCAGGATTGATACCCAACGACTTGAACACTGACACAGATGAAGTCCTTTAACAAAGGTTTTATTTTGCAGTAGTAACATTCAATAACACAGTCTCTTGTGGGAACAGAGGGCACGGGTGAAGAACTCAGGCACCTTGAACTGCAGGTCTAGCAAAGTCTCTAATTCCACCCAGAGAGTAGCCACTCGCAGCTGGGTACTTCAAGGCTGAACAGATCTCTAGCCAGAGATCATAGCAGTCAGCACGTTGACTCAAAACTTGAAGCAATCCTATGAACGTGTACAAGTTGTAACTAAGGGTGAACAGGAACCTTTTCCTCAGTACCTGGAACGTTCTCCGTCTCCTCAATGGTACTGGAAAACGTGAATTTGTCAATGTCCTTCCCTACTCAGTAACCAGGCACTTCTCAGGATGCCACTTGCCGGCCCTCCTCCGAAGAGTCCTCCCCCGGTCACTTCCACAAGCATCTTAAGTACCCCTTCCCAGACTCCTCAGTGGGCCCGGCACTCCCACTGATTGGTTCTGAGAAGGTTGATACTCAAAACGTCCAACCAGGCCTGATTCTGGCCTGTCATGTGCACCTCACTTCTCACATGACCAGGCAGAACTTCCAACACCGCCCGGCCAGACTGATGTCAAGGCCAACCTACATAATTAACCCTCAGAACCCCACTACTGTTCTGAGGAAAAAACTAAATTTAAATGCGAATGACATCTTGTCCAAAAATGATATGCAATATTGTATAGTTGCCCAACTAATTGACTCCTACAGGTTTACTAACGCTGATACAGCTACTCCGGCAATGGTCTGGGATGCTTTTAAGGCTAATACCAGGGGTAACTATATTTTAGTCATTAGAGCAGTCAGATCTGAATTCACCTCTATAACCTCACAATTGGAGTCCTTTGTGACACACTCCACACCAAATGCCTACCTCCACCTAGCTCAGGCAAGAAGGGAAGTGAATTTACATTGCACTACTCTAGCACAAACCGACAATAATCTATTGGCAGGTAAAATATTTGA
The DNA here is from genome assembly GCF_037356315.1 of Lithobates pipiens. NCBI lineage: Eukaryota > Metazoa > Chordata > Amphibia > Anura > Ranidae > Lithobates > Lithobates pipiens. The sequence continues at coordinate 215,657,518 of NW_027507789.1, read as the reverse complement.
GTCTGGGGACAAAAATGGATGGCTTTTGGCCAATCTGATGGCAGACCCACATTTCCAAACTAAAGTTCCCGAACTACAAACATCCACAGGGGTTCGACTCTCGGACCTCAAAAGCATACTTCAGGAGTTTTGCAGCTATTTTCAAATCATGTATAGCAAACTACAACCCTCAAATCAAGACGACATTATAACTGAACTTTAGTCCCTGTCTTTACCCACACTGGCTCCAGAGGTTATCGAGTTGGAGTTGGAGGTGGAGATGGCTATTTCTTTGCTTCCCTCCCTTCAAAACTCCGGGACCAGACGGTCTTCCCGGGGATTGGTTGGTATAAAATGTATATTAAACAGCTGGGCCCCAAACTTCACAACCTGTATTTGTAATGCTATAAACCAACTCACTACCTCCCTCTATGTATCAGGCTCATGTAGTTCTACTTCCTAAACCCGTGGGAATGACCCTAAATTATGTGCCTCATACAGACGTATTTCACTTTTTAAATTATGGCCTCCAAATTTTTGCTAAAATTCTTGCCACCAGGCTGGTTAAGGTCCTGCCCTCCCTGGTCAATATAGATCAAACTGGCTTAATGCCAAGGAGGTCCACAGATATAAACATTACAAAAGTGCTTACACACTTGCAACTCCCTCCAGCAGATTCCCAGTCTCATGTGTTAGTGGCCTTAGATGTAGAGAAGGCCTTTGATACAGTAATTTGGAATTATATGCTGTTGGTTCTGCAATCCTTTGGCTTTGGTCCCATCTTCAGGAAATAGGTTTCCCTATTGTATAAAGCTCCGAATCAAGCTTGGAGGTATGCTATCTGACTCTTTTCCAGTTCAACTGGGCACTAGACAGGAGTGTCTGCTTTCCCCATTCCTATTTTCCATGGTGATGGAGCTCCTGGCTACCATCCTCAGACAGACGGTAGCTGTGAAGATAATAAGAGTGGATTCCATAATTGAAAAGCTGGCATTATATGCTGATGATTTAATGCTTATTGCTTTTCCTTCATGATCCAGGACCCTCTCTCCGAGAGGCACTCTGTATCTTTTCCTGATACTCGGTCCTATCTGGCCTTAAAGTGAACTGGGGAAAAAAACACAAATCCTCCCTATAGATATCTGGGCCAGTCAGGTCGCAGATCTTGCAATACCATTGTCCTGGGTCGCCTGAATTCGCTACCTGGGGTTTACATTCACCTCAAATGTTTCGAATTACAATAAACTGAACCTCCATCCTCTCCTTACCAACCCAAATTAAAAGCTTGGGACAATCTCCCTCTTTCTATAATTAGCAGAATAAATATTTTTCTATATACTACACCACGCCCCAATCTGGATACCTAAAACATTAAAAAAAAAATTCAATGCCATTATCTCCCCTTTCTTGGGGAGAGATCATCCCCCAAAACAAAGCGATTCTGAGGAGGCCCTGGACACAGGGAGGTCTAGTTTTGTCCGGATCTGCACAATACTAGCAGCTCTCCTTTCCCATGCCCACAACTTGATCACTTCAGATGATACAAATTCCTTTGTTGACCTACAAGCCACTTATCTAGGGTTCTATGAATCGTTAATAAAATGCATTATATTGAGGTCTTCGGGACCCAATTCCTTTGACTCTCTCCATGAAGGCAGTAATACGGGCATGGCAGTTGTAAGTTTGTGGGTGTCATGAGGATCCCAACAGATAGTCCCCTGTCACTCGCTTATGGCACAATACGTGCTTGCCAGAATTTCAATCTATCCCAGATCCAGAAATATGGGTAATGAAGGGTATTAGAAATATTGCCAATATCTGTGAGGGGGGAACTTTATTAGCCTTCGACACCTTAAAACAAAGGCATGATTTATCCAATAGATTTTTTTTATATTTCTTCAACTCAGGCATTCCTTTTTTAACTCAGTTTGGTATACAAACCCTAACCATCCTTCAATCTAACATGGAATCTCTATTACGTGATGTCCAGCTGGACAAGCCCCTATCCAATATCTATAAGGCACTTCTTCCATCAATCCATTTTGGTCTGGAGGGTTTATACTCTGCATGGCAGGAAGATTATCCAGAACTGGACACAGATCTGGGAGGATGTCTGGGAGTACCCCTTTTTACCACTAATTGCAGTTCAAGACCAACTCATTCAGTATAAGTTGCTTCATTGCATTTATTTAACTCCCCTTAAATTGAGTAAAATCTATCCCGGGGCCCCTGGCCAATTTTGGAAGTGTGGCAGCAATGATGCAGACTTCTGTCATATGCTATGGTCCCGCCCAAATTTGCAATCTTTCTGGGGTACGGATATTCAGTTCATAATTTCTGTAACCACTATCACAATACTCCAAACAGTCTCGGTCTGTTTACCGGGCTTGGCGGTTCCCTTGGCACACCGCAGGGTAACCAGAACTCTACTAGGGTTATTATTGTTCTATGCTCAAAAAGCAATTATTTAAAAATGGAAACAACCTGTGGAACCCTCCTTACATTTTTGGGAGTCCTTAGTTAATGCAGCTTTGTATAGGGGCAAAGCAACTTACCTTTCCTGTGAAAGCCCGAGTAAATTTGACAAAATTTGGAACATATGGCTAGAATCTCCCACCACCAATGCTGAATAATGATGTGTGGTTGGGTGGGAGGTGACTTGCATACCTCTATAAATGAGATATTTATATAATTATCTTTTACTAGTTCTGCTAGCCTAAGACTTTATACATGTATTTCCAGTACACCTAATGTACCTTGTCCTTGTTATGGAAAATATTAATTGCATTGCTATAACACAATATTTGTAAGAATAGTAACAACTGGATGAACTCTTTTTATGCAGGTTTCAACCTGCTGGGTTTATTATAGTAGCTGTGTTTTTTTTGTTTTTTCTTTTTGATTGTTTTGTGCTGTTTGAGCAGGGGAATGCCCAAAGGCTCTGTATTGTACAACTTTTTCAGAAAACCAATAAAAAGTATTAAAAAAAAAAAAAAAAAATCGCAGATCGCCGCCATTACTAGTAAAAACAATAATAAAAAAAAAAGTCCCTAAATCTATCTCATAGTTTGTAGACGCGATTACTTTTGTGAAAACCATATACCATATATGCCTATTACATTTTTTTATTTTGACGAAAAATATGTAGAAGAATATAGATTGGCCTAAACTGATGAATACATGTGCTTTTTTTTATATATTTTTGGGGGGATATGTATTATAGAAAAAAGAAAAAAAAATATTTTTTTTCAAAACTGTTGCTCTTTGTTTGTTTATAACACAAAAAATAAAAATGGCAGAGGTGATCAAATACCTCCAAAAGAAAGTTCTATTTGTGGGAAAAAGAGAACGTCAATTTTGTTTGGGTACAGCGTTGGACAACTGCGCAATTTTCAGCTAAAATTATGCAGTGCCATATCGCAAGAAATGGCCTGGTCATTTAACACTTAAGTTAAAAACAGGTTTTTTTTTTTGTAGAAAATTACTTAGAACTCCCAAACATTATAAATTTTTTCGAACACCCTAGAGAATAAAATGGCGGTGATTGGAATACTCCGTATTTGCGCAGCGGTCTTACAAGCTCACTTCCGCCCTGCAATGGTATGGAGATGGGTGGGGGCCATCTTCCCCTCACTCATCTCCATGCCTAGCAGGAAGAAGGATCCGATCGCCTCAGCTGCTGCCGACAGCTCCGGTAAGCAGTGGAGGGCACCGGAGAGCGGCTGGGGGAGCCCCTCTCCCGCCACCGATAAAAGTGATCTCACCTGGGTCTTCAGGGTTGTGCAGACAGGTTGTCCCTCTTTCCCTGCTGGCTCCAGTGCCTTGGTATGCTGCTGCCCTGCCCTCTTTGAAGGTGGCGGTGGTCATCGGTTCTGCTGTGAATGCGCAAATGGCCATGTGTGGTTGAATATGGGTCTTGGACTGGGCGAGTGAAGCACACCGCAATAGGGACCTCCTATTTTTTTCAAACATATAACATTGCTTACTGGGGGGGGGGGGGAGTAGCTGATCTTGCCTAGGGCACAAAATAGTCTAGCACCGGCCCTGTTAAGGGGGCAAGTCCTTCCATGGCTGAAGTGGTTAACATGACAGAAATCAAGGAAGCAAGGATGTCAAGTTCTCGTCTACGTTGGTCCCTCTCTTTTGAGTTCCTACATTGAAGAGGGTCTCCCTCCCCCCTCCCCCTCCTCTGCCCAGCAGAACTGTCTAAACATAAACCAAAGAGGATTTTTCTTCCCATAAATATATATTTTGTTTACATTATCATTGGGGTTTACATACACTTTAATAGTTCGTCCTTATCAAGGAAGCAGAAGACCTGTGCTCACTTCATGTCAAGCTCTCATCTTCGTTGGTCCCTCTACTTTGAGTTCCTACATTGAAGAGGGTCTCCCTCCCCCTCCCCCTCCTCTCCCCAGCAGAACTGTCTAAACATGAACCAAAGAGGATTTTTCTTCCCATAAATATATATTTTTGTTTACATCATCGTTGGGGTTTACATACACTTTAATACTTCATCCTCATCAAGAAAGCAGAAGACCTGTGCTCACTTCATGTCAAGCTCTTGTCTACATTGTTCCCTCTCTTTCAAGTTCCTACATTGAAGAGGGACAGCAGAACTGTCTTAACATGAACCAAAGAGGATTTTTCTTCCCATAAATATATATTTTTGTTTACATCGCTGTTGGTGTTTACATACACTTTAATAATTTATCCTCATCAAGGAAGCAAAAGAACTGTGCTCACTTCATGTCAAGTTCTCGTCTACGTTGGTCCCTCTCTTTTGAGTTCCTACATTAAAGAGGGTCTCCCCCCCCTCCTCCTCTGCCCAGCAGAACTGTCTTAACATGAACCAAAGAGGATTTTTCTTCCCATAAATATATATTTTGTTTACATCATCATTGGGTTCATCCTCATCAAGGAAGCAGAAGACCTGTGCTCACTTCATGTCAAACTCTCATCTTCGTTGGTCCCTCTACTTTGAGTTCCTACATTGAAGAGGGACAGCAGAACTGTCTTAACATGAACCAAAGAAGATTTTTCTTCCCATAAATATATATTTTTGTTTACATCATTGTTGGTGTTTACATACACTTTAATAATTTATCCTCATCAAGGAAGCAGAAGACCTGTGCTCACTTCATGTCAAGTTCTCATCTTCGTTGGTCCCTCTACTTTGAGTTCCTACATTGAAGAGGGTCCCACTCCCCCTCCTCTCAGAACTGTCTAAACATGAACCAAAGAGGATTTTTCTTCCCATAAATATATCTTTTTGTTTACATCATCGTTGGGGTTTACATACACTTTAATACTTCATCCTCCATCAAGGAAGCAAAAAGATTCAAAATGTGACTCTTCAAAACTAAGTCAGCAATGGTGGCTCCCATAATGATATCTCAATAGGTTCTCCAGGTTATTGTTGACGGCGCAAAAAGTTATTCTTTAGTAAATCAGTCCTTATCTATTTTCTATGGCATGAAAACCTAACACAAAACTTAAAGGCTCAACCTATACTTGAATAAAAAAAAGCGAGATGCTGAGAGCCGGGAGATTGTTAGTTAACCCCTTTTTATTATGGGATTACGGTGATGTAATGGCATAGCACAGCCCAGCAAAGCGCTAATGGACTTAAACAGAAGCTGTGCTGTGCCTGCAGTTTTTATTAGAAATGGTACACACAACATTTTTTTTTTTCTTTTTTTTTTTTTTACATATAGATCATTGGGTATTTTTCATCCGCACTTCCCTCATAGCCGAGCGCTCAACAATTAAGCGCTTGTACTGCTAGACTGAGAGAGCCTCAGAGAGCTGGCTTGGCTCAGCGCAGTGAGACGTCATGGATTCCTGAGTGTGAAGTTTGCAGGAAAGCCCTCAGTTTAGAAGATGGAGCTGATCCAAACGTTCCCATAGCAATGGGATAAACAGGAGGAAACACTGAGGGAATCCCGTTATTCAAACACTATAAACACTCAGAGCAGGGAAGGAAGTGGCCTTTCCCTCTCTAGTAACCCAGATCACAGACAACTGTGCTCACTTCATGTCAAGCTCTCATCTTCGCTGGTCCCTCTCCTTCAAGTTCCTACATTGAAGAGGGTCTCCCTCCCCCCCTTGTCCCCCCGTCCCCCCGTCCCCCCCTCCTCTGCCCAACAGAACTGGCTTAATATGAACCAAAGAAGATTTTTCTTCCCATAAATATACATTTTTCTATTTTTTTTTTTTTTTAAGTTTTTTTTTTTTTTTTATCCAAATGCAGAGAGAAGCAGCCTGCAGACTGGCACAATATCATCAACACATCATGCGATCTATGGATCAAGGTAAGTTAGAAAGAATTAATGGGAGCTTATGGGGTAGCAGGTGAAGAAATGTATAGAAGTGCTTGTTCATTTCTGCGAATGTGTGATTTACAGTTTGTATCAAATATACAGATAGATTAAAATATTTTATTAACTATTAAAAAAAAGAAAAATTTTAAATATATTTGCAATAATTGTTTGAAAAATTTGGCAAATGCTTATTAATTGCTTATCCTTTTATTGAGTTAGTGATGCAAAGTATAATGCATAGGTTGGCAATCGAAGTCTTCCCATGTGCTGAACTACTACTACTCTAAGCATGCTTTGTCAGAGATGTGTAGCTGAGACACTGAAGCTGCCTTACACATGAAAAAAAAAAAAAAAAAAGTAAAAATTATATATATGTAAAATTATATATGTGTGTGTGTGTGTGTATATGTATATATGTATATATATATATATATATATATATATATATATATATATATATATATATATATATATATATATAAAACCACATTTTTAATCTGTTATGTTCCCCATCCAAGTTTTATATATATCTCGTAAAAAAAAAATTAAGAAGAAATGATATATCTTATAAGAAAATATATCTATCTATCCATAAAAATGAATAAAAAAAAAAATATATCATATTTTTAAAATAAAAAAATATTCAATAAATAGAGAAAAATGTGTGAAATGTGTGTATACATGTGTATATATGCTATATTTATTGCATTTTATTATGATATATATATATATATATATATATATATATATATATATATATATATATATATATATATATATATATATATATACACACATGCACACACATATATTTTCTTTCCCCCTATTTATTGAATATTTCTATAAAAAAAAAAAAATATATATATATATATATATATATATATATATATATATATATATATATGCTTTGCTTTTTGATCTTGCCACTTACCCTTACATTTATGAGAGAGAAAAAAAAAAATATATATATATATATATATATATATATATATATATATATAAATTATGCTTTGCTTTTTGATCTTGTATATGCTCACCCTTACATTTTTGAGACAGAAATATCTGTGATTACGCAGAAATGGCGTGATTTTATTAGAAGCGAAGCGCGTCTTTTATAAAAACGCAGAATTACAGTGTGCAGCACCGACTCCCATATAGGTGACGGTTAGCACATAATTACAGCTTGACAGTGGTGTAGTTACCGTTCGTTAGTCACCCCCCCCCCCTTTAATCACCACGGCACCATGTCCTATACCGCAAACCTCAATGACAGCAGAGCTTAACCCCTGCATTCCATGACAATATTGAACACTTTTTTTTATTTTTTATTATTCTTTATTTAAGAGTTTCCATAATATACAAAGAACAGATCTAGACAGGACCCGGTAGTTGACAGCTGGCCAGGCCTGTCAAAATAAAAAAGGAAAAATAGCAACAAAAACAAAAAAAAACAACCTATTGGGGATAGAGCAGTACATAGGTGGGAGTACGTTCATTATAAGATTGAACAGTTACCACTAACTGTCATCACTAACAGAAACAAATGAATTCTACATATGAAAAAGCAAGAGTCGGGTACATATTAACACCCAAGTGTCTGGGACTCATTGAGCTAATAAATGCTGGAAGGGCAGAGCATGTATATGCGATTCTGTATGAGAAGGCAGAGAAGGTATATGCGATTCTGTATGAGAGGGAAGAGAGGGTATATGCGATTCTGTATGAGAGGGAAGAGAGGGTATATGCGATTCTGTATGAGAGGGAAGAGAGGGTATATGCGATTCTGTAGGAGAGGGCAGAGCAGGTATATGCGATTCTGTATGAGAAGGCAGAGAAGGTATATGCGATTCTGTATGAGAGGGAAGAGAGGGTATATGCGATACTGTATGAGAGGGAAGAGAGGGTATATGCGATTCTGTATGAGAGGGAAGAGAGGGTATATGCGATTCTGTATGAGAAGGCAGAGAAGGTATATGCGATTCTGTATGAGAGGGAAGAGAGGGTATATGCGATTCTGTATGAGAGGGAAGAGAGGGTATATGCGATTCTGTAGGAGAGGGCAGAGCAGGTATATGCGATTCTGTATGAGAAGGCAGAGAAGGTATATGCGATTCTGTATGAGAAGGCAGAGAAGGTATATGCGATTCTGTATGAGAGGGAAGAGAGGGTATATGCGATTCTGTAGGAGAGGGCAGAGCAGGTATATGCAATTCTGTAGGAGAGGGCAGAGCAGGTATATGCGATTCTGTAGGAGAGGGCAGAGCGGGTATATGTGATTCTGCAGGAGAGGGCAGAGCGGGTATATGCGATTCTGTAGGAGAGGGCAGAGTGGGTATATGCGATTCTGTAGGAGAGGGCAATGCAGACAAGTTCTGTCCTTTCAGTGTATGCGGAGGGAAGGGGGTGGGTGAACACATGCTCTGTATTTACATGTCAGAACTCACAGGAAATATATAAGGAGCGGAAGTCACGTGTACGACTTATAGAACTGTGTTCAGCAAGACAGTAATAGTTAGTCTTGCAGCTTTGGTAATTAATTAATTACCATAGTCCTTGATTAATATGATCCAGCTTCACCCAAAACTGCCGTTTCGGTTTAGCGTGGCTTCTTGTGTCTCTAGGGAACTCCGGTTGGTGAGGTTGGTTTTGGAATCACCCCTACAGAATTCCCAACCATTGAAGACCTCACAAGGTCAGAAGATGGCGTCACCCATATTGTAAAAGGGGGGAATCCGGTGATGACACCTTTTGAAGTATGTTGTGGGATATACAGACTTTCTAAAACGAAATCTCACCAATGGAGATTTTGGAGCGATTATGATTCAGGTCCCCTAATCCGTTCCAAAACCGGAATATATATTTTCAGGTTCTGATGGTCTGACGAAAAGTGACTTCAATTTTCTCTATAATGTTTACAAAGAACCGTCTCTACAAATGCTGCAAAGAAAACCCTCTTCTGGTAGAACCTTTCGAGAGAAGAGGAGGCACTCAGATTAAAGTCAGTCTTTCATGGCCCCCGGCGTTTAATTCCACATGTGAAGTTTTTTTGTGGGTGATTTGTGGAAGGTACCGGGCAATTAAGTGAGATTTAGTGTACACAGCAACCAGTGTTGGTTTGTAGTGTAAACGTAGACCCTACTGGTAGCTGGAAAGAATGCGGTCCTACCAAAATTATGTCACCGCCAGGCACATGCACGAGGGAATTCCGCTCAGGGAAAAAAAAAAACACCTATTAATAATAGTTTAGGGCTTTGGCTATTGGGGAGAGTCTGACTGCCAGTCCTCTTCCCACTCACTTTCTGAAGGAGGTCCAAAAGTTATCTGGAAGATATGACTGTGATCCTGGGACTCGCCCAACAAGGAGATCCCCGGCACCCCGCAGACCCTCTTCCATGAGCAAATCCCTCAAGACCAAACACACAGTGAGTCATTTTCCCGTCTCAATACACAACAGGAGACACTGGTGGTTTTGATTAGAAGACCAGCGTTAGACCATAGATTTCACAGAGGCATTTAAATGCAATGCCACTAGTGATATAGTAAATAGACTTTAAAGCAGGCATTCGTTTTAACATAGAGGGACCCTTGAAGTAACGTTCTGGTCTCAGAGAACCCTTGCTAGAAAATGTCTACACCTCATGATACATTAGTGTGATGGTCAGTAAGAAGAATGTTTCTTATATTTGTGGTCATTGGGAAGAATTGCCCCCCCCTTACAGATAGCTAAAAAGATCAAGGGTGTGAGTGGGAACTTATCTGAAATTGCTTATTGCTCAAGGAACCCCTAGCAACCTCTGGAGGAACCCTAGAGTTCCATGGAACTCTTGTTGAAAAACCCTGCTTTAATGTATGACAATGGCATAAATATACATAAGTCAACCACTTAAGCACTGGAAGGATTTGCCCCCATAGGCTGGCCATGCATGGTCGAATTTCTAAAGAATTTTCTTTTGAAAATCAGAAAATTTGTGCGTTTTGTGATCCGATGGCGCCACCATTGATTTCGAAATTCGGCCAACCAAGCCTTCAATTTCACCTCATGTTGCTACAGAAAAGAATTTTTGTGGCTGGGAATCTTCTTTTCTTTCCTGGAATTTTCCTTTCTTGCAAATGCGCATTTTTTTAAAATTTTTCGATTTTATGTTTCTCGTTTGTGCGGCAAACAAATTTGAGTAATCGGAAATTTTTTGAAAGACTAACGATTTTCTAATCAGTGATGGGAGACATCACTGGTTAGAAAATCGTTAGTCTTTCAAAAAATTTCCAATTACTCAAATTTGTTTGCTGCACAAAAATCGGCGTTTGCTGCAGCCCCACTAATGGTGCGAAATACGAAAAGAAAATTCTTACATAAGATTTCCGAAAGAAAAAATCTTTCCAAAATCGTCCCTGCCTAAATGACCAGGCCATTTGTTGCGATACGGCACTGCGCTGCTCTAACTGACAATTGCGTGGTCGTGCGACCTTTTACCCAAACAAAATTGACGTCCTTTTTTTTCCCACAAATAGAGCTTTCTTTTGGTGGTATTAGATCACCTCTGCATTTTATTTTTTTGCGCTGTAAACAAAAAAAGAGCAACAATTTTGAGAAAAAAAAACAATATTTTTTACTTTTTGCTATAATAACTATCCTAAAAAAAAAAAAAAATTCTTCATCAGGTTAGGCCAATATGTATTCCTCTACATATTTTATGTAAAAAATTTTTTTGAAATAAATTGATTGGTTTGCGCAAAAGTTATAGCGTCTACAAAATAGGGGATAGATTTATGGCATTTTTATTATGAATTATTTTTTTTTTTTTACTAGTAATGATGGCGATCTGCGATTTTTAGCGGACTGCGACATTATGGCGGACAGATCTGACACTTTTGACACTTTTTTATTTTTTTGGGCCCATTGACACCTATACAGCAATCAGTGCTAAAAATAGACACTGATTACTGTATAAATGTCACTGGTAGGGAAGGGGTTAACACTAGGGGGCGATCAAGGGGTTAAATGTGTTCCCTCACGTGTGTTTTTACTACCTGGAGGAGGAGACTGATCACTGTTCCTAATCTTTAGGAGCAGCAGATCTGTCTCTCCTCCCCTGACAGAACAGAGATCTGTCTGTTTACATTGACAGACCTCCGTTCTGTCTCAGTCGGGAGCAATCGCAGGTGGCCAAGTCACGTGCATCGGCTCTGGCGTTTGTGCCCCCTACAGCTCTTAAAGCGGCTGACATACAGGAACGGTGATTCGCCCAGGGGAGCCAACCTGCCGCAGTATTACTGCGGCGGCTGGTCCTTAAGGGGTTAAAGTGGTTATAAACGTGGAAGGTTTTTATTTTTGTGGTTCTGTTTGTATCGTGTCTAAGTTGTTTTCATATAAAACAATAAAAAAAATTTGATCAAAAAAAAAGGCGGAAGGCGCATTCTATGTCTGCATTAAGATAAAAAAGACTTCTGTGTGTAGCAGCCCCCCTCAGCCCCCCTAATACTTACCTGAGCCCCATCTCGATCCAGCGATGTCCACGAGTGCCTCGGCCCGTCCAGGACTCTCCCTCCTGATTGGCTTAGACACAGCACTGGCTCCATTGGCTCTCGCTGCTGTCAATCAAACCCAGTTAGCCAATGAGGAAAGAGAGAGGGGGCGGGGGCCTGAACAGCGGCTCTGTGTCTGAATGGATACACGGCGCTGCGGCTCAGCTCAGGTGCCCCCATAGTAAGCTGTTTTCTGTGGGGGCACATGGCAGGAGGGACAGGCCAGGGACCCGAGAAGAGCAGGATCCGGGCTGCTCTGTGCAAAACTATTACACAGAGCAGGTAAGCATAGACATGTTTATTATTATAATAGAAAAAAAAAGACTTTACAATCACTTTAAGTGCTTAAAGTGTTTTTACCAAACACCAACCCATCGGAAATTGTATGTTTTTATCTATAAATTGATGAAAGTGAAATTTTGCTTACCATTCAAAGAGTGATTTGTGTTTTCTGCTGAAAGTCGATGCATAATTCAAGGAGGAATCAACATTTCTTACTTCATATTCTGTGCAGTTTATATCGTTTTCCTTTCTTGTTTACATTGGCATGATGATGATTTTCACTGTGCTGCAATGACAGTAAATGGCATCCTTTTATTAGCAATACTGATATATAGAAGAGCCGGGGCGAATCCACGCACATTCGCTGGCTTTATGCAAATGTTGTCATTGGTGAACGCCGCTTAAGGATGGTGGTTGTGCAAAGAGTCAACATGTGTTAGAGGTCTCCATGCGGAATTATTTGGATTCACTTCACAAATACAAAAAAAAAGTCAAAACATGGACTTTTGTTGTGCTTATAAATGGACTTCTCCTATACTTATATATTGGTGAATTCAGCACAAGTGGCTAATAGTGTATTGCCCATTATCTAGCTGTTTCCTCAGGTTATGACTTCTCATCTGAAATACTTTAACAAAATTCTACTGCAAGTAAAAAATCCAACTTGGAACTTATGCAGATTTATCAATACAACTCATGTTACATAAATCTGAGTTTCCTGTTGGAGAATTCCAAAACCCAAATGTTGCTAAATATTATTGGGTTAAGTCAATGGTCTTCAAACTGAGGTCCTGGGGCCAGATGTGGTCCCTTGCTTGCCTTTATCCGGGCCTTGAGGCATCATTCTTGCCACTGACCCCCTACAATGGGGGATAATTCACAGCACTGACAATCACAATAGGGCACTATTCCTTCCACTGACACCAATGATGGGGCACTATTCTTTTCACTGACACCAATGATGGGGCACTATTCTTTTCACTGACACCAATGATGGGGCGCTATTCTTTTCACTGACACCAATGATGGGGCACTATTCCTTCCACTGACACCAATGATGGAGCACTATTCCTCCCACTGACACCAATGATGGAGCACTATTCCTTTCACTGGCACCAATAATGGGGCACTATTCCTTCCACTGACCCCAACAATGGGGCACTATTCCTTCCACTGACACCAATGATGGGGCACTATTACTTCCACTGACACCAACAATGGGACACTATTCTTTCCACTGACACCAATGATGGGGCACTATTCCTTTCACTGGCACCAATGATGGGGCACTATTCCTTCCACTGATACCAATGATGGGGCACTATTCTTTTCAGTGACACCAATGATGGGGCACTATTCTTTTCAGTGACACCAATGATGGGCACTATTCCTTCCACTGACACCAATGATAGGCAGTATTCCTTCCACAGACACCAACAATTGGGCACTATTCCTTCCACTGACACCAACGATGGGGAACTATTCCTTCTATTGACTCCAGTGATGGGGCACTATTCCTTCCACTGACTCCAAAAAATGGGGCACTATTCCTCCCACTGACAACAGCAATAGGGCACAATTCCTTCCACTGACACCAATGATGGGGCACTATTCCTTCCACTTACACCAACATTGGGGCACTATTCCTTCCACCGACAACAAAAATGGGGCACTATTCTTCTGTCTGAAACCAACGATGAGGCACTATTCCTTCCACCGACAACAAAAATGGGGCACTATTCCTTCCACCGAAAACAAAAATGGGGCACTATTGTTCTGTCTCACACCAACGATGGGGCACTATTCCTTCCACTGACAATAAAAATGGGGCACTATTCCTTTCTGCTGACAACAAAAATGGGGCACTATTCCTTCCACTGACAACAAAAATGGGGCACTATTCCTTCCACTGACAACAAAAATAGGGCACTATTCCTCTCTCTGACACCAATGGTGGGGCACTATTCCTTCCACTGACACCAACTATTTATCCTCCTAATACCAAAGACCAGGCATTGTTTACTTCCACTCGGCACAGTCTTGCGCCCCCCCCCCCCCCCCCCTAAAATCTCTCTTTAGAAAGTTTGGAGACCCCTGGACTAAGTGAACACCAAATAGGAGCTGTAAATTATTACTATACATGAGAAGATCTATTTGTGGCGCTATAAATATGCCCCGGTTCTCCGCTGTCATTCCTACAAATCCACCCATCAAGGCCGAGACATAGGCGGCTCTGAAGACTCTTGTAGATCATTTTCCGAGGTTGTCATCACATTTCATGATGGAAGGGAAAACATTCTGTGCAGATGATACATTTTTGCATTCCTTAAGCTTTGGTGAGATGTACATTGAAGTCCCATAACAACTACGGGGGCAATATTTACTAAATCCAGAGCACCCGGAATCTGGTGACGCTGTACATGGCACACCATCAGCTTCTAAAGACCGATCGAATCTATGATTTGAACCATGTGTGATCAACTTGCGTACAACCAGCCTGTCAGATTTTACATGCAATTATTGCTAGTGGCTGTTCACTGTGTTCTCCCAGGTGGGGACAGCATTCCGGCTGACTGTGTTGATGGGGGGAATCGAGCGATTTCACAAAAATCGCACAGTCGATGAGCAGCCTAACTTCAGCTTGTTCAGTGGAACTTCACTTTGCCAATCAAGATTGATTATTTTGAATCCTCATGCTACTGGCATTAGTAAATAGATAGGGATGTATATCATGTTTACTTGTTTTAAAACTTTTTTTTTTTTTTTTACTTTTATTCAGTTACTTCCTGGTTTCTTGCCTAGGCACATGATGTCATATATCCCAGGAGTCTTCAGAAGGGGAGGAGATAAGGAGGGGTTTCCCCAGTGAAGCACACCCACCTACATGCATGTTTGAGAGTAATAATGGGTTTAGGAGTGTTTGCACTGCAGGCAGCCAATCATAGGCAGCGGGAAATGCCTCACTACCTATGACTGGCGACGTGCAGTGATGGCTTCCTGGTGGGTACGATCCCAATACGCCTGAGCCCACCCCTACTTGAGAGAAGGACAAATGTATTCCTGGCATTAAAGCGGACCTTCAGCCGTTTTTTCATCTTTCCATTAAATCTTCTGCCCTTTGTTTTTACCTTTTGGATAGTAAAACATTTTTATTCTGCCAGTAAATGCCTTATACAGCCCACTTCCTGTTTCTTGTCTGTAAAAAGCCTAGACTATGACATCACGCACAGCTCTCTCTCACTCTCCTGAGAGTTTGCCAGGTGAGTCATAGGAGGGCCAATGAGAGCTGCAGAGCTGGAGGTGTGTGTCTGTTAAAATCCAGGAAGTGAACAGGCAGCAACTTCAGCTGCCCACAGTTAAAATGGCTGCAGCCAGACTCGGTGGAGGGAGATTTCTGAAGCATATTTGGCAAGTACAGAATCAGTGTGTATAATATATATATATATATATATTATAAAATGATATGCAAAGTGGTCAGAGGGAAGCTTCAGAATGGCAAAGATGTTTTGATTACAAATTATGTGATACTGCTACTAATATACTTAAATAATATAAATATAATTATGATATATTATAGAATCTTTATATAATATTATATAATAGAATATTCTAAATATAAATATAATATACTATATTTTTGGATGATCTGTATACCACGGTTGCTTGATAAACCGCACAGTTCCTTCAGCGCCTGAGAGTTCAGGAAGGAGGAGCTTTTCACTGCAGCCTGTATACGCGCCCACATGTGTGATGTCAATATCACGTGACCTGGCTAGCTCTGAGAACAAGAAACTGTTCTCTCCAGCATAAAAAAACACAACTGAGCATGTGCAAGTCGGCTACTCTGCCTGTGTTAGCTGGCCTTCCCCAGATGGACAGTGCAGGATGGGGGAGGATCTTGTGCATACAGGATCAAACAGCCTTTTTACACAATGCAGAGGATTAACCCCTTAAGTTCCACAGTGAGTATAACAAGCATGCTTTTCTGCATATACAGACTGATTTTGCTGTTGCGGGTTTGCGTTTTGCTTTACGTTCATTGATCACAGGACTTTTTTTGATCTTTTTTTTTTGCCAGCTTTAGTTTAGCTTTGAATACGGTGACTATAGAGTATTTTCCAAACCCTATTCTTATACTCCCAGCTTCCTGGCTTTGTTATTGGATCAAAAGCAGCCAAATCAAACCAGAGATTTCTTTATTACAGTAAAGAATTGTACGTACATATGAATAAGTCATTTCAAGGCGTTCTGCCAAGAACAGCTCACACACAAACTATCCAGACTATATCAGGAATGCAGAAAATGGGACAACGTCTTAAAGACGTTTGGGCATGTTTAATAGACAAACCCAACATTTTATACCCAACATCAGGTGCCACAACAAATGCATAGGTGGCACAGCCACACTATATTACCGAAAGTATTGGGACGCCTGCCTTTACACGCACATGAACTTTAATGGCATCCCAGTCTTAGTTCTGTAGGGTTCAATATTGAGTTGGTCCGCCCTTTGCAGGCATAACAGCTTCAACTCTTCTGGGAAGGCCGTCCACAAGGTTTAGGAGTGCGTCTATGGGAATGTTTGACGATTCTTCCCGAAGCCTGGCTCACAGTCTCCACTCTAGTTCATCCAACAGGTGTTCTATCGGGTTGAGGTCAGGACTCTGTGCAGGCCAGTCAAGTTCCTCCCTCCCAATCTTGCTCGGACCTCCTTACTTCATCATCATTCCAATTTCCAAATATTAAAAATAAAAGTCCTTAAAGAGTCATTCCATTTTCATTGAGAACCCCCCCGGTGATCAACACAATATTACCAAAAGTATTGGGACACCTGCCTTTACACGCACACAAACTTTAATGACATCCCAGTCTTAGTCCGTAGGGTTCAGTATTGAGTTGGCCCACCCTTTGCAGCTATAAGAGCTTCAACTCCTCTGGGAAGGCCATCCGCAAGGTTTAGGAGCGTGTCTATGGGAATGTTTCACCATTCTTCCAGAAGCACATTTGTGAGGTCAGGCACTGATGTTGGGGTGAGAAGGCCTGGCTCCCAGTCTCCGCTCTAATTGCCAAAGGTGTTCTATCGGGTTGAGGTCAGAACTCTGTGCAGAGCAAGTCAAGTTCCTCCACCCCAATCTCGCTCGGACCTCCTTGCTTCGTCATCATTCCAATTTCCAAATACTAAAAATAAGGTCAGTCCTTAAAGAGTCATTCCACTTTTGTTGAGAAAAAAAAAAAATCCTCCCCTCCCAGGACTCTGTGCAGGCCAGTCAAGTTCCTCCACCCCAAACTCACTCATTGTGAGGGCTCAGGTAAGTAAAACGGGGGGGGCTGTAACTGACAGGTGTTTTTTCACCTTAATGCATAGGATGCATTAAGGTGAAAAAAACACAAGGGTTTACAACCCCTTCAAAGGGGACCTTGATACGGACCCTGACGTAAGATAGGTCCCTGATGTACAGTGGTCTTTGATGGGTGACTCTGGTGTAAGGGGGGGGGGGGTTGATATAGGGTCTTGTTGGAAGATAAATCTCCGTCCCAGTTTCAGGTCTTTTGCAGACTCCAACAGGTTTTCATCCAGAATGGTCCTGTATTTGGCTGCATCCATCTTCCCCTCAATTTTAACCATCTTCCCTGTCCCTGCTGAAGAAAAGCAGGCCCAAACCATGATGCTGCCACCACCATGTTTGACAGTGGGGATGGTGTGTTGAGGGTGATGAGCTGTGTTGCTTTTACGCCAAACATATCGTTTTGCATTGTGAGCAAAAAGTTTGATTTTGGTTTCATCTGACCAGAGCACCTTCTTCCACATGTTTGGTGTGTCTCCCAGGTGGCTTGTGGCAAACTTTAGACGAGACTTTTTATGGATATCTTTGAGAAATGGCTTTCTTCTTGCCACTCTTCCATAAAGGCCAGATTTGTGCAGTGTACGACTGATTGTTGTCCTATGGACAGACTCTCCCACCTCAGCTGTAGTTCTCTGCAGTTCATCCAGAGTGATCATGGGCCTCTTGGCTGCATCTCTGATTAGTCTTCTCCTTGTCTGAGCTGAAAGTTTAGAGGGACGGCCAGGTCTTGGTAGATTTGCAGTGATCTGATACTCCTTCCATTTCAAAACGATCGCTTGCACAGTGCTCCTTGGGATGTTTAAAGCTTGGGAAATCTTTTTGTATCCAAATCCGGCTTTAAACTTCTCCACAACAGTATTACGGACCTGCCTGGTGTGTTCCTTGGTCTTCATGATGCTCTCTGCGCTTTCAACAGAACCCTGAGACTATCACAGAGCAGGTGCATTTATACAGAGACTTGATTACACACAGGTGGATTCTATTTATCACCATCCGTCATTTAGGACAACATTGGATCATTCAGAGATCCTCGCTGAACTTCTGGAGTGAGTTTGCTGCCTTGAAAGTAAAGGGGCCGAATAATTTTGCACGCACCACTTTTCAGTTTTTTATTTGCTAAAAAAGTTTAAAATATCCAATAGATTTCGTTCCACTTCACAATTGTGTCCCACTTGTTGGTGATTCTTCACAAAAAATTAAAATGTTATATCTTTATGTTTGAAGCCTGAAATGTGGCAAAAGGTTGAAAAGTTCAAGGGGGCCGAATACTTTCGCAAGGCACTGTAGTACTGCCGATTATTTGCTAGGGGTAAATGCACTTTGCACAGTACACTTTGCCTTTTTTTATATACTCTGCTATCTGCATTACAGAAAAGCCTTTATGCAAAGCAAAAGCAAAAAAAAAAATCCTGCACTGTTGTCACTTACTTGATCTTCTTTGTAGTAGGTTGGGAAGTTTACATAAGCACAGATGTGTACACTTAGTGCATGTAATGTGACAGATTGCCCCATAGACCTCATACAAACCAACACAGACCGGGGTCACATCAGGCCACACTATAGATCCGCACCGCTCTGGCATGCTGGTATTCACTGCTACGCCACTCTCCAACAAACTTAAAGAGAAGCTGCGAGTCTTCTAGATGACTACCGATCTCTATGTGAGGGGCCATTACTCACACTACTTCTATAAATGGCCCTCAGTCATCAACCTGTCAGTGCTAATAACCCCCCCCCACCAGAGCCGCCACCAATCAGATGTAAAGGATTAAGGTCTATGAATTCCCGAACCGACCATACATTTTACATTCTGTTTGCACAATCTTCTCTGTTGTGCAGGGGTCGCCAAAAGTTCGAAACCAAGGGCCAGTTTACCATCCCACAGACATTGGGGGCGGGAGGGGGGGGCGGATGTTGGTGTCAGTTGGTGGAATAACGCCCAATATCCCCAATATGCCCCATGTCAGTGGAAGGGGTAGTACCCTATTGGCCATCATTAGTGATTGTAAAGCTTAGTTTTTTTTTTTTAAATAACAAACACGTCATACTTACCTCCACTGTGCAGTTAGTTTTGCACAGAGTAGCTCTGATCTTCCTCTTCTGGGGTCCCCCCGTGGGCACTATCAACTCCTCCCCGAATCGTATAACCCCCTAGGAGAAGCACCCTCCCGGGTGAGTTACCCTGCAGCATTTGTGCCTGTAGACAGGGAATGTAGGAATCGGCCCCGCCCCCACCTGTGTCATTGGATTTGATTGACAGCAGTGGGAGCAAATGGCTGCGCTGCTATCAATCTATCCAATCAAGAGCTCAGAACACCCGGGCAGAGAGGTCCAGCGTGGCTCCGCCGAAAAATGGGGGGGGGGGGGGGGGTATGGTCACTGTCAGAAGTTTTTTACGTTTATTTCACCTTAATGCATAGGATGGAAGGTGAAACAACACAAGGGTTTGCAACCCCTTTAAATGAATAGTGCACCCTCATTGGTATCAGTGGAAGAAATAGTCATTTATATCAATGGGTGAGCAAAAGAGGTGTTTAAATGAGATGTATAGGGCTCAGTGGCGGCCAGTTATTATTAGTGAGAGGAATAGTACCCCATCATTGGTATCAGTGAGCGGAATAGTGCCCCATCATTGGTATCAATGAGAGGAATAGTGCCTCATCATTGCTTTCAGTAAGAGGAATAGTGCTCCATCATTGGTGTCAGTAGGAAGAATAATGCCCCATCATTGGTACCAGTGCGAGGAATTATGCACCATCGTTGGTGTCAGTGGTTGGAATAGAGTTTTGTATCATTGAGAGGAACAGTGTCCCAAGGGCCGTATAAAGGCAAGCAAAGGGCCGCAGTTTGGAGACCACTGCTGTAATGCAAGGGCTTAGCAGATATAATAGAAATTGAATGGATTGTTTAGGTTGGCCTTTACATCTAAAATCAGAATGTAAATAGCATGGCCAGCTTAAAGTAGAACTATGTCCCCCCACCCAAAATATGATGGGGTACTATTCCTCCCAGCAATATCAATGATGGGGTACTATTCTTCCCAGTAATACCAATGATGGGGTACTATTCTTCCCAGTAATACCAATGATGGGGTACTATTCTTCCCAGCAATATCAATGATGGGGTACTATTCCTCCCAGCAATATCAATGATGGGGTACTATTCCTCCCAGCAATATCAATGATGGGGTACTATTCTTCCCAGTAATACCAATGATGGGGTACTATTCTTCCCAGTAATACCAATGATGGGGTACTATTCTTCCCAGCAATATCAATGATGGGGTACTATTCCTCCCAGCAATATCAATGATGGGGTACTATTCCTCCCAGCAATATCAATGATGGGGTATTATTCTTCCCAGTAATACCAATGATGGGGTACTTTTCTTTCCAGTAATACAAATGATGGGGTACTATTCTTTACAGTAATACCAATGATGGAGTACTGTTCCTCCCAGTAATACCAATGATGGGATACTTTTCTTTCCAGTAATACAAATGATGGGGTACTATTCCTCCCAATAATACCAATGATGGGGTACTTTTCTTTCCAGTAATACAAATGATGGGGTACTATTCTTTCCAGTAATACCAATGATGGGGTAGTATTCCTCCCAGTAATACCAATGATGGGGTACTATTCCTTCCAGTAATACCAATGATGGGGTACTATTCGTCCCAGTAATACCAATGATGGGGTACTATTCTTCCCAATAATACCAATGATGGGGTACTATTCCTCCCAGTAATACCAATTATGGGGTACTATTCTTCCCAGTAATACCAATGATGGGGTACTGTTCCTCCCAGTAATACCAATGATAGGGGAAGTATTCCTCCCAGTAATACCAATGATGGGGTACTTTTCTTTCCAGTAATACAAATGATGGGGTACTTTTCTTTCCAGTAATACAAATGATGGGGTACTATTCTTTCCAGTAATACCAATGATGGAGTACTGTTCCTCCCAGTAATACCAATGATGGGATACTTTTCTTTCCAGTAATACAAATGATGGGGTACTATTCCTCCCAGTAATACCAATGATGGGGTAGTATTCCTCCCAGTAATACCAATGATGGGGTAGTATTCCTCCCAGTAATACCAATGATGGGGTAGTATTCCTCCCAGTAATACCAATGATGGGGTAGTATTCCTCCCAGTAATAACAATGATGGGGTACTTTTCTTTCCAGTAATACAAATGATGGGGTACTATTCTTCCCAGTAATACCAATGATGGGGTAGTATTCCTCCCAGTAATACCAATGATGGGGTACTTTTCTTTCCAGTAATACAAATGATGGGGTACTATTCTTTACAGTAATACCAATGATGGAGTACTGTTCCTCCCAGTAATACCAATGATGGGATACTTTTCTTTCCAGTAATACAAATGATGGGGTACTATTCCTCCCAATAATACCAATGATGGGGTACTTTTCTTTCCAGTAATACAAATGATGGGGTACTATTCTTTCCAGTAATACCAATGATGGGGTAGTATTCCTCCCAGTAATACCAATGATGGGATACTTTTCTTTCCAGTAATACAAATGATGGGGTACTATTCTTTCCAGTAATACCAATGATGGGGTACTGTTCCTCCCAGTAATACCAATGATGGGGTACTATTCCTTCCAGTAATACCAATGATGGGGTACTATTCGTCCCAGTAATACCAATGATGGGGTACTATTCTTCCCAATAATACCAATGATGGGGTACTATTCCTCCCAGTAATACCAATTATGGGGTACTATTCTTCCCAGTAATACCAATGATGGGGTACTGTTCCTCCCAGTAATACCAATGATAGGGGAAGTATTCCTCCCAGTAATACCAATGATGGGGTACTTTTCTTTCCAGTAATACAAATGATGGGGTACTTTTCTTTCCAGTAATACAAATGATGGGGTACTATTCTTTCCAGTAATACCAATGATGGAGTACTGTTCCTCCCAGTAATACCAATGATGGGATACTTTTCTTTCCAGTAATACAAATGATGGGGTACTATTCCTCCCAGTAATACCAATGATGGGGTAGTATTCCTCCCAGTAATACCAATGATGGGGTAGTATTCCTCCCAGTAATACCAATGATGGGGTAGTATTCCTCCCAGTAATACCAATGATGGGGTAGTATTCCTCCCAGTAATAACAATGATGGGGTACTTTTCTTTCCAGTAATACAAATGATGGGGTACTATTCTTCCCAGTAATACCAATGATGGGGTAGTATTCCTCCCAGTAATAACAATGATGGGATACTTTTCTTTCCAGTAATACAAATGATGGCACACTATCCTTCTTCCAAGGCACTATTTAACTGACCACCAACTCTGAGGCAGTGTTTATTCTCACAGATTCTAGGTCCAGGACATTTTATACCCTCAGTCTGAATGACAGTAATCTGGCCCTTTGTTTCAAAAGTTTGGAAACCCCCTGCTCTAGACAAAAACTATCATTTGATCCTTGCAATGAGAGGGGCGTTCCACTCCAAGGGTACTTTTGAAATTTGAGCATGCAGCCATTTTTATCAACTCCCAATTTAAAATCCTAAACTGGCCGCAAGAGAAAACCAGAGAGCCACATGTGGTCAAGGGAGTAGGGTTGCCACCTGTTCGGGATTCACCCGGACAGTCCAGGTTTTGAATCATGTGTCTGGGTTTCAGGTGGACTGAAACCCGGACGCATTATTCAGACTGGGCTGTGGTTCCCCAAGTAACCAAGATAGTCACATACAAATCCGTTGCCATCCAGGAGTTGTGGGCAGCTGTCTGGGGGTACTTTCGACATCACTGAGAGGCAGGGAGATGATGTCAGCAAGAGCAATTCGGCCACACCCACGGCTAGCCAGGGTGCTCCTTGCAGACTGTATTACTGCTGTCATTGGGGCACCCAAAGGTGTCCCAGGCTGCTAAAGTGTTTGGGTTTGGCTTGAAGACAAAGTGGCAACCCTAATGCCACCTCATCCCTTTAAACCCGAACACATATGAATTACACAGGTTCTGAGGCTAATTTAATGCAGATAAGTCAACAAGTGAGTTTAATTACCACCTTAATCAGCCTCAGAACCCGTGTAATTAATATGTGTCTGGGTTTAAAGTGATGAGGTGGCAACCCTAGCAAGAAGTCCTGTTTTTTAACATCTACTCCTCTACTGACCAGAAGAAACCTCCCTATATCAACGTGGCACTTGGCTCAGACACAGGAAAGGGCCACAAACTTTCTAGACACACCACAGCCCTTCTCTAAGCTGATGGGATATATATATATATATATATAACAGATTAGTATAGGTCCTGAAAGTGGCAAGAGAATGGACAAAAGTTTGGCAAATTACCGACAGACACCGGTGACAGGGGTCAGCTCATTAATTTCCAACAGCTCCTGGAATTTGTCTACAACTCTGCAATAGGTCGATCGATCATGAAATCCTTCTTCACCGGGAGAGCTGTCTTTTTATTAGGATGAGCAGATAATAAGAGATAGATTCATGGAACGGACACTTTGGTGAAGTTTCTAAAGAAAAGCAGGAAGACGTTGGGAGTACAACCCGCCACAAGTGAAAAATCGCCGACGCTTACACCACTTTAAAACACATTATTCTTACCCCTTTAAACGTCAAGATAAAGGCACCAACAATATCGGTTCATTTTTATCACAATGACCTTCCCTTCTTCACTCTTCTAATGCGGCCCGAAGAAAAAAAATATAATAAAATACTCGAAACAGCTGTAAAAACACAATGCAAAAAATAAAAATGTAAAGGAACTGGACGTGGATACATAACCGAGACGTAGACGGCGGAGGATTTCAAGAGACAGAAAAACAAATCTATGATAAAAGAAAAGCTCTGAAATATGACTTTTATATCATTTAGATAGAAATGGAGTCGGCAGAACAGCTGATACTTATTACAGTAAAAGGACAGGAGCCCCTAAGTTATAGGAACTCACTAACAGTCAGTTGACAAGACCGGAGTCATATTTATTCAATATTAGTAAGTCATGTGCTTTAACTTAAGACTTGAATATTTTTAGCTTAAGTTTATTGCCAAGAGAGCGTGGTAACCAAGAGCCAAGGATTGCCAGAAGGCGCTTAACTGGCTTATTCAATGAGACGGTGAAAAAAAAAAATATGACGGGGGAAGTGCAGCGGGGGGGGGGGGGGGGGGGTGGGGGGAGATGGCAACGGAAGGCAGAACTGAATTCTGATTGGCTGCTATAGGTCACTGCACTATGCTCTCTACCGTAAAAAGCAGGTCCGTCTTAATAGCATCTTGGGCCCCTGGGCAAAGTAATGCACTGGGGTCCCCTACCAGCCTGTCCCAATTTGCACACCTAATTAAAATATAAATGGCTGATAGAATTTAACATATACAGTATTTATTGGTACTTTCAATAAAATCTATTTTAAACACTTAATATCACCCAAATCGTCCTCTCCGTTATTCTCGAGACCTCCTACTCTCATGCTCTCTCGTCTCCTCCTCCCATGCTCGTCTCCAGGATTTCTCCAGAGCCTCTCCAATCCTCTGGAACTCGCTACTTCCACTGGTCCGGCTATCCCCTACTCTTGCTACCTTCGGGCAATCCTTGAAAACTCATCTCTTCAGGGAAGCCTATCACGTCTCCAACTAATCTCCTACCACTTCCATCGGCTCATTCCCGACAGTTATAACCTTTTGTACCACCTGCCCCCACCCTATTAGATTGTAAGCTCTTCCGAGCAGGGCCCTCTTAATCCTCTTGTATTTTATTGTATTGTAACTTTATTGTCTCCTTTTTATATTGTAAAGCGCTGCGTAAATTGCTGGCGCTATATAAATCCTGAATAATAATAATAATAACTTATGCCGCGTACACACGACCGGCAGAAAAGGTCAGACGGTCTTCATAGTTTCATAGTTAGTTAGGTTGAATAAAGACACCAGTCAATCCAGTTCAACCTGAGTGAGTGTCTACAATTGTCCCTATCCCTGTACATTGCACACTCACATCGGTCCCTACCCTCAAGGAGCCCACAATCCAAGGTCCCCATTCATATACTAGGGCCAATTTTGGACAGAAGCCAGTTAACCTACCTACCTGCATGTCTTTGGACTGTGGGAGGAAACTGGAGTATCCAGAGGAAACCCACACAGGCACAGGGAGAACTTGCAAACTCCAGGCAGGTAGTGTCGGTAATGGTTGGGATTCGAACCAGCGACCCTTCTTACTGCTAGGTGAGAGTGCCACCCGCTACACCACTGTGTCGCCCTAACGAACAAAAACTTGCCCACACATGAACGGACTAAAGTCCGTTCGAAAGTCTGTTCGTTTTGAATGAGTGATGACTTACAACGGGACTAGAAAAGCAAGTTCAATAGCCAGTAGCCAATAAATTCCCTAAACCTTTCATCGGATTTCTAAATTCCTGCATTTGTAAATTCCAAAAGCCAATATAAAGGAATAGTCGTGATAAAAATAGCACTTGTGGGTTTAACCAATCTTGTTTTTTTTTTTTTTGCACAATTCTCCTTTAAGGGGGCGTGGCAAAGGGTGTGTCCTATGCCTGCATACTTTTCCCGTTAGGCGTCCCTCATTCCCATTTCAAAAAGTTGGGAGGTATGGGTTATCTGATGCGGGGAGGAGCCGCGAGAGCCACCGACGGACCCCAGAAGAGGATGGTCAGGGCCACTCTGTGCAAAACTAGCTGCAAAGTGGAGGTAAGTATGATATGTTTGTTATTTAAAAAAAAAAAAAAATACGAGTCTTCACAATCACGTTAAGCCCTGAAAAGGGTGAAATGCGTCTGGAGGAGTTCTCTACAGGTAGAGACCGGGAGCTGAAGTCATCTTTTGCCCATCTCCATTCACATTCATGCAACAGGGAGTCGGTGTCTGTGTGCAGACGGCCACCATTTTGTTGAAGTCTACTTGAAGCGTATTTGTAAATGTACTTACTAAAACTTTTCAGATGTAGTTATTACAGTTGGGATTTATGTTAAGAAAGACAAAGGCGATCCTTAGAACTTCAAGAAAGTTGTTGCAAGGCACCCAAGCATAACAATAACTAAGATCTATTGTAGCTTCTATACATTCCATAATAAGGACAATCAATGAATACAAAGGGTTTCATACTAAAGTAAAAGCAAAAAAAAAGAGAAAAAAGTAAGAGTCAGGTCTCTAATCCCTCACAAATCATAAATGTAATAGTCCGTCCATTAGAAGGTTTCCCAACCTACAAAATGCACTTTACTGGGTAGCCAGTCTGTTTCCTGGTCTCACTTCTCACTGTTAGCGTCTGTCAGATATGCTTATTAAAACATGCATATCCAAGGACCAAAATCGTGATTATTAGTGAAAGGCTTTTAGAAGAGGTCTGGAAAGTGTATAATGTATGTTTTGTGGTTAGAAGAGGTGAAATGAACACAGTCCCCTTATAAATTATTCAGCTCTTCATCACTTAAGTACTTTCAATGTTGTTCAATTTCGAGCGTTGAAGAGCGCAGTGCTATCCAAGCAGAAGAAGACGTAGATCTGAAAAATTAGACGGGGACATAGAGTAACATTCCTTTAAACATCCAACGCATCCTCGGAGGAATTCCAAAATGTATTTAAAGGAAACTTGAACAGAGGAAAATATGGAGGCTGCCATTGCAGACCCAATTACCTTGGCTGTCTTCGGCTTCGACAACCACACATTTGGCTACATTTGGCTTTCAGGTAGAATCCATACTGGCCCAAAGACAGACGAATATCTGACCCAGAACAATGGGGAGCGGAAGACTTGTCTGAATTTTTAACAATAATTATATTAATATTATATATATATATATATATATATATATATATACACAATATCAAAAGTACGCAAAAGTGAGTACACCCCTCACATTTTTGTAAATAAATCTTTTCATGTGACAACTTGCTACAATGTAAAGTAGTGAGTGTACAGCTTGTATAACAGTGTAAATTTGCTGTCCCCTCAAAACAACTCAACACACAGCCATTAATGTCTAAACCGCTGGCAATAAAAGTGAGTACACCCCTAAGTGAAAATGTCCAAATTGGGCCCAAAGTGTCAATATTTTGTGTGGCCACCATTATTTTCCAGCACTGCCTGAACCCTCTTGGGCATGGAGGTCACCAGAGCTTCACAGGTTGCCACTGGAGTCCTCTTCCCCTCCTCCATGATGACATCACGGAGCTGGTGGATGTTGGAGACCTTGCGCTCCTCCACCTTCCGTTTGAGGATGCCCCACAGATGCTCAATAGGGTTAAGTTTTAGCTTTACCCTCAGCTTCTTTAGCAAGGCAGTGGTCGTCTTGGAGGTGTGTTTGGGGTGGTTATCATGTTGGAATACTGCTCTGCAGCCCAGTCTCTGAAGGGAGGGGATCATGCTCTGCTTCAGTATGTCACAGTACATGTTGCCATTCATGGTTCCTCAATGATCTGTAGCTCCCCAGTGCCGGCAGCACTCATGCAGCCCCAGACCATGACATCCCCACCACCATGCTTGACTGTAGACAAGACACACTTGTCTTTGTCCTCCTCACCTGGTTCCCCCCACACACGCTTCTCACCATCTGACACCAAATAAGTTTATCTTGGTCTCATCAGACCACAGGACATGGTTCCAGTAATCCATGTCCTTAGTCTGCTTGTCTTCAGCAAACTGTTTGCGGGCTTTATTGTGCATCATTTTTAGAAGAGGCTTCCTTCTGGGACGACAGCCATGCAGACCAATTTGATGCAGTGTGCGGCGTATGGTCTGAGCACTGACAGGCTGACCCCCCCACCCCTTCAATCTCTGCAGCAATGCTGGCAGCACTCATACGTCTATTTCCCCAAGACAACCTCTGGATATGATGCTGAGCACATGCACTCAGCTTCTTTGGTCAACAATGGAGAGGCCTGTTCTGAGTGGAACCCTGTCCTGTTAAACCACTGTATGGTCTTAGCCATCCTGTTGCAGCTCATTTTCAGGGTCTTGGCAATCTTCTTATAGCCTAGGCCATCTTTATGTAGAGCAACAATTCTTTTTTTCAGATCCTCAGAGAGTTCTTTGCCATGAGGTGCCCTGTTGATCTTCCATGTGACCAGTATGAGAGAGTGAGAGCGATAACACCAAATTTAACACACCTGCTCCCCATTCACACCTGAGACCTTGTAACACTAAGCCCTTGTACACATGGTCGGACATTTCGACAACCAAATCCGTTGGATTTTGTCCGTTGGATTTTGTCTGAAACTGTTGCATACACACGGTCGGACAAAGTTGTCGAAAAATCCGATCTTTCAGAAAGTGATGACGTAATTTCGTTACGATGGGACTACGTTCAGGCTAGTAGCCAATAATTTCGATGTAGGAATTTGATCTGAGCATGCGTGGCACTTTGTCAGATCGAAATTCTCTACACATGATCGGAGTATGTCCGATCGGACCAGTTTGTCGGAAAATATTTCCAGCAAGTTTGAAAATTTGGTCCAACGGATATTCCGACGGAAACAGTCCGATGCATACCACACACAGTCGGATTATCCGACAACACGGACCGATAGGACACATTCCGACGGATTCTCCGACCTTGTGTACGGGGGCTAACAAGTCACATGACACTGGGAGGAAAAATGGCTAATTGGGCCCAATTTAGACATTTGCACTTAGGGGTGTACTCACTTTTGTTGCCAGCGGTTTAGACCTGTGTGTTGAGTTATTTTGAGGGGACAGAAAATGTACACTGGTATACAAGCTGTACACTCACTACTTTACATTGTAGACAAGTGTCATTTCTTCAGTGTTGTCACATGAAAAGAATAAAATATTTACAAAAATGTGAGGGGTGTATTCACTTTTGTGAGATACTGTGTGTGTACACACACACACACACATATATATATATATATATATATATATACTAGTAGAGTTTCCTCCAGCAACTTTAATGAAACCTGCAAATTGATTTACCCCCTTCATGATAAGTGTCATTTCTTCAGTGTTGTCACATGGAAAGATATAATAAAATATTTACAAAAATGTGAGGGGTGTACTCACTTTTGTGAGATACTGTGTATAAATTTATATAGATTATAGTTAGGAAGAAAGATAATATTTTGCGAAGCTCGCAAGAAGTGCTGCGTTTCTGAGACGATTAACAGGTATTTTCTGTACTTTCTGAAAACATTTTTTTATCTTGAAAACAAAATTAAAATTATATATAAAAAAAAAATTATAAAACTAATGCAGCCAGCATCTCTAAGCCCCTGTACACACGGTCGGAGATTCCCACAACCAAATCCGTCGGATTTTGTCCGACGGATCTTGTCCGAAACTGTTGCATACACACGGTCGGACAAAGTTGTCGGAAAATCCGATCTTTCAGAACGTGATGACGTAATTTCGTTACGATGGGACTACGTTCAGGCTAGTAGCCAATAGCTTTGATGTAGGAATTTGATCTGAGCATGCGTGGCACTTGGTCTGATCGGAATTCTCTACACATGATCGGAGTATGTCCGATAGGAGCATTTTGTCGGAAAATATTTCCGGCAAGTTGGAAAATTTGGTCGGAAACAGTCCGATGCATACCACACACAGTCGGAATATCCGACAAAACGCTCCAAGGACACATTCCTGTCGGAATCTCCGACCGTGTGTACAAGTACGAAGAAAGATAATATTTTGTGAAGCTCACAAGAAGTGCTGCGTTTCTGAGACAATTAACAGGTATTTTCTGTACTTGCTGAAAACATTTTTTATCTTGAAAACAAAATAAAATTATAAAAAATAAAAATTATAAAACTAATGCAGCCAGCATATCTAAGGAGTATGAGCTGAAACTCAATACATTTCTGCTCTTGGGTTTAAATATCCTTTAAACTTCTGAATTTCTGACAGTATTACGTTGGAGCTTCATGTGTTTCAGAGAACTTTGCTGAGGTCACTTTGTGCATACTTCGCACGTTCTGTAACACCTCCTTTTTACATAACCATACAATGCCCAATTCAGCATTTTTTTTTTTTTTTTTTGGTAGAAAATACGGTGATGTATACATGATAAACCTCCATTGGTAGTTATCAGCAGCTTAGGCAATAGCTCTGGAATCCTTTGCTCGCTGCCAAAAACCCATGAGTGAGTCATTTCATTCTCAAGATTTTCATTTTTCCTTTACGTCCAGTGAAATGAATTATTGTGCCCGTCTAAAATAGAGCCTGCATTTTTCACCGCTACCCTTCTTTTCCGACCATGTTGTGAGCTTCGCGAGAAAACACTGCGCTTATTCAACGCTTAACCAAACAAGAGACATGAAAGGTCCATTCTAAATACCAAGTTGATGCTGTTTTTGGAGGGTTTTAAAACCTCACAGAAACCATTACCACAGAAATCATTACTGCAGTCAAAGTAGAGGGGCCTTTTTTTCTTTTCTTTTTTTTTTTTTTCATTTCATATAATTAGGCAGGTATAAATATTACGAGTGAATTCATTAACAGCTCCATTCCAGGTGTGCGGAAATTCACATCTAGGTGAGAAATGAGTTTTCCTGCACCTCAGATCGGTTCAAACCTTATTAAAAATGTATTTCTGGGCGAGGAACTGTAAAAACATGAAGCTGCTTAAAGCTGAACTTGCTTAGGCCATCTACACACACTATATGGCCAAACGTTAGTGGACACCTGATCATCACACGAGCTTGCTGGATGTCTCATTTCAAAACCATAGGTGCTAATGTGGAGCTGGCTTCCCTTTTGAGGCTATAAAAACCTGCATTCTTCTGGGAAGCCTTTCCACAAGATTTTGGGGTGCATCTGTGGGAATTTGTGCCTACAGAATATATGTGAGGTCCGGTACTGGTGATGGAGAAGACCTGCCTCACAATTGGAATTGCAGTTCATCTCAAAAGTGTTCGCTAAGGTTGAGGTCAGGGCCTCTTGAGTGCCTCCATACGAAACTGGTCAACCATGTCTTTATGGAGCTGGCTTTGTACACATGGGGCACAGTCATGCTGGAACAAGAAAGGATCTTCAAAACCAGGCCTGGAGCATTTGTGAGGTCAGGTATGATGTTATATGAGAAGACCATACTGGTCAAACCATGTCTTTATGGAGCTGGCTTTTTACACATGGGGCACAGCAATGCTGGAACAGTAAATGATCTTCAAAACCAGGCCTAGAGCATTTGTGAGGTCAGGTATGATGTTATATGAGAAGACCATACTGGTCAAACCATGTCTTTATGGAGCTGGCTTTTTACACATGGGGCACAGCCATGCTGGAACAGGAAAGGATCTTCAAAACCAGGCCTAGAGCATTTGTGAGGTCAGGTATGATGTTAGATGAGAAGACCATACTGGTCAAACCATGTCTTTATGGAGCTGGCTTTGAACACGGAAGGCTTGCAATTGGTATCCCAAGTCATCCCAAAGGTGTTAAGTAAGGTTTAGGTCAGGGCTCTGTGTAGATGACTCATGGTTCTTCATGCCATACTAGTCAAACCATGTCTTTATGGAGCTGGTTTTGAGCACAGAAGGTCTGGCTTGCATTTGGCATCTCAAAGGTGTTCAGTAGGGTTGAAGTCAAGGTTCTATGTAGGTGACCCATAGCTCTTCACGTCATACTGGTCAAACCATGTCTTTATGGAGCTGGCTTTGAACACAGAAGATCTGGCTTGCATTTGGCATTGCAAAGGTGTTTAGTAGGGTTGAGGTCAGGGTTCTGTGTAGGTGACTCGTAGTTATTCACGTCATACTGGTCAAACCATGTATTTATGGAACTGGCTTTGAACACGGAAGGCTTGCAATTGGTATCCCAATTCATCCCAAATGTGTTTGGTAAGGTTGTAGTCAGGGCTCTGTGTAGGTGACTCATGGTTCTTCATGCCATACTGGTCAAACCATGTCTTTATGGAGCTGGCTTTGAACACAGAAGATCTGGCTTGCATTTGGCATCCCAAAGGTGTTCAGTAGGGTTGGGGTCAGGGTTCTGAAAAGAACTGTTGAGTTCTATGGTTAAACCATATCATTATAGAGCTGGCATTGTACACAGGGGCACAGTCATGCTGGAAAAGAAAAGGGACTTCTCCAAACTGTTATCACAACATTGGAAGAGCCCAATATTCTATAATGTTATTGTATGATTAGTATCAACAGTACTCGTCAATGGAAACACCTCCACTCAATCATTTGGGGGGGGGGGGGGTTGGGGGCTGATCCATATCCATTTGGCTATATAGTATTGAATCACTAGCTGTGATTCTATCAGCCTTGAGGCAGAAATTGCCCCATGTCTGATAGGATGATAGCGTTACCCATCTTCTTCCCAACAGAGATGGTGTAGACATTGTTATCTGGAGAACTTCTGCTCGGATCGCCTAGGTGGGGTAGCTGCTACCAGTAAAATTTTCCAAATATGGGGATAACAGTTGGGTGAAGTTCCCCTTTAATCACTTGCCTACTGGTCACTTTCACCCCCTTCCTGCCCAGGCCACTTTTCAGCTTTCAGCTGAAGCGCTGTCACACTTTGAATGACAATTGCATGATCATGCGGCACTGTACCCATATTACCATAATTTTTATCATTTTTTTTTCACACAAATAGAGCTTTCTTTTGGTGGTATTTAATCACCTCTGAATTTTTTATTTATTGCTAAATAAAAAAAAAAAATGACCGAAAATTTGGAAAAAATAAATAGCTTGTTAAAACAATTGCAAACAGGCAATTTTTCTCCTTCACTGATGTGTGCTGATGAGGCTGCACTAATGGACCCTGATAGGTGGCACTGATGGGCAGCACTGATGGTCACTGATAAGTGGCATTGATGGGGAAGCACTGACAGGCAGCACTAGTGGGCACAGATTGAGAGCACTGATGGGCACTGATAGGTAGCACTGGTGGGCAAAGATTGGCAGCACTGATGGGCACTGACAGGCAGCACTGGTGGGCACAGATTGGCAGCACTGATGGGAAGGCATCGATGTTCACAGATTGGCACTGATGGGCACTGACAGGCAGCACTTGTGGGCATAGATTGGCAGCAGTGATGGGGAGGCACTGATGGGCAGCACTGGTGGGCACAGATGGGTAGCACTAATGGGGAGGCGTTGATGTTCACAGATTGGCACTGATGGGCACTGACAGGCAGCACTGGTGGGCATAGATTGGCAGCAGTGATGGGGAGGCACTAATGGGGAGGCATCGATGTTCACAGATTGGCACTGGTGGGCACTGACAGGCAGCACTGGTGGGCACAGATTGGCAGCACTGATGGAGAGGCACTGATGGGCACTGACAAGCAGCAGTGGTGGGTACAGATTGGCAGCACTAATGGGGAGGCGTTGATGTTCACAGATTGGCACTGATGGGCACGGACAGGCAGCATTGGTGGGCACAGATTGGCAGCACTGATGGCGAGTCATCGATGGGCACAGATTGGTACTGATGGGCACTGACAGGCAGTACTGATGGGCACTGACAGGCAGCACTGGTGGGCACAGATGGGCAGCACTGATAATCAGGACACAGATACTCAGTGCCTTGATTATCAGTGTAGATGTCCCTTTCACACAAGCCGGTTACCAGCTCTCTCCTCTCTGCATGAGGAAAAAAATGCAGATAACCGGCTGGTGTTTACATTATGATCAGCTGTGACTGGACACAGCTGATCATGTGGTAAAGGGCCACTGTGATTGGCCCTTTACCCCTATCTGTGATCAGATGTGTGCCAAGGCCTTCCCAGAACTGGCTGACTGTGTTGTAGCCCTCATTCGGATATAGCGCGGTCGGGAAGTGGTTCATTTCTTTTCTCAGACTTTTAGGCCTCATTCACATAGGTGCTAAGATCCATAGCACCAAATAGATACCAAGAGGCGCAATCAGCTGTGTCTGGTGGACGCTGCTGCACGCCCCAGGGGAGGCACGCAGTGTGCACGAGCACTTCAACATACGGGAATGTCCCTGTTGGCGGTTGGCAAGTGGTTAAACTAGTGCGATTTCAGCTGTGACCCGAGTCGCACAGAATCGCATGACAAAAGAAATCACATTGTTTTCAATGGTGCCCATTCATATTAGTGCAACTCAGCACGGAGCGGTTTTGGAAAAGCTTCCTCTGCTACCTTGGTGCGATTCCAGCATCGCTTTGGCATCACAGAATATGAAAAACACATCCAAGTTGCATCGCATAATAGCAGTGAAAATCGAATCAGAATCGGATCACATCAGTGTGAACTGAGCCTAGAGGAGCAACTTTAAAGCAGAACTAAACTTGCTTTAACAAAAAAAGAAAATCGCCAGAAGTCGAGTTATTTTGGCAGAAGAGAAGGTTTTCTGAGGCTCCTGGTGGCTTTGTGTTTTCTGTGTACACTGCGTCACACGGCGCGCACCCCGTCTCTGATCTTCACGTGCTGAGAAGAACGTGTTTGTGCCAGAGACAATAGAACTTCTGCAGGCATGCGCAGGCCTTTCATCAGCAGCAGCCGTCCAATGGCCGAGGAGCCGCAAGAAGACACACAAAGTCCCTTTTGTGGAAAACCTTTTTTTTCTGGCATTCAGATCGCTCTTCAGAGGGCACTTGACAGGCACTGAGGAGGCATTGTATCCCCTGTATGAACCCCTTAAACCACGGGTGCTCAACCTGCGGCCCTCCAGCTGTTGCAGAACTACAAGTCCCATGAGGCATTGCAAGGCTGACAGGTACATGCATGACTCCCTCGTGACTCCCTCATGACTCCCTCAGGCAGAGGCATGATGGGACTTGTTGTTCCACAATGGCTGAGGGGCCACAAGGTGAGCATCCATACTGAAACCCAATGCGTAAATTCATTGTACTGCCCATAAGCGCCCATAGAAAGTGACCCCAAAGGACAAACAAGAATGGAAAAAACGTGTCATCTGAACGCATAAAAAAAAACACATAAACGCATTAAAAAACTCACAAAAAGATCGCAGTGG
Organism: Lithobates pipiens; assembly: GCF_037356315.1. Classification (NCBI taxonomy): domain Eukaryota; kingdom Metazoa; phylum Chordata; class Amphibia; order Anura; family Ranidae; genus Lithobates; species Lithobates pipiens. The sequence goes on along the minus strand of NW_027507789.1, from coordinate 215,622,130 downwards.
GTGCAGTTTCCTGTGTGAAAGGGCCCCAAAATGTTTTTACTGACAGGGTTTCCATTTATGTGAATGCGGTTGACCTCCAGTCGTCGTGGCAACCACTGACAAGGGTCAGTGTGACGGTTTCGTACCGCTGTGTAATACAGGCCCTGGTTACCATGGAAACCACCCCTAAACCCCCCCCCCCCCCCACAAACCAAGAAGGCCGGTCCCTTAAATGGAACATTCATGTGATCACCGGTAATAAGAAAGCTGTCCACTTATCTTTCTATACATACAACGAATGGGGAAACGTCACCTCACTGCTCCCGCCATCCCTCCCAGCCGCCTTCTCTGAGGTAAAACATTCTTCCCGCCCAAAAAGCTGAGGGCTCTGCAGAGCGAGACAGGCCCAGGAGCTGACTCCGCCACACAGCCCACATGACAGTCCCCGACCAATCAGCTGCCAGGATGGAAGCACGCACACACACACTCTAAAAGAGACCCGGCTGAGGCAGTCTGAGGTAAATGTGTCATGGTGGGTGGGTGGACAGGCCGCCCCTGTTTGGACAGTAAAACTCTTTTTTTTTCTGCCAGGTCGGGTTCAGGTAAGTAAAAAGGGGGCCTCTGGGTTTTTAAGGTTTTTCACCTTATAGTGGATCTTTTTTCATCTATTAAATCCTCTGCCCTTGTTGTTGTTTTAAAGCGGGAGTCCACCGGGACTCCGCGTTTTTTTTTTTTTTTAAAAGCCAGCAGCTACAAATACTGCAGCTGCTGACTTTTAAAATAGTGACACTTACCTGTCCAGCGCGCCCGCGATGTCGGCACCCGAAGCCGATCTCTAGGTCGCCTGTCGGGTCCTGCCGCCGCCATCTTGGGTATGGGAATCAGGAAATGGAGCCTTTCGGCTTCATTTCCCGGTTCCCTACTGCGCATGCGCGAACCGCGCTGCGCAATAAGGACGCTCCCCGCTGCCTCTGGGATCTGTGTGTTTCCCAGCAGGCAGCGGGGCACTTGCGGGAAGGGGCGGGCACTTGCGGAAAGGGGCGTACGTTACGCCCCTTTCCGCAGAGAGCTATCCCGGAAGTGGGTGCAGTTACCTGGATTATCCAGGTAACTGCACCCCCCTCCCCCCTGAAAGGTGCCGATTGTGGCACCGGAGGGGGGGAGGGTTCCGATGAGCGGAAGGTCCACTTTAGGGTGGACCTCCGCTTTAACTTTGGATAGGAAAACATTTTTTTTTCTGCCAGTAAATCCCTTATACAGCCCACTTCCTGTTTATTGCCTGGTCATTAGCCTAGGCTTATGACATCATGCACAGCTCTCTCTCTCTCATGAGAAGAGTGAAGAGTCATAAGAGGGCCAAAGAGAGCTGCAGAGCTGGAGTTGTGCCTCTGTGTAAATCCAGGAAGTGAACAGGCAGCAGCTTCAGCTGCCCAAAATTAAAATGGCTGCAGCCAGACTCAGTGGATGGAGATTTCTGCAGCCTATTTGGCAAGTACAGAATCACAGTGTATATAAAATAATATGCAAAGTGGTTGGAGGGAAGCTTCAGAATGGCAAAGATGTTTTTTTATTACAAATTATGTGAGCAGACTGCAGTTCCTCTTTAAGGGCTGGTTCACACCACATGTAGTCCAGTGCGTTGTTTTTTCTTTCTGCATCAAAAATGCATAGAAAGTAGGTTATTTGTTTTTCAGTGTTATAGTTCACACCAGTGCTTGCTGTTCCAGTTTCGGGAATTATACCCCTGTTCCTTGCAAGTGAATTGGGTTGCACCCCCCTCCTTCCTGCCCCAACCCCCCCTTATACTTAATGGATCCTGATGTCGATCCAGCGATGTGCATGAGAGCAGCAGCTCTTTTGGCTCTCCCCCTCCTCATTGGCTCAGCAACATCAACAGGAGCCATTGGCTACATATGCTTATTGCGATTTTTTTATTTTTATTTTTACCAAAAATATGTAGTAGAATACATACTGGCCTAAACTGAGGAAGAAATTTGTTTTTTATCCATTTTATGGGGGGGGGGGGGGGGGGGGATATTTATTTTAGCAAAAAGTAAAAAATACATATTGGCCTAAAGCGATGAAGAAATTCATTTTTTTTTTATTATTATTTATTGTGGATATTTATTATATCAAAAAGTAAAAAATACATATTGGCCTAAACTGATGAAGAATTTTTTTTATTTTTTTTGCATATTTATTATAGCAAAAAATAAAAAAAAATACAAATTGGCCTAAACTGATGAAGAAATTAGTTTTTTTTTCTTCTTTTTTTTTTGGGGGGGGGGGGATATTTATTATAGCAAAAAGTAAAAAATACATATTGGCCTAAACTGATGATGAAATTTGTTTATTTATTTATTTATTTTTTTGGGGAATATTTATTATAGCAAAAAGAAAGAAATACATATTGACCTAAACTGATGAAGATTTTTTTTTTTCCATGTTGTTGGGATATTTATTATAGCAAAAATGAAAAAATACATATTAGCCTAAACTGATGAAGAAATTCGTATTTTTATTTTTATTTTTTTGGGATATTTATTATAGCAAAAAATAAAAAAATACAAATTGGCCTAAACCGATGAAGAAATTTGTTTTTTTATTTTTTGGGATATTTATTATAGCAAAAAGTAAAAAATACATATTGGCCTAAAATGATGAAGAAATTCATTTATTTTTTAAAAAAATTGGGGATATTTATTATATCAAAAAGTAAAAAATACATATTGGCCTAAACTGATGAAGAATTTTTTTTATTTTTTTTGCATATTTATTATAGCAAAAAATAAAAAAAAAATACAAATTGGCCTAAACTGATGAAGAAATTAGTTTTTTTTTCTTCTTTTTTTTTTTTTGGGGGGGGGGGGGATATTTACTATAGCAAAAAGTAAAAAATACATATTGGCCTAAACTGATGATGAAATTTGTTTATTTATTTATTTATTTTTTTGGGGAATATTTATTATAGCAAAAAGAAAGAAATACATATTGACCTAAACTGATGAAGATTTTTTTTTTTCCATGTTGTTGGGATATTTATTATAGCAAAAATTTAAAAATACATATTAGCCTAAACTGATGAAGAAATTCGTATTTTTATTTTTATTTTTTTGGGATATTTATTATAGCAAAAAATAAAAAAATACAAATTGGCCTAAACCGATGAAGAAATTTGTTTTTTTATTTTTTGGGATATTTATTATAGCAAAAAGTAAAAAATACATATTGGCCTAAAATGATGAAGAAATTCATTTATTTTTTAAAAAAATTGGGGATATTTATTATAGCAAAAAGTTAAAAATACATATTGGCCTAAGCTGATGATGAAATTTGTTTATTTATTTTTTTTGGGGAATATTTATTATAGCAAAAAGAAAAAAATACATATTGACCTAAACTGATGAAGAATTATTTTTATTTTTTTTACATGTTGTTGGGATATTTATTATAGCAAAAAGTAAAAAATACATATTGGTCTAAACTGATGAAGAAATTCGTTTTTTTTACTTTTTTTTTTTTTGGATATTTATGATAGCAAAAAGTAAAATATTGTTTTTTCTTCCAAATGTTTACTCTTTTTTTTGTTAATAGCGCAAAAAAAATTAAAAAGGTGACCAAATAGGAGCTCCCATTAATGTAGCTGAGCCAATGAGGAAGGGGGGGGGGGGGGGGGAGCCAAAAGAGCTGCTGCTCTAATGCACATCGCTGGATCGACATCAGGATCCAGTAACTATAAAGGGGGCTGGGGCAGGAAGGAGGGGGAGCAACTCAATTTACTTGCAAATACCACCAAAAGAGAGCTCTATTTGTGGGGGGGAAAAAAGACATAAATTTTGTTTGGGTACAGCGCCGCAGGACCGCGCATTTGTCAATTACAGCGCCGCAGGACCGCGCATTTGTCAGTTACAGCGCCGCAGTGCCGTATCACAAAAAAATGGCCAATTTTAAAGGGGGCAAATCCCAAAAAAAAATTTGAGCATTTATAATCACTTTAATTATTAATATTGTTATTATTCTCCAGTAGCACTAATGATATTCCTATTAGTATCTTATTTGTGTTTTGGGTTTGGGGTTGTGTCCATGATGGTACTTATTCTGGGGGGAGGGGATGGTATCTTGTATGACATTTCCCAGCAGTGGAGGAGTTAATTTTGGCTTCTTGCAGCCAGCAGCAGACATCCAATATTTCGGATACTGAGAGGCCTGAGTGTCTGCGGCAATTTATATTGTGATGAACCATTGAAATCCCTAATTACAGCAAATTACGGTCGGATCTTAGGAGGATTAACAGAGTGTTCTTAACTTCCACTTTTCTCAGAAGTTTGGTCCCTATTCCGATCAATATCGGCTTCCATTGCTTTTAAATAACAGCTCAGAGCCACAGCTCTATTGATCTGTGGTGTTATTTTCTCAGCTTTAGCTCTGCATCGCTGATTTATGGTGATAGGCAAGAAATTGTGACTGTTTTGTATATTATTTCTGGAGTTCAGGGGTTGGTAATGTCTGGCTCACTTTGTAAATTAGCAAATGGTCTGTTTAAATTATATATATCAAAACGCACTTCCTGTAAACATGGGCGGCTTAAAATGTAACTCCATCCAAAACTTTATTTATTTATTTTTTTTTATTTAAACCACTTCAAAAAGAAATTCGTTTTTTATTTATTTATTTATTTTGGATATTTATTATAGCAAAAAGTAAAAAATACATATTGGCCAAAACTGATGAAGAAATTCGTTTTTATTTTTATTTTTTTTGGGATATTTATTATAGCAAAAAGTAAAAAAATAAAATAATATTCTCCCTTTGATTTTTTTATAGTTTTTTTATCCAGCCGTGTGACTGTACCCAAATAAAATTGGTATAATTTTTTGTTCCCACAAATAGAGCTTTCTTTTGGTGGTATTTGATCATTTTTTCCGCTATAACCAAAAAAAGTCTGACAATTTATTTTTTTATATATTTTTTAATTTCTCCTATAAGTGTTTTAATGTAAATTATATATAGTCTAAATACGCCACCATGGCCATGATTTTTCCAATGTATCTAGAGGTGCACCGAATGGAAATTTTGGTGTTGAAAATTCAGGATGCACTTGGCCGAAACCGAAAATGACAGTTTAAAAATTAGATTTATATTATATATATATATATTATACATTTAATTTTTTATATTATATATATATATATATTATGCATTTAATTTTTTTTTACTTTTTTATATATATGTGTATATATATATATATATATATATATATATATATATATATATATATATATATATATATAAAAATATACCAACAATTACAGTTTAAAAAAAAACTTTCTAAAAATTGTATATGTATGTATGTATATGTATGTGTGTGTGTTTATTTAAAAAATTATATATATATATATATGTGTGTGTGTGTGTGTGTGTGTGTGTGTGTGTGTGTGTGTGTGTGTGTGTGTGTGTGTGTGTGTGTGTTTATTTAAAAAAAAATATATATATATTATATTATATAAATATATATATATATATTTTTTTTTTTTTAAATAAACACACACACACATACATACATACAGTGGTGTGAAAAAGTGTTTGCCCCCTTCCTCATTTCCTGTTCCTTTGCATGTTTGTCACACTTAAGTGTTTCGGAACATCAAACCAATTTAAACAATAGTCAAGGACAACACAAGTAAACACAAAATGCAATTTGTAAATGAAGGTGTTTATTATTAAAGATGAAAAAAAATCCAAACCATCATGGCCCTGTGTGAAAAAGTGATTGCCCCCTAAACCTAATAACTGGTTGGGCCACCCTTAGCAGCAACAACTGCAACCAAGCGTTTGCGATAACGTGCAATGAGGCTTTTACAGCGTCCTGGAGGAATTTTGGCCCACTCATCTTTGCAGAATTGTCCTAATTCAGTTAAATTAGAGGGTTTTTGAGCATGAACGGCCTTTTTAAGGTCATACCACAACATCTCAATAGGATTCAGGTCAGGACTTTGGCTAGGCCACTCCAAAGTCTTCATTTTGTTTTTCTTTAGCCATTCGGTGGTGGACTTGCTGGTGTGTTTAGGATCATTGTCCTGCTGCACAACCCAAGTTCGTTTCAGCTTGAGTACACGAACAGATGGTCGGACATTCTCCTTCAGGATCTCTTGGTAGACAGCAGAATTCATAGTTCCTTTTATCACGGCAAGTCTTCCAGGTCCTGAAGCAGCAAAACAGCCCCAGACCATCACACTACCACCACCATATTTTACTGTTGGTATAATGTTCTTTTTATGAAATGCAGTGTTCCTTCTACGCCAGATATACTTGGACACACACCTTCCAAAGAGTTCCACTTTTGTCTCATCGGTCCACAGAATGTTGTCCCAAAAGTCTTGGGGATCATCAAGATGTGTTGTGGAGAAATTGAGACAAGCTTTGATGTTCTTTTTGCTCAGCAGTGGTTTTCTCCTTGGAACTCTGCCCTGCAGGCCATTTTTGCCCAGTCTTTTCCTGATGGTGGAGGCATGAACGCTGACCTTAACTGAGGCAAGTGAGGTCTGCAGTTCCTTGGACGTTGTTGTGGGGTCTTTTGTGACCTCTTGGATGAGTCGTCGCTGCGCTCTTGGGGTAATTTTGGGCGGCCTGCCACTCCTGGGAAGGTTCACCACTGTTCCATGTCTTCGCCATTTGTGGATAATGGCTCTCACTGTGGTTCGCTGGATTCCCAAAGCTTTGGAAATGGCTTTATAACCCTTTCCAGACTGATAGATCTCAATTACTTTCTTTCTCAATTGTTCCTGAATTTCTTTGGGTCTCGGCATGATGTGTAGCTTTTAAGGATCTTCTGGTGGACCTTACTGTGTCAAGCAGCTCCTATTTAAGTGATGCCTTGATTGTGAACAGGTGTGGCAATAATCAGGCCTGGGTGTGGCTAGAGAAATTGAACTCAGGTGTGGACAACCACAGTTATAGTATGTTTTAACAAGGGGGGCAATCACTTTTTCACACAGGGCCATGATGGTTTGGATTTTTTTTCACCTTTAATAATAAACAGCTTCATTTACAAATTGCATTTTGTGTTTACTTGTGTTGTCCTTGACTATTGTTTAAATTGGTTTGATGTTCCAAAACACTTAAGTGTGACAAACATGCAAAGGAACAGGAAATGAGGAAGGGGGCAAACACTTTTTCACACCACTGTACATACATACATATATATATATATATATATATATATATATATATATATATAATATATATATATATATATATATATATATATATATATATATATATATATATATGTGTATGTATGTGTGTATGTGTGTGTGTGTGTTTATTTAAAAAAAAAAAAAAATATATATATATATTTATATAATATAATATATATATATTTTTTTTTTAAATAAACACACACACATACATATACATACATACATATACATATATATATATATTCTCTCTCTCTATCTATATATATCTATATATCTATATATATATATATATATAGATATTCTATATCTATATATATATATATATATATAAATATACATATATATAAATACCAAAAAATTACAGTTTAAAAAAAAACTTTCTAAAATTTATATATATATATATATATGTATTTTTATATATGGTATTATTATTATTATTATATATTTTTACCGAATGGAAATTTTGGCGCCGTAAATTCAAGATGTACTTGGCCGAAGCTGAAAATGACAATTAAAAAAAAAAAAAAACTTTTTAAAAATTTTATATAAATATATTTATATAAAATTTTTAAAAAGTTTTTTTTTTTTTTTAAACTGTAATTTTCAGTTTCAGCCAAGTACATCTTGAATTTTTGGCACCAAAATTTCCATTCAGTGCACCTCTAGATACATTGGAAAAGTCTTTGCCATGGTGGTGTATTTAGACTATAACCCATCAACTGCTTTTGGGTTTTATGCATAAAAAGAATAAATAAAAAAGAATAAAGTAGAGCTGGGTCACATTATTATTCATTACACTTGGTGGGAGTAGTCCAGTATTTCTGATTGCTGCCTTCTAGACCCGATGACTCCTGCTCGGGCTCATTTGTCCTCGGTATAATTGTGGCTGTAGACAGAAGTGATGGGGGGGAAATGTGATATTTATCATTAAACAAGAAAGAGAAAAAGATAAGAGGACATTTTCCTTCTTTTTTTTTTTCCTTCTTTAGATTCTTTTGATGGATTATTTTTTAGCTATTTATCTTTTTTTTGGCTCTGAAAGATAATGAAACCATTAATAATTGTATAAGCAATATTAAGGGCTAGACTAATAGAGAAGGTTGGGTAATATTACTCCGTAGCCTGAGTCTGACCTATCACAAATCAACATTTTAAAGGGTAACTCCATTTTCCCAAAAGAATGATATTTCATATACATGTTCAGCTTCCTGCTTTAAAAAAAAAAAAATAATTATTGTGTGGTTCAGGGGGTCTCCATACTTTCTAAACTAAGGGCCAGTTTACTTTTCTTCAGACTTTAGGGGGGGCCGGACTGTGGGTGGTGGGAATATAGATTTTCCTGAAGACAGTGGGAGTAACAATGCATCTTTGATATGGGGGGGGGGGGGCAATAATACCCCATTGTTGGTGTCAGTGAGAGGAATAGTGCCCCATCATTGGAGTAAGTGGGAGGAATAGTGCCCCATCATTGGTGTCAGTGGGAGGAATAGTACCCCATCATTGGAGTAAGTGGGAGGAATAGTGCCCCATCATTGGTGTCAGTGGGAGGAATAGTGCCTCATCATTGGTGTCAGTGGGAGGAATAGTGCCCCATCATTGGTGTCAGTGGGAGGAATAGTGCCCCATCATTGGTGTCAGTGGGAGGAATAGTGCCCCATCATTGGTGTCAGTGGGGGGAATAGTGCCCCATCATTGGTGTCAGTGGGAGGAATAGTGCCCCATCATTGGTGTCAGTGGGGGGAATAGTGCCTCATCATTGGTGTCAGTGGGAGGAATAGTGCCCCATCATTGGTGAAAGTGGGAGGAATAGTGCCCCATCATTGGTGAAAGTGGGGGGAATAGTGCTCCATCATTGGTGTCAGTGGGAGGAAAAAATGTCATTTAAAACTGCTCGCAGCTGTAATGTATTTCCGGATCCCAGCAATATAAATAAAAATACCCCAAAAAAAATGGCGTGGATGTCCCCCCACCCAAAATTCATACCAGGCCCTTCAGGTCTGGTATGGATATTAACCACTTACAGACCGGACCATTTTGCTGGTCTAATCAGACCACTTTTTGCGATTCGGCACTGCGTCGATTTAACTGATAATTGCGTGGTCGTGTGACGTGGCTCCCAAACAAAATTGACGTCCTTTTGTTCCCACAAATAGAGCTTTCTTTTGGTGGTATTTGATCACCTCTGCGGGTTTTATTTTTTGCGCTATAAACAAAAATAGAGCGACAATTTTGAAAAAAACGCATTATTTTTTACTTTTTGTTATAATAAATATCCCCCAAAAATATATAAAAAAAAATTTTTTCCCTCAGTTTAGGCCAATAAGTATTCTTCTACATATTTTTGGTAAAAAAAAATCGCAATAAGCGATTATTGATTGTTTTGCGCAAAACTTATAGCGTTTACAAATAGGGATAGTTTTATGGCATTTTTATTAATAATTTTTTATTATTTTTTTTTTTACTAGTAATGGCGGCGATCAGTGATTTTTATTGTGACTGCGACATTGCGGCGGTCACATCGGACATTTTTGGGACCATTGTCATTTATACAGCAATCACTGCTATATAAATGCAGTGATTCCTGTGTAAATGACACTGGCAGTGAAGGGGTTAACCAGTGGGTGGCAGTGTAGGGATTAAGTGTTCCTAGGGGTGTGTTACTAGCTGTGGGGGGTTGGGCTTTCATTTAGTGAACACTGATCTTTGCTCCAATCACATGAAGCAGAGATCAGCGTCACTAGTTGCTAGGCAGAATGGGGAGATGCTGTTTACACGGCATTTCCTTCATTCAGCCGTCCCGTGAGACGATCGCGGGTATGCCTGCGGCGATCGAGTCCACGGGACCCGCAACCGGACTCACGGGGTCCCGACCGGCATGCGAGCGTGCCGCCGGCGGCGCGCTCGCGATCACAGGGCGGAATTGAAGATTGGACGTACCTGTACGCCAATATGCCTGTCCGTGCCATTCTGCCGACGTACATCGGCGTGCGCCGGTCGGGAACCGGTTAAGGGGAACCCCACGCCGTGGGGGTCCCCCAGGCACTATATACTCTGAACAGCAGTATATATACTATACGGCCTGCCCTATATACTCTGCAGAAAATTGGGCCTTAGGTGTTGGTGGTACCAGAATACTGTAACCAATCACAGATACTCTTGTTGTGCGCAGGAACGGGCCCTGCTGTGAAATATTATACCAAGAATTTTAATTACACGCCAGGGGCAGAAAAATTGGGCCTTGGGTGGTGGTGGTGGTACCAGAACACTGTAACCCCTCACAGATACTGTTGTTGGGGCGCAGGAACTGGCCCTGCTGTGAAACATTATTACCAGTTTCTTGTCCTTCTGTGGCACCCCCTCTCTCTAGGCTCACGTTACTCCCTTCCTCAACCTGGGAACCAACATCGGAGCCTTCAAATCGCTGCGCATCCCCCAGCAGCATGTACCCGACACTGTGGTCGAATAATTCTGGGGACTCCTCAGTGCAGGATGGTGGGGCTACGGAAAGGAGTGACTGTGGACAAGGAGCCGGTGGAATAGGCCGCTTTGGCAGCTGCTTTGGAAGGCAAACTACTCTGAGCCTGGGTGATGGAGGATGAGGAGGGCTTTGTTATCCACTCCACCAACTCTTCTGCATGTTGTGGCTCAATAACACGGCCAGCAGCAGAGAAATAGAACAAGCCTGCCCAAGCGCCACCTGCAGAGGATGCACCATGTCCACGACCAGCACTGTGGACTGTAGACACAGAGGCTGCTTGCGCTCCTTTAGTGGCCTGTGAGCGTCTGCCTCTCCTTGGTGGCCTTCCGGACATGATGTATATTTTGTTTTGCAACACCACACACTACACTGTATTGTGTACCATGTACACCACCAGAAAAGTAGTAGAAACTGTACACACTGTATTAGATACTGTGTACAATGCAGAGTGTATATATATATATATATATATATATATATTAAAGCGGGACTGTACTGGGGAAAAAAATATTAAAAGCCAGCAGCTATAAATACTACAGCTGCTGACTTTTAATAAATGGACACTCACCTGTCCCGGGGTCCAGCGATGCCGGCAGCCGAGGCCGATCGATCGCTCGGCTCTCGGCTGCTGCCGCCACCATTCTAGGTGAGGGAATCAGGAAGTGAAGCGAATCGGCTTCACTTCCCGGTTCCCTACTGCGCATGCGCGAGTCGCGTAGCGCAATAGGAATTGTCCACGCTGTCTCTGGGACCCGTGTGTGTCCCAGCAGACAGCGCGGCAGGACAGGAAGAGGCATAGACTCCCACGGGAGTCTATGCCCGGAAGTGGGTGTAAATACCTGTCTTTGACAGGTATCTCCACCCCCCTCCCCCCTGAAAGGTGGCAATTGTGACACCGGAGGGGGGGAGGGTTCCGATCAGCGGAAGTTCCACTTTAGGGTGGAACCCCGCTTTAATACACCGCCTGACGTATATTAGAAACTGTACACAATGTATTAGATACTGTGTACAATGCAGAGTATATATATATATATATATATATATATATATATATATATTAATAAACGGCCTGACGTATATTAGAAACTGTACACAATGTATTAGATACTGTGTACAATGCAGAGTATATATATATATATATATATATATATATATATATATATTAATAAACGGCCTGACGTATATTAGAAACTGTACACAATGTATTAGATATTGTGTATACTGCCTGCACTGTATTAGAAACAGAACACAACAGAATGCACTGAAGATAAAGGCTACACTGAATTCAGAGTGTGTATATACATACATACATACATACATACATACATACATACATACATACATAGCACCCAATCTAATTTTAACTTCCTATAGTCATTTAGTCATTTGAGGAGACACACCAATTCATGTCCTGGGTCCACATGGAGCGGCTCCCAGCAGGGGGGTCCGGTGCGTCCCCGCTCGCCGTTTCAGGTCCGATTTCCGTCCGAACGTTTTTGTCTGAATTGGAACCTGAAACAGACCAGAAGACGCACAGGACCCCTTGTGTGCAAATCACACCAGAGCCGCTGCGGAGATGTGTGAACCGGATACATAGAGAGGCGGTGTTCTGCCGAGAAGTGTCCCCCCATTGGATAGTGTCCGCCTCGTACTGTGCAGGCGCAGTACGGAGGACAAGGAGACGCCGAAAGTCTCCGAAGATGAACGGCGCCCGCGCACTTAATAGTACCTTCTGCCAGCCCCACCATGCAAGTAGACATATGGTATGCACTTAGTAACAGGGCCCCTGGCGAGCTCGCTTCGCTCACCACGCTGCGGGCACGGCCTCACTTCGCTCGCCAATTTTTTTATTCTAACCCTGTGTCCACTTGGATGGTGGGGCTTGAACCTGGGCTCAGTGCGCAGGCGCCGTTCATCTTCGGAGACTTTTGGCGTCTCCTTGTCCTCCGTACTGCACAAGCGCAGGACAGGGCGGACACTATCCGATGGGGGACAGTATTCGACACATCCACGGTCACAATCTCCTGACATGCGAATTAGATGCGCGGGGGGGGGGACCCTCACATCCAATTCGCAATAGCGTGCACCCGGCATGTGGAAAATGCACCTTGCTTTCAGCCCCGCCTTGCTAACCTCTTCTGGACCACCCCACACAGATATAGGAGGGAGATGTACTAAAACTGTTGCACACAAAATCTGGTGCAGTTTTGTAAAGTAACCAATCAGCTTCCAGGCTTTATTGCCAAAGCTTAACTACTTAAAGACCGCCTCACGCCGATATACGTCGGCAGAATGGCACGGCTGGGCACAAGCACGTACAGGTACGTTGCCCTTTAAGAGCCCAGCCGTTGGCGAGCTCGCGACCGGATTCTGAGCTCCGTGACCGTACCCGCGGGACCCGCTCGCCGCCGTTGTACCTGCAATAGGGTCACAGAGCTGCAGAACAGGGAGAGGTAAGTGTAAACAAACCTCTCCTCGTGCTTCCCAGTGAGCCTGTCACTGATCGCCTGTTCCCTGTCATAGGGAACGACGATCAGTGATGTCACATGCCAGGCCACGCCCCCCCTACATTAAAACACACATTAGGTCACACTTAACCCCTTCACTGCCCCCTAGTGTTAACCCCTTCACTGCCAGTGACATTTTTACAGTAATCAATGCATTTTTAATTGCACCGATCCATGTATTAATGCCAATGGTCCCAAAAATGTGTCAAAATTGTCCGACGTGTCCGCCATAATGTCGCAGTCACAGTAAAAAAAAAAAATCGCTGATCGCCACCATTACCAGTAAAAAAAAATGTATTAATAAAAATGCCATAAAATTATCCCCTATTTTGTAGACGCTATAACTTTTGCACAAACCAATCAATAAACGCTCATTGCGTTTTTTTTTATACCATAAATATGTAGAAGGATACGTATCGGCCTAAACTGAGGAGGAAAAAAGTTTTTTTTTTTTATATATTTTTGGGGGATATTTATAGCAAAAAGTAAAAAAAATTATATTTTTTTCAAAATTGTCTATTTTTGTTTATAGCGCAAAAAAAAAATAAAAACCTGCAGAGGCCATCAAATACCACCAAAAGAAAGCTCTATTTTTTTTGGAGGGGGGAAAAAAGGACGTCAATTGTTTGGGAGCCAACCGCGCAAATTGTCAGTTGAAGCGGCGCAGTGGCGAATCGCAAAAAAGGGGCCTGGTCCTTTTAGCTGCAAAATGGTCCGGGGCTTAAGCGGTTAAAGGGGTTGTGTTTTTTTTCACCTTAATGCACCCTATGCAGTTGGGAACTACGCTGGTCGTGAAGGTAGGTGGGGGGGGGGACACCTTCCGGAGCTGAACAGGTTAATTAAAGTCTGCTTAGTCTGTCCCGGCCATGGTGCGGTCTTCTTCTTCTTCTTTTATTCTTAATTATCAAGAAGGGAAGGAAGAGGTTAGCAGATTGTCATTGTTGTTCCTGTTGTGTGCCGGGGGGGGGGGGGGACGACAGTGTGTGTGTGTGTGTGTGTGTGTGTGACACGCTCGCTCCTCCAGTTTGTGGCTGTAGGACACGCCTCGTCCCTCGCAGGTGTCTGCTCTGAGCAGGAAGTTCTGCACTAGCTGTGCTGCTTGTTTTTTTTTTTTTTTTTTCTGTACTTCTGCCAGTTTTTCACACACTTGTGATCTCTTGTCACACTGAGCCGAGCGAAGCCCCCGGACCCGTCTTCCCAGGCCCGCCGCCGTCCCAACACCAGCCGCCATCACCTTTTTTTAATTTATTTTTTTACACACCTTTTCCGAAGGAGAACGTCTTCCCATCTCTGCTCCCTTCACCATCATTGTACATTTTTTTTTTTTTTTTTTAAATGGACCTCCAATGTGCTTCGGGATCAGCGGAACCATATTTTTTTCCCAAGGATTGAAGTTCTTCTAACCTACATACCAAAAAAAAAAAAAAAAAAACTTCCTGGACCTGCTTTTTATTTTTATTAATTTTTTTTGTCTTGAGGATTTACAGCCTAGTGCTTTTTTATTTTTTTTTATTTTTTTTTTAATTCGTAGAGATGAGCTCCGCCGATCGAATCCTCGATCCTGACCCGTTGGGAATCCACGACCCAAAAGACGGCCCCGATATCGATTTCGACTTTGCCGACCTCTTTGATTATGAGTCTTCCAACTCTGTGGAAGGTTTGTAAAAAAAAAAACAAAAAAAACAAACGCTCAGGGTAGAAGCAAGCGGCGGGGGGGGGGGGGGTGTTCTGTGTTTTTTTTTGTCTGTCGTTCCGTTAGGTATTGTTCGGTCGTTGATGAAAGATCGGTGTTTGTCGTAATTGTGCGAGGCGACACGTAAGGCACAAGTTAGAGTAGAGGAAGCGAGGGGTTAAACCTACGTCGCTCACAGCAGGGCCATAAAATATCATGTTTGCCTTCTATTTTTCATCTGTTTGCAGGCTGCACTGCATTGTGTGCATTCATTAACCTGTCCTCCTATTTGTCCTCCTATTTGTCCTCCTATTTGTCCTTCTATTTGCTTTTGGCACGTTTTCACCTGTGTTTAGTTTTTGTGCCGCACACACGTGCAAAAAATACAATTCCGTGCATCGCCAAAGTTTACCATATAATCCATTTCCTGAATGTTTTCTTCTTATTTCTGGTAATATTCAGGCCGGACCCGTTCAAGAAAAAAAAAAAAAAAAAAAAAAAAAAAACTGTTTACCGTTCTCTTATTAAAAGAGAATTTGTCATCAGGAGAAGAGGCGCTTGCAGAAATGACAATAATAATATTTCCACCAAGAATGACAGATGTCGCCGGCTCGGTGTTATTGCCTAATATTATTTTGGTGGCCATTTTGCAGAATTTTAGCACCCGGGGATGATCCATACCTCCCAACTGTCCCTGATTTTGAGAGACTGTCTCCATAGCTCCCAACTGTCCCTGATTTTGAGAGACTGTCTCCATAGCTCCCAACTGTCCCTGATTTCGAGGGACTGTCTCCATAGCTCCCAACTGTCCCTGATTTCGAGGGACTGTCCCCATACCTCCCAACTGTCCCTGATTTCGAGGGACTGTCCCCATACCTCCCAACTGTCCCTGATTTTGAGGGACTGTCCCCATACCTCCCAACTGTCCTTGATTTCAAGGGACTGTCCCCATAGTTCCCAACTGTCCCTGATTTTGAGGGACTGTCCCCATACCTCCTAACTATCCCTGATTTGGAGGAACTGTCCCTGATTTTGGGGGACTGTCCCCATAGCTCCCAACTGTCCTTGATTTGGAGGGACTGACTCCATAGCTCCCAACTGTCCCCGATTTCGAGGGACTGTCCCCATACCTCCCAACTTTCCCTGATTTCGAGGGACTGTCCCCATACCTCCCAACTGTTCCTGATTTTGAGGGACTGTCTCCATAGCTCCCAACTGTCCCTGATTTCAAGGGACTGTCCCTATACCTCCCAACTGTCCCTGATTTCGAGGGACTGTCCCCATACCTCCCAACTATCCCTGATTTGCAGGAGCTGTCCCTGATTTCAAGGGACTGTCCTTGATTTGGAGCAATGTCGCTCTGTCCCTCATTTTGGTCTGATTCATACAGATGTATATGAAATGCACTTTTTATCTATCAAAAAGTGTTTTCCAGTGCTAAACCTTTCATCTGATTTCTAAATTGCTGCATTTGTAAATTCCAAAAGCCAATATAAAGGAATAGTAGTGGGGAAAAAAAAATCACTTGTGGGTTTAACCAATCTTGTTTAGTTTTTTTGTACAATTCTCCTTTAAGAGGGCGTGGCCAGGGGTGTGTCCTATGCCTGCATACTTTTGCTGATAGGTGTTCCTCATTCCCATCTCAAAAAGTTGCGAGGTGTGGGGATCTCCAAACTACGGCCCACCAGCTGTTGCGGGAACTACACATCCC
Source organism: Lithobates pipiens (assembly GCF_037356315.1). Taxonomy (NCBI): domain Eukaryota; kingdom Metazoa; phylum Chordata; class Amphibia; order Anura; family Ranidae; genus Lithobates; species Lithobates pipiens. The sequence continues at coordinate 215,605,584 of NW_027507789.1, read as the reverse complement.
ATGAGGCATTGCAAACCCTGACATTCGCAGACATGGCTCGGCATGATGGGAATTGTAGTTCCTGACCTACTGGGGGGCCGTAGTTTAGAGACCCCCTACACTATGAGATTTACAGTAAAGCGGTATTCAATCCAAAACTAAAAATGTGTGTACTATATTGCAGCTTAAAATGACACTAAAGTCGCGTTTTTTTTTTTCTTTAAAAATAATAAACATGTCATACTTACCTGCTCTGTGTAATGATTTTGCACAGGGAGCCAGGAACTCCGGCAATGGACCTTCTCGGGTCCATCGCCGGAGCTCCTGGCTCCTTCCACCTGCCTAGGGTTGCCATCTGTACGGGGTTCATCCGGACAGTCTGGGTTTTAAATGATCTGTCTGGGTTTCAAACCTGGACACATTATTCAGACCAGTGACGGCTGGTGTTTTTTTTTTGGGGAGGGGGATGGAAAACAGCCCCCCTCCCCCCCAGTAAGACAGTCGGGCCATCTAGGAAGCTGGCGGGTGGGCAGCGTGTCCGGCAGCTTTCCCTCCTCCTAGGTGTCCAATAGAATTGCCTGACCTTTCAGCCAATCGGGAAACGGGTATCAGACCTGCGCTTCCTGATTGCCATAGAGGCGATTCAGTGTTGGAAAAACAAATATTCATTTGCTTTTCTAGCACACCTGGGTGGGCTCCGAGTGCAATATTCTCTATGCCACGAGTCCACCCTATTTTGAAGCCTAGTATAGCCTATGGCTCTAATCACGGTGCTTAAAAAAAACAACCCCCCGCTCCCCCCCCCCCGCCGCTGTAATTCATGCGCTGTGTATTGATTTATGCTATGCATGAATCTATCTATTAATCATAGAGTGGGTGGCGTGGATAGAGGGGGCGGTGCCCGTGTGCCCTTAATGGACAGGCCGCCCATGATTCAGACCGGGTTGTGGCTCCCCAAGTAACCGAGATACACAAATCTGTTGGCGGCTATCTGGGGGGCAGGTCCGGCATCACTTGGGGGGAGGGGCATGAGCGATCGCGGCCGCTGGCAACGCGCACGCCTGCTACTGCTCGTAAAGCAACCAACGTATACCCACGGCGTTTTGTGCAGCCCAGTCAACCTACTGCAGTATAACGACGGCGGCTGGTTGGCAAGTGGTTAATCAACCCCTGCCAGTGTTAGTTGGTTTGTCTCTGTAAACTGATACATTCTGCTGAAGAGTTTGTAAGCTGCAATATAGTAATTGTTTGCTCTTTGGACCTAGTACCGCTTTAAATAAATGTCATAACGCTTAAGTTTTCATTGCTGATTACTCCGGGGGGATTTCAGGATGGTGTCAGTCAGTTCTTCAGTACTGCGATTTCATAGCTCCCAACTGTCCCGGATTTGGAGGGACTGTCCCGGATTTGGAGCAATGTCCCTCTGTCCCTCTTTCCTCCTCATTTATCCCTCATTCTGGTCTGATCTGTATAGTTGTATATAAAATGCACTTTTTTATCTTTCAAAAAGTGTTTCCCCAGAGCTAAACCTTTCATCCCAATTCTAAATTGCTGCATTTGTACATTTTAAAAGCCAATATAAAGGAATAGTAGTTTAAAAAAATAAAAAAAATCCCTTGTGGGTTTAATTCAACTTTTTTTGGGGGGGTTAATTCTCCTTTAACTTTTTGCTGTCCGCGCTATAGCTGAATGACGGCCACAGCGCGGACCTGAATTTCCGTTGTGTGACAGCCTCTCCTTTGCATGCGCCCCGTGTGCCCCCTGCAGGGCGCGCTGTGATCACCGAGTCATAGTGACTCGGGTGATCAAGATCCGAGTAAGGGGCCGGTCCTGGCCTCTTACCACGTGATCAGCTGTCAGCCAATGACAGCTGATCACATGATGTAAACAAAAGCTCAGTAATCGTTTTCACGCTCACGCTGACAGCGTGAGGAGAAAAAAAAAAGCCGATCACCGGCTTATCTGCAAGGGACATCGGTCCCGAAGAGGAAGAGGCAATTCTGCCTCATCTATGCCCACCAGTACCCCCTGCCAGTACCACCTGCCAGTGCCACCTATCAATGCCCACCAGTGCCACCTATCAATGCCCACCAGTGCCACCTATCAATGCTCCATGAGTGCCACCTATCAATCTCCATGTGTGCCACCTATCAATGCCCATGTGTGCCACCTATCAATGCCCACCAATGCCACCTATCAATGCCCACCAGTAGTGCCAATCAGTGCCACCTAGCAGTGCTGCCTACCAGTGTAACTGATCAGTGCCCATTACTGCTACCCATGAGTGCCCATCACTGCCAGCCATCGGTGCCCATCAGTGCAGTCTCATCAGTGTACATCAATGAAGGAGAAACATTACCTGTTTGCAATATAACAAAATCAAAAAAAAAAAATGAAATGTTTTTTTTTTTTTAATTCAGTCTATTTAAATTTCTTTTTAAAGTGGTTGTAACCCCTTACAAACCACTTTGACCTACAGGTAAGCCTAGATTAAGGCTTACCTGTAGGTCCAAGAAATATCTCCTAAACCTATACGGTTTAGGAGATATTTGCCCAAAGACAGGCACCACTGTCTACGGCGCATGCACCGTAGACA